>NC_134012.1:77612020-77914020 GCF_047716275.1 Strix uralensis
GGAGTTGTTCTGCGTGGGAGAGCAGCGTTTGCAGTGCTCGGGCGAGCGGCTCCACTCGGTGGCACCGGAGAGCAGGGTGCGTGCCCCGCTTTCCCGTCAGGCGGGAGAAAGACTGCTGCTGTTTGTAGACGTTTATTTCAAAATATAACTAAGAAAACTCGTGGCCTTCCCGTTGTGCGTTTTGTTTTCAGTATCCTGTCTTAAAATTCAGATTTGCAGGGTGCGATCGTATCCTAGGTGGAGAAATTGCTGCCTACAGCTAATGCTGCAAAGAGGACTGCAGCATGGCAGTAGCTGGGAATAACAAATCCCGGCACGTACAAAACACTTGGGTTACAGTCTTTTCGTGGGAAAGGTTTGCCATCTAAATAGAGAATATGGATGACAAGAATGTGCAAGTGGAGCAATGTGGGTTTTCTTCTTTTTTCCTTTTTGCAAATGTGGTAGGTCTGTGTCTTGTGTGGAGGGAACAATGGGATGAGGCAGTGAAAGGCAGGGGAATAGGCACACCTGATGGGTGTGGGATGTCCCAGACTTGCAGGTCATGCTCCTGGCTGATGGCCTCTGCATGCACAGCAAGTTATGTCCTGTAGATGCTGGTTGTTACTCTTGCACAGATCACGTGTGCTGGGTTTGTGTGGCAGGGGTCTTTGGTAGCAGGGGAGGGGGCTACAGCGGTGGCCCCTGTGAGAAGCTTCTCAAAGCTCCTCCGGCTCCAAGTTGGACCTGCCTCTGGCCAAGGCCAAGCCAATTAGTGATGGTGGCTGCACCTCTGTGATAACTTATTTAAGAATGGGAACCTGGGAGGGGGTTGGGGCTTGTGAGTAGGAGTTACAAGAAGGACACATATGCGAACACCGAGGTCAGTGGAAGAACGGAGGAGAAGGGGGGGAGGTGCGCCAGAGCAGAGACTCCCCTGTATCCCGTGGTGAGATGGCAGGGCCGCCCCCCTGCCACCCATGGGGGTCTGTGGTAGAGCAGATGCTGACCTGCAGCCTGTGGAGGGCCCCACACCAGAGCAGGTGGCTCCACTTAAAGGAGGCCGGAACTCTAGGGAAGAAGAAGCCCCTGCCATTGTAGTGCAGCACTGGAGGGACTGCAACACGTGGGGGTGACCGATGCTGGAGCATCTTGAGAAGAATGCATCCCATGGGGAGGATTCACACCAGAGAAAGTTTATGGAGTGCCGACGCGGAAGTCTCGGACACAACTTAGACGACCAATGTGATCAAGTTGATGCCACTTTATTAAAGGTTACACAGCAATTTATACTCTATCTCAAACTTCACGCGCCGCTATCTTATTGCTAACAGGCTAAAGCTACTTGTTCACACGCCCTTTTGCCCCCTATGATTGGTCCCGGTGTGGTGTCCACGCGATGCTCTGCCCCCAGGTAGACCCCCTGTTTTCGACATTCCAACATCTTTATCTCTTGGGAAGGAATATAGTTTCTCAGGCCGTCTCGGCCTTGTTTTTGTCCTTGAACACAGCTGCAGCTTGTTGTTACAGTGAGGCCCCTCGGTTTGGATCGCTCATAATATGTCCGTTATTTTCCAGCCATTCCACAATGGAGGACTATCTCTCATGAGAGGGGAACCACGTGGAGCAGGGGAAGAATGAGTGGAGTTTCCCCCCCACCCTGAGCTGGAAGAAGTGGCGAACTGACTGGACCCCTCACCCCCTGTCCCCTGTGTGGCCAGCAGGGAGGAGGCAGAGAGATTGGGAGCAAAGTGGAGCCTGGGAAGAAGGGAGAGGTGGAGGAAGGAGTTTTTAGGATTTGGTTATGCTTCTCACTGTTCATTCTGTTAAGCGTTGGTGTTGTGATACAAGGAAATGATCACCTGCTTTGCAACTTATTTACTTATAGCAACTTCTAATGATTCCTGAATATTGTTTAATAATCCTGCTTGCCCCGACTGTTCTGTGGAAGCTTACCAAGGGCTACTGCTACTGTGTTCATCAAAACAAAGCAGTTTGCTGTGGAAACTTACCAAGAATTACTATGGTCGGCAAAAATATGTTTCTTGTCCTTGGAAAGCAGATGTGCTCTAACTAGTTTAGTCTTGGTAATGAATAAGATAGCCATATATGGACGGTAGAAGTTCCACTGGTACTTTTAGATAAGATAGAATGAGTAAACCGGCTGAAAACACTCTTGTTATTCAAGAAATTGGCCAAGAGAATCTGCGCATGTTCCAAGGAAAAGTACAAGGTGAGAAAGACTACGAGCCTTCCTCCAAATGACCCCTGAAGACACCCCCCAGGAGACAATGCGCAGGTGCAAAGAGAACATAAACTGCTGGCACCAGCCTCTAGACATAACCCAGCCTTACTCATGCATATGTATGTTTGTGGTATGTAATCCAATGAATATGTATATCCACCCTCTATAAGTTTTTGGTAAAACGTGCTGTGGGTGTGCAAGCTTTGTGGAGAAATCCCCTTGCACCCCAGCGCCGGAGTAAACATACCTGCTTTATAACTCTCCCCGAGTTGTAGAGTCTGTTTTCCGCAAATCAGGTGTTAGTGTTTGAATTAAAGTGATGTTCTTTTTTTTCCTGCCCTAACAAGTCTGTCTTTTGCTCATAACCGTAGTGGGTGAGCCACCCCTCCCTGTCCTTATCTTGATTCCTGAGCCTTTTGTTTCATTTTCTTGTTCTCAGCACTGGCGGGGAGGAAGGGGTGAGTGAACGGCTGTGTGGTGCTCATTTGACCTCTGGACTCAAACCATGACTGTATGCCATACATGAGTAGCAAAGTTGCTTTGCCCATGCATGGTGGGCATGGCAGGGATTTACAGACTTTGGCAGATTGGTCTGAATTGGCTCTTCAACTAAACAACCATCTGGAAATACTAGTCCAAGTTCTAAATCCTAAGTTCTACTTACACACAATTTGCAGGCGGAAAAAGAGATAACAGTCAATTGAGATCAGATGTCTCGTAATCCTACCAGAGGGAAGGGCTAGCAGGTACCTAGAGTAGATGGCCTGACACTAGGGCACTGGGAAGAAGTATCCATGAAAAAATGGCAGTGCTGGTTGGACACCAAGGGTGATTACATCATATTGAATGTTTCACTGTAGCTGTGGGAGTCAGCTGCTAATGCCTTAGAGGCCACAGTTATCAATGTGGAGTAGTGCATAGTAGGTGTTTTCTTTAGGTTACAGGTACTGAGTTGTTCCTGAATAGGCAGTAGTGCTAATTCTAAATATATTGATGTAATGTTTCTTGTACAGTCATGACTATTTGACATAATATGATAAACTTATCCATGTTTTGAAAAAAATGGGTTTTAAAAATCATGGTGTTTTTACAGTATCTTCTCAAATATGCTGTCATATGGATTTTGAAATGGTGTACCTTGCTTACCTATTCATGGCTTCATGCTTCTGTGTGAGAAACTGTGGTTTGAAATAATAAAAGCGATCTTAAATGAACATGTTATAATCGATACTGATCCATCCAGTTAGTTTTAACTCTTTCATTCTACAATTCACCTTCTGGTTTCTCACCCTAGCATAGGCATAGATAGAAGAGTGGTTTTATTTTTCTTTAATTGAAAAAAACAGTTTAATGGGCATTGCCATAACAAAAGACAGGTATTGAAATTTGAAAATTTGATTTTATGGGAAAATATCTCCCTGTTTTCATTATATACGTTGGATTTCCTCTTTGTTTTTTACTGTAAGGACAGATTATTGAGGTGATTGCAAAATTAGTAAGTTTATTACACTGGACAGAAAAAAAACCAAAAACCAAAAAAACCCAACCCCAAAATTTTTATTTAGATAAGAGATCTGATAGTGGTGGTGATTCTTCATGAAATGTATTGAAGTTGTTTCTTCTTTAGCAGTATTTTAAGTTAGCTCCTCCTTTGAAGGAATAAACTTATTAAATGTGTATCAGTTAAGTACATTATATCACTAGTTTCTCAAATAGAAGTCCTTCTCCAAAATGAAGTCAATCCTAGTTTCTGAAGCTAAAAGGGGTAATATGATGTTATGTGAATCAGACTGTAGAAGAAAATCTCACAAAGTGCATTAAGTTGCCCAGTCTGCATGAAGTTTTATTTCTTTTGCAGGGCGCCTCAGACAACGTTATGAATGGTGGATGCCTTGCATTTTTTTTACTGTTATCTGTCTCTGACCATTTGAGGTTGAAACTGCCAGTCTTTCACATGCCTATTAAGTTTCTTAACAAAGACCAGAACCTTCCAAGTTATTAGGCTACTACCCAAACAGCCCAGTCCTCAAATCACTAACAGACAACAATGATTCCCTTAAGGTGCCCAGTGGCTGAATATAGATTATGCTGTGATAGTAGTATGATTGTGCTAAAGTAATTGAATTTGCATCTTTTCAATTTCTTGGCTGGTTAATTGTGAGGCAGGGGGAATTGTTTCATTCAGATAAGAGTTCTGGGGAGATCCAAATGAACAAACCTGAAAATACCTGCGGTCGCTTTGACCCTGGAAGCATTATCACAATTGCTATTCCCATTCCCAGAATTAAAACCTTAAATGCTCTGTCAGAACAATCCTTGAGATTTTGTTAACTACAAGAGCAAGTGACTACCCCACCTACAGTGCACACCCAACCACTTTTGTAACCAGTTTATCTCGACTTTTTCCAGCTTGATTACCACAAAGCGTAGAGAACATCTGTTTCTCTACCTGACAGCTTTTTTCCCTAGTACATAACTTTGCATTTTATAAAAAGCTCCATGTCAGGCTGGTGTGGTGTCATCTAACAGCTATTTTATATCAGTGTATTTGCAAGAAGTCTTGCCAGGAGTTCTCTTTTACTCAAGCCCAGGCTAAGAAACCATGAGCATGCATTGACAGAGCTGTACAGGCAGCAGTGCGCTCTGCAGATGCTGCTGCAGGGAGGGGAAAAGGAGATGGAGAAAACTAATCAAATTGTACAAACAGAAGAGCCTACAGGCAATGTGAAGAAGACAATTATATTCAGACTTCCTGCTGGTGTGGTTCATTTGATTTGTACAGATACAATTCATATTAGTAGTCAACTGGAGAGATGAGTGGATAAAACTCAGCCAGACAGTTGACTTAACAGGATCACATTGCATATGCTTCAGTATCTACCTAAGATGTGTTTAATTAAGTTGTAAATCCAAAAAGATATGTGGATACTTTTGGTTTGAGTTGAATGAGGGTTTCCCTTCCAGTCTGTCTTAGTCACAGGCAAAATAAATATTTTTTCCACTAATCATTTCTTTAATAACATGGAGGAGCTTCCTATTAGTCTTTGTCATTTAGTGATATATGCGCATCTTAGGAAATTTATTATGATGGTGTTATTCCATTGAAGACCATTTGTCATAACTGGCATGGGTGCCTTCTCTCTAGCTTTTAAAATTCTTGTTATTTCCAATGTTGGCAGAATATATAACTTCATTCTGAAGCTCTGATGTAGTTATATAAAAAAGCTGTACGGTTTCATGAATTCCAGAGTACATTCACATAGCTGAAATGGAGAAAGTGGAGTATAAATGTCTTCTGACATTTTATTTATTATATTTAATAACAGGTGAAAGTCAAATATAGTGGTGAAGGATGAACAGTCAAGAATTAAAAGGCAAAAACCCTCAAGAGTACCTACCAGAAAATCCATCACGTGCTTCTAGACCCTAAAGGTTTTTTGAGGTACTATATTTTTGAATACTTTTTAAAATGAAATTTAGTCTATTTTATGGCTTTTTGGAGTATTTTCAGTGTCTTTCTGAGCCTCTCTGGTTTGACTAATTGTCTGATACTGAATTTGTGGGATTCAGTAAAGCTTTATCATCTGCTTAAACTATCTGTCTAATTTTAGAAAGGGGTAACATGAAATATGAATGAAAAAATTTTACTTTCCTGAAATTATTTCTATTTGCCTTTACTGTATCTACCTCCTTCCCAAAGATACTAGGAAAGGTCTGTTGTATTCAGAATATTGACAAATTCAAAGTAGAAAAAAAATTCCCAACCTAATTCCTAATTGAAATTTATGACAGCATAATGGTGAGCTACTGTAAAAGTGCACAGACCTCTTAAAGCTTTCCAGCATCATCCAGCATCATGGATGTCTGTTTCTCATAAAGGGAGGGCTCAGATACTGTGGCTAATCTCATCTTCCTGAATCTTTCAAGCAGCTAAGGCCCAAATTTATGTAAAGCTTTATGGGTTCAAATTAAATCCTGGATATGTATTGACAGTAAATACAAGTTAGAGAGTGTTAATAAGATGTGTTCACTGTCAGGAGAGTCACTGAAATAGCCTATACTGTGGTGTTCTGTTAGTCACAGTCCTTATTATGAAGAAAATCAGCTTCAAATTATGTCTCTGTTAATCAAAACTGTACCAACAATTTTCAGAATTTGTTCTATGCAATGCAAAATCAGTCAATACACTGTTGGAAGTCCTGTCTTTTTGATTGTACAGTAGATATTTGGGGGGTTGCGGAGAACCTAGTTTAAACTGGCTCTCTGCACCCAACAGGATTTCCCAGTACTGGGAAAAAAATTGTCAGTTTGATGAATCTGTCAAGCTTTCAGACATTTGCACATGCTACCTCATCCCATTTTTTCATACCGAAGTGCAGAGCTTTAGGTTACGATGTTCATGAAATAAAAAATGAGAATTGTAAATAACTCTTCTTATTTTTCCAGTTTGTGGTACAAAAAACCTGGGTAAGAGGGAACTGGAGTGACTTTACTTTGTTGCTTCTAAGTGATGTATGTATGTTCTCAGCTTGATTGAGAAGCTAAAGGAATGACATAATTAACTGGTAAAAGAAGAATGCAATACTTCATACCATATTATAACCGTACATGTCCTAGCTCAATAAATTCTGTATAGGGAAGCCTAAGAAAACTGATGTAAATGTTAAATACACATAATTCTAAACACAGAAGCTATTGTTAATTCATTTTTATTTTTCTAGCAACAAAGGAAATTCTATAATGTGCTTATGCAATGGCTAGTTGACTCACTTTCAAGAAAATTCATGTAGATGGGCAGTGGAAATTTAGTTGTCTTTTCACATGGTTGTTCCTTAGGTTTTGAAAACAACCTCATTTTATGGGCTATACTTTATCAGTGTAATCTGAAGGAAATCTTCTGATACCAACTCCAGGTTTGCACAAGAATCTTATGAAATTCAATTGTTTATAAGAAATCAAAGTTTGTTTTCCCACATAAAAATTTCTCCATGTGACGTGACCAAAATCAACCCATTAACATAAAGACTCCTGAAAAGTGCTTGACAAATCAATATCTGTCTGAAACCTTGAGGTCATAAAATAATATTTTATTTATCTGACATGTCAAGAGTGTAAAAAAATGGGAAAATTACAGTGGTTTCAGTCCAGAGTAACAACTAAAGCTGCAGCAGTGTGATTCAAAAGTGACTGTGAAAGTCAAGGGTTTATATCTGGTGCTCGGAGCAGAGTCAGGAAAACACATGGATCTTTCTGTTTGGGTGTGGAAGGCTGCCAGGGTACATAGCGCTCATGGTGAGTGTACAGCTACTGTTCACAGGCCACAGTCCCGTGCAATTTGAAGTAATTTCAATGTTACTG
The DNA here is from genome assembly GCF_047716275.1 of Strix uralensis. Classification (NCBI taxonomy): domain Eukaryota; kingdom Metazoa; phylum Chordata; class Aves; order Strigiformes; family Strigidae; genus Strix; species Strix uralensis. Next base: position 77,619,603 of record NC_134012.1, read on the forward strand.
CAGGGACAGACTGGAAATAAAGAAGACCACAGAGTTATGGGAAGACGATTTTATTTTCTTTAGTCTCTTCAAAAAGAAACCAGGTATATTTAAAGAGGACATCAAGGGAGCTATACTGCTTCTCTTCAGTCTGAGACCAGAGTAACTTCTTCAGAATTACTTTGTCCCTTTGAAAACTTCTGGCCTCCATTGGAAGTACAGGATCTGCAACAGATTTATTTTATCATCTCATCTTGTATTTGTCTCCTAATAGCCAGGATGTAAAAGTTATATACTCTGTATTTCAACCTTACTTACAATAGCAACAGTAAATGCTGATGTAGAACCATTAATTTTGAAAATATTAATAATGCTTTGGGAAGTGGCAGGGAGAAAATACATGGATCTTAAAATGCTGCTCCTACAAGTAAGTCGTAAGATTACTATTAATGAGCAGTTACTAACGAATGCTTTTGAAGTGTGCTTTCTTAGTGTCTCTGATGGTTTTTCCATTTGGCTAGTCCACATTTCTTCCCTGGATAACCAAGTCTTCATTCTGCAATCACTTACAAGCATACTTAGGTCTTATGCCACAGAGCCTCTCATGTGCAAGGAAGTTCAGCAACAAAGGTAATTGCAACTTTAAATCTTGTCCTTGTTAGCTCTTACATAATTCAAAGAGCCAGATCAATATAAAGCAATAGTCCTTGCAGTAATCTGGAAATGAATTAATGACAAAATTCAGAAGCTATAGAGAGCTGTATCAGAAAGTGAATATTGCTGCATATAATTATTTAAAAATCATGGTGCTAATTACTTTAATAACAGACTGTGAATAGAGATTAGATGCTGCCAAGATTAACAAACTTGAAATACCTGTTGTGTATTTTTCCCGTACTATTTAATTTGTTCACAAAATGTACTAGGAACCTGTGCAAAGCAGAAATTTTATTTGCTGGATTTCACTTTGATTTATGCAAATTAGACATGGTGTAAAATCTGATTCCTCATACAGACCCCAACTTTGAGGATCATTCCTGGTTGGAAAAGTGCTTTAAACACATTTGAAGTTAGACAACTACCAGGGCAGTCAAAGGATGTAAAATTCAAATTGTATCATTAGAGTATTAAAAATCAAAATAACCGCAAAAGAAGAGAAGGAACTACAAAACCAGCCAAAACTGGTCTAAGCACTTTCAGCTATTTCAAAGTGCATGTGTAGCAGCCATGGCAACAGAACACTACTGCAAGTGAATTCTGCCCATCAGCATCCAAGTTCTACCCGGTACAAGAGCAGTACAAAAGAGCACTCCAAATAGGTGTGTGGTGGGGATTATTTCTCTGTGGACTCAGTAAGCAAGGCTTTTTGGATGCTGAGAGCTCTTCAAAGCCTGGCTCTGAAGAATTTGCTGGACTGGCCACCTGGTAACTGATGCTAAAGTAGTTTTTATGTATTTTATGACTAGTGTTAGTGTTACAGTAATGATCAACTTTTACTCTTATTTTTATCCTCTCTGCAGTGATAAAGTTGAAAAAATGTGAATATTTGGTGTAGCATTAGACTGTATTTTAAACTGGAGCCTTACTGAACATTCACTTAGATAAATACTATTAAAAAGAGGTGCTGTTCAGGCTATAGGTAGGCAATACCTCTTTTTTCTACCTGTTAACAATGTCTGCAAATATACCTCTACCTACTTAAATAAGGAACTTTTTTGACAGGCAGATGTGCATTGCTATAGTCTTTGTCTATGCACAAATGCAGTCAGGGGAGCAGAGCTCTGATTTTCAGCTTAATCAGGAGATGCAGAGTACCTTTATTTGGATTACTAAGTCACTGGTGCGGGAATTTTTTTTTAATTCATCATAGACTGGGGAGATACATGGATGTAGCAGCCACCCTGCATTCAGTAAGAGACAATCTGGTTTCTGTAGGTACTGAATTAACTGTAGACATCTGAAACCACCAGTTGTGTCACATGCAAAACCTGTTAGTCTTTCAGCAGTGTGAGATGGAGGGTTTCTCTGGGGCTGTTAACAAGCCTGGGAGTTTACTGCATGGATTGTGTGAAAGCAACTGGAGAGAACCAGTAGTAAAAGAAGTGTTTGGGAACAAACATCAGAGGTGAGAGACCTCTTGGAGAGGCAGCACAGGAAACTCTGAGAGAATACACTGCCTGCTGTAGTTTTCCTGACAACAGTATTTAAAAAACAGGACTGGCTATGTGTTCACTGGAAGGAGAAGAGTGTACCAAAGAAAGTTTTCAATCCCTGCTGGTAAAAACCTCTTGGCAAGTCCTAGGACCCAGTGAACCATGACAATCATCTCACTGACTTTGTACACTCGGAACCAAAGGCTAGGAGCTGACATTTGCCTTCATGGTAGTTGTCTTGTGTGGATTAAAATCAAAGTAAAGTTTGCTCCAATAAACAATTCTCAAGTGTGAAATTCCGCAATACTATTTAACTCAGACAAATGTTGACAGATATTTGAGCTTCCAGGTGACATCTGCAAGAATTTTGCTAAGAAGTTTGTACAGTACATTCAACCCATCATTCTGCGCTGGAAGAGAGTATTGTAATGTTCTTTGCATACTTCTGAATCTTTGCAGAGATTGCTAAACTTCAGCAGTGGAAGAAAATGTGTACTTCTAACTCGCCCTCACTCCAGCTATGAGCTATGGTTGTGACTGCTGTCACAATTGCACCCAAGGAATCTGGAGGCCAGCAGGACTGCCAGTGCCATGCAAGCTGTGAAACATCCCTACAGATTTCAATAGGACTTTAGATCTTTTTGCTGGGGTAATTGTGGCCAGATATATCACTGATAGCTCTGCATTTTTTAGTGTATTTGGAGTGAGAGCATGTTTGGCTTACGATAGGAATATCCTTTGAAGTACAAACATGAAAATCCCAAGTACTTCAGTACTTATGTCAGATACTGTCATATTTTACAGATCTTGTTGCCTTCTAGTTCATGCAATGAATATGTGATTTTTTTGTAAAGTTTTTGTAATGTAAAAGAAAGTAGAAACCCTGTGTGAATCAAAGTTTCAGCTTCTGACTCAACTCTGCCCTCATTGCAATCAGTAGAACGTTCGCTATTTAAATATTTTTTTCTTTGTAATTTATGTATCTTTAAATACTCTTAGGGTTTTTTAGTACAGTAATAAGCATTATAGAAATATGCATTAATATTTTATATACAGCTTTCAAATTACTGGTGTAATATTCAGATGTGAGAGACTTTATTTCAAGATGCAAATGCAGCCTTTTTCTTTACAATTTCTTACAATTTTTTGCTATAATATGATTTTTTTTTTTTTTGGCCTTCCAAAAGCTTACTTAAGCTTGAAACAAAATCATCCCATAGGTGTGGGATCTCTTATATATATAACATTTGATGAGCTTGTTCGTTTTCATATTTTGAGAATGCCCAGTTCTATTCAATTAGCTCATTGCTAATTTCGGCTTGGCTTCTGGATATATTTTACACAAAATGTGTGTCTCAAAGGCAATTCCATTGAAGATAACAAATCATACATACAAAAATTTGGGCCCTTGGTATGAACAAGTTGTTTGTCTAGTGTACTGAGTCCTTCAGTCATCCAAAGCTTATTCTGTGTCATGGGACCTCTAGGACACTAGGAAGCTAGCTTCCCTGTGGATCTTTCAACTTTGAGAGCAAAACTCACACTTCCCTGACTATAGTAAACTGCTTCCTGAAATACAGGCTCATTGGTAACTCAACCCCCACCCTCCACTCCTTAGGATATGTTCAGGTGAAGCCCAATGTCCAGATCATCTGTCTTCAGCTGATATGTTTTAGAGTTGGAGATCCTAATGCTGTTGTAGGAAGGAACTGAGTCAAATCTAAACTGTCCTAGACTTCATTAATTTTAATTAAGTTACTGTCATTTGCTTATGCCAGCATGATCTCTGAGCCACAGTTAATTGCTGTATGTGCTGTATGGCCTGGCTGTGAGAATCTTGTGAGGGGCCCAAGCCCAAGGCGATGGGTGGGTGTGGGCCTAGGGGAAGGAGGTTAGTGTGTCATGTGGAATACCCCTGTGGGGAGAGTTCTACCCATGCTAAAACCTAAGGTCTAACCCAAGGCAGGAGTATTTACAGCTGCAGCAGTTGCATTTATGGATTAATCTTTTGAGTATTTGGAAATATTGCAGCTCATCCTGAGTACCATCACACAACATATGCGGGACAACCAGATGATCAGGCCCAGTCAGCATGGGTTTATGAAAGGCAGGTCCTGGTTGACAAACCTGATCTCCTTCTACAACAGGGCGACCTGCTTATTGGATGAGGGAAAGGCTGTGGATGTTGTCTACCTTGACTTTAGTAACACCTTTGACACCGTTTCCCACAGCATTCTCCTGGCGAAACTGGCTGCTCGTGACTTGGATGGGCACACACTTTTCTGGGTAAAAAACTGGCTGGATGGCCGGGCCCAAAGAGTTGTGGTGAATGGAGTTAAATCCGGTTGGCGGCCGGTCACAAGTGGTGTCCCCTAGGGCTTGGTTTTGGGGCCACTCCTGTTTAACATCTTGTCCTGGTTTAGCCAGGATAGGGTTAAGTTTCCCCAGCAGTGGGGGGGGAAGCTCTAGCAGGGTTATTCAGATACCCTGTGGAAGTCACATCCTGGCCCCGAAGCGGGACAATGTACTGTGGGATTTGCTCTATTCTCACTGCTGTATTGGTAGATATTTTGCTCTGTTCATTGTTATTACTGTTATTGTTATTGTTGCTGTTTGTTGTGTTGCTGTCGCACTGTTGTATTAAACCTTTCCTTATCTCAGCCTCGGGGCTTTGTATTTCACTCCCTTTGTGGAGGAGGGGCAGCGGCCACGTGGTCTCAGACCCCGGCAGGGCCTAAACCACCACACATCTTTACTGATGATCGAGACGAGGGGATCGAGTGCACCCTCAGTAAGTTTGCAGATGACACCAAGTTGGGTGGGAGTGTTGATCTGCTCGAGGGTAGGGAGGCTCTGCAGAGAGATCTGGACAGGCTGGAGCGATGGTCTGAGGCCAACTGTAGGAGTTTCAATAAGGCCAAATGCCGGGTGCTGCACTTGGGCCACAACAACCCCCAGCAGCGCTACAGGCTTGGGGAGGAGTGGCTGGAGAGCTGCCAGTCAGAGAGGGACCTGGGGGTGTTGATTGACAGCCGGCTGAACATGAGCCAGCAGTGTGCCCAGGTGGCCAAGAAGGCCAATGGCATCCTGGCTTGCATCAGAAATAGTGTGGCCAGCAGGGACAGGGAAGTGATCTTACCCCTGTACTCGGCACTGGGGAGGCCGCACCTCGATGACTGTGTTCAGTTTTGGGCCCCTCACTACAAAAAGGACATTGAATTACTCAAGCGTGTCCAGAGAGGGGCAATGAAGCTGGAGCACAGGTCGTACAAGGAGTGGCTGAGGGAACTGGGGTTGTTTAGTCTGGAGAAGAGGAGGCTCAGGGGAGACCTCATCGCCCTCTACAACTACTTGACAGGAGGTTGCAGAGAGCTGGGGATGAGTCTCTTTAACCAAGTAACAAGCAATAGGACAAGAGGGAATGGTCTCAAGTTGTGCCAGGGAAGGTTTAGACTGGATATTAGGAAGCATTTCTTTACAGAACGGGTTGTTAGGTGTTGGAATGGGCTGCCCAGGGAGGTGGTGGAGTCCCCATCCCTGGAGGTGTTTAAGAGTAGGGTCGACATAGTGCTTAGGAATATGGTGTAGTTGGGAACTGTCAGTGATACGTTAACGGTTGGACTAGATGATCTTCAAGGTCCCTTCCAACCTTGATGATTCTGTGATTCTGTGAAATATATATATATGTGTGTGCATGTATACTTGTTTAAATTATAAACATTAACTTAAAGAGCTAAAGTTGCTGTAATGATCAGTCACTGAAGGGAAAAACCTTGACTATTATATTCTGTAATCTGGCTTCATGCAGAATCATCCAGAAATCAAAGTACTACTTAAGCTTATTAGTGCACCCTGCTATCCCTAAATTTAGCTTCGTATCTGTGAGCAATACCTAGTTAAATAGGAAGTATAGGCTACTGTCCCTTACTCCATCCAGATGTACTCAGCCCAAAGCAAATTCATTCAGCCACCAGTTAGATGAACAAAGAATGGGAATGTGGCTATTGCATTGAGTAGTTGACAGTCCTGGGACTGATGAACCTCAAATGCATTTCAAGCATGTACCTACCCATCAGCAGCTCTGCAGTATGAAGCCAGGTGAGTGCTTGGATAGACCTCTCTACCATATGCCGTGGTCTTGGCACCAATAGCAGTAGCTGATAACCTTCCACTGAGTCAGATAGCCACTGATAGGTGTACAAGCAATATTTTTTTTTCATACTCCATCAGCTCAGCATTTACTGGTAGCTGAACTGCATTTATCTATGTGTTGCTCTGCTTTTTCTAATATTGGCTATACTATTTAATGCCATTTCCTGAAGTATCTGACTTTTCAGATGATCTTTCCAAATGCTGTATGTGTAAGAACTGTTTGACCTCCAAGCTACGGCAAAAAGGGGTGCACTCAGTCAAGCACGACTGTTGAAATATGTCTGTGGGCTTTTCTGTATAATTTGTAATGGTATGAGACTTTTAAGAGTCTCCTATTTGTAGGGGAAAAAAAAGGCCTATAATGCTTTTTGAATAAGGAGGGGATGGCAGTCCTAATACCTGATGCAAAATCCATCTAAAGGATTTACTGCCTGCAGTTCCAATCGGGTAGAGTGTTTCCTTTCATTGCCTGGGTTTTTTCCTATGGGGTGGAGTATTTGTTTTTGATAGTTTCATTTATTTGGTGACATCCTGCTAGACGGCTGTCATATTCTGTGCTAGTAGTGACTATTTCTGAAACATAGAAATATGTTACTTGTCTCAGAGAGCAATCAGGCACCCCAAGTCTACATGGTATGGGGTATCACAGAAGCAAATAAAGTGTCAAAAAGAGATGTGTGACCTCTCTTTAAAGCAGGGAAGTAAAATTCTGCTGAGCCTTGTGCTCCTGCAGCTGTGCCGCTGTTGGTACACGTCAGTTCACACTCGCTGTGTAACAGTCAGTTTGGAGATGTGAATTTCGCACTGCAGTCATCCCTGTGTCTATAACTCTGAGAACTCCTGGGAAGCTCATGCCTCTCCACGTGGTCCTGACAGTAAAGCGAAAAACCCTCTGATAGTGGTAGACTTTGACCTGCTCCCTAAACCTTCATCATTGGCTTAGCTCCCTCTTCTAGTTCCCCTTTTGGATGGAGAAGGGTGTGCTGCAGAGACTGAAGGGCGAGGTAAAATATCCGGCCTAGAAAGAAAAGATTCCTTCTCTACTGTAAGCAGGAAAAATCTGTGTTGCCTGAGAGTCAATCCACATGTGGGCTGAAATCCTGCCTCCTCTGAGTTCCCATGCTGCAGGAATGTAGGACAAAATGTTATTTTATTATCAATGAGTGGGTGTCCACAACTGATGCCTTGGCTGATAAGGACCTTCTTTCATACTTTGTGGGCTGACTATGGCTACTGAGGTGAATAATCTTTTTTAAGTACTCACTGGTTTGCTTCACTATTCACTATGCAATTGGAAGCATTTATCATTTATGAGAAGCATATACTTATAGTTTTTCTTTTATGTTCCACATCAAAGGGCTTTGCATATTTATTAGCTGATGGTAGTGAGCACTGTATACCTCTCATTTGTTTGTGGCTGTCTGTATTTCCTGCTGTTAGCAGTCCAGCAGAAAGCCAAAGGAAGAGTTTACAGGAGTAGCGGTGCTTAGGCTTTCCCATTGGATTTTCAAAAGAACATTACATTCACACAGAACTATTTTCAAAATATGGAAGTTTACAGGTGATCACGAAGAACTAGGCAAAATGACTGAAATACATCTTGTGTGTGGCTGTCAGCACTTTTTTTTTTTTCTTTTTGGAGACTTCCAGTCACATTGCATTTCTCACTGGCTGTTTTTCATCTCCCACTGAAAAAGGAAGTGCTCCCTTTTCAACACAGTGCTGGTGGTCCCTGTTTGGAGGCTGGTCAACTTTGGTGCTTGCTTCCTGCAAGGTTTTGCACAAGTGCATATAGCCTTTTGTGGTGGAGAACATAATAGTGAAGCCACAGGATGATATATTTTCTTTCCCACTTACACAACAAATGGGATGAGACTGCTCCTCCCTAACGGACCGTTCTTTTTCCCTGAGGAAACCAGTTTTCAAGACTTGCACTCTTAAATGAAAGTGCATTAGGTTTTCTTCCGTTTCCTTGCAGTGCACTGATTTCTCTGGTAAATTTTTATATATATATATATATTAAAAAAAAACCCCAAACAATCGGAGTCCTCCTCCTGTGTTGGGATACCCTGGAGACCCGCGCTCTGGCCGGGCAGCGTGGGGACTTCACTTCCCGCCATCAGCTGAGGGATGACCCCCTTCTGCGGGGCACCGGGCACTCCCTGCCTCCCACGCGAGTACCAGTCGCTCAGGGGCACTCAGAACCAGGGGTACCTCTCCTGTGCCGGGGCAGGGCGACAAACGCGCTGACCGTTTCCCTCTCGGGGCTGTCTCTTCTCCCCAGCCCGACGGAGCGGAGCCCCGCAGGGAGCCCAGCCGGGGCCGGTGGGGCGGCGAGGCGGGGGGAGCAGTCGAGGGCGGAGAGGTGCCCCCGCGGGCCGTGCCGTGCCGTGCCGTGCCGTGCCAGGCTGGGGGCGGGCGCAGGAGGATGCTGAGGCCGGCGAGCGGGGCGCAGCCTGACGCAGCGGCGGCCCCAGCCGCGGCGGCGGGCGGGCGGATGGCGGGCGGCGGCGGGGCGCCGCGGGACTGAGGGGCGGCGCCGCCGCCGCCGTGCCGCGCCACGCCGTGCCGCGCCGCGCCGCGCCGTGCCGTGCCGCGGTCGGCCGGGCGCCGCTGCAGGCTGGCCCCCTGCGGCTGCCTGAGGGGCGGCGGCGGGCGGGCTGCCGGGATGATCCGGTTCCGGAGCTCCAGCATCAGGTCGCTGAGCCCGGAGATGAAATGCACCGTGCGGCTGCTGGACGACTCCGAGATCTCCTGCCACATCCAGGTGCCGGCGGGGAGAGGGGCCGCGGCGGCGGCGGGGCGGCTCGGCGGGCAGCGGGCCGGGCCGGGACTCGGGTGGCGGCTGGCCGGCGCGGAGCCGGTCGCAGGGGCCCGGGAGGCGGCTCCGCTCGGCGCGGCGGCGGCGGCAGCGGCGGGGGCGGCGGCGGGAGCTCCCCGCACGCCCCCTTCCCCTGCGCGGGGCTCCGCGCACCCGCGGCTTCCCCGCCGCCTCCCGGCGCTGCGCCACGGCGTTGCACCGCAGGGCGCGGAGTCCGCCCGGCAGCTGCTGAAGGCGTGGGGTCCGCTGTGCACGGCGTCCCTGCAGACAGGAGCAGCCCGCTGGGCTGCGGCGGCCCGGGCGGGGAGGGAGACCCCCGCGGCGCCTCCCCGTCCGGCGGCGCGGTAACGGAGCGGCCCGGTAGGCACTTCTTGCTGCGGAGGTGGGGTGCTGGGGAGACCTGCTCTGCGGAGCACGGAAAGCCTTGCCCCGGGAGCAAGGCCCGCGGCGTGCGGTGTCAGGAAACGCTGTGACTGAGATAGCGGGCAGAGTTCAAAATGAAGTCCTGCTCCCCCTTCCTCTTCATTTAAGGCAAAAGATAACTTGCAGAAGGGTTTTCGGTGATACTAGTTGCGCAGTTGGAAAGAAAGCAACTTTGCTGTAGTCCCTCTTTCAAATTACCTAGTACCTTTCTATTCCTTCAAGTAGTAAGGATAAGGAGGTGAAGAGTAAGGAGTCTCTGAATTTCTGGCGGAGCTGCGGTGTTTGTAGTGTGTGAAAGCAGGGGTGTTTTAGGTGTCTTAACGACCCCAACTCTGATGCATTATGGAAGCCTTAGAGATTCTTAAAGTGCAAGTGTTAGAAACCACGTCAGTCTGTTTGACATTTCCATGGCATTCACAGAACCACTGAGATGAACTGGGCATACAGATTGGAAGATGTGAATGGTCTTTTGGGAAGTTGTTTGTCACAGTTGGTTTTTCTGTCTCTTTGGTAGTATGAATTATCAGCAGCTTTAAATCAAGTTGGTGATCCTGTACAAAGACCAACTGCAAAAATCAAGTGCCATGAGGTGCAAGGTACATTTCTGCCTGGACCAAATTCTGTTTTTTATTAGTTCCAGTGAAGCCATTTAATACTGGAATAGAATAGAATATTTCAGTTGGAAGGGACCTACAACGATCATCTAGTCCAGCTGCCTGACCACTTCAGGACTGACCAAAAGTTAAAGCATGTTGTTACGGGTATTGTCCAGATACCTCTTTTTAAGCCACTGGCAAGCATGGGGTATCGACCACCTCACCAGGAAACCTGTTCCAGTGTTTGACTACCCTCTCAGTAAAGAAGTGTTTCCTAATGTCAAGTCTGAGCCTCCACTGGCGTAGTTTTGAACCATTCCCACACATCCTGTCACTGGATCCCAGGAGAAGAGATCAGCACCTCCCTCTCCACCTCCCCTCCTCAGGAAGCTGTAGAGAGCAATGAGGTCACCCCTCAGCCTCTTTTACCCCAAGCTAGACAAACCCAGAGCCCTCAGCCGCTCCTCATAGCACACTCCCCTTCCAGCCTTCCACCGGCTTTGTTGCCCTCCTCTGAATGCATTCAAGGACCTTCACACCATTCTTAAATTGTAGGCCCAGAACGGCACACAGCACTCAAGGTGAGGCTGCACCAATGCTGAGTACAGCGGGACAGTCACCTCTTTTGCCCGGCTGGTTATGCTGTGTTTGATGCACCCCAGGATGCGGTTTGCTCTCCTGGCTGCCAGGGCACACTGCTGGCTCACACTGAGCCTGCTGTCGACCAGCACCCCCAGATCCCTTTCTGCAGGCCGGCTCTCCAGACACTCCTCTCCCAATTGTACTTGTGTACTACTTAACACTCAAACAGCATGTAGCCTGAAAGTAACAGGAAAGTGTTGAAATGTCTTGTACCTGTATCATTGTAGTGCTCTTTTTAATGAATAGCGTGGTTGTGAGATCATAGCTTTAATGGCTAAGAAGCAGAATGGGCTTCAGAATCTTTTCTCAGAGATTAATGCAAGTTTTGCATAACTTATTTGGCATCTTTAAAAATTAGTCTCTTTAAATGATGAATTTAAAGTTAGCATCTGAGATGATGTCATTACAGCTCTGTAGATTTATGGTGCTCAGCAGATTTACATGTGCTAAGAGTATGCCCTTGGATGCCCACAGGGTAGAAAAAAATAGTCATTACTTTAGGTGTTACATTGTACAAGGTGAGGTAATGAGCTCAGAACCAGTTGAATCCTATTGCATCCATGTGGCTCATTCTATGTGTAATGCATGCAGGGGAAAAATGTTTTATGCCACAGTTGAAAATGTTTTAACTATTATGGTTCTAAGGGTAATCCTGAAGATTTAATTCTGTTATAAACTCATCTAGAACTTGTTTTCCTTAGACTGCATACTGACCAAAAATATTTGAAAGGTGAAAATGACTCCTGCTTTTTTTCCCCTAGGATTTTTAGGTACTGAAATTCTAAACATATAAATAAAGATCCTAGTATCAGGAATCATATTGCTCTTGGTCGCTTCAGCAGAAACGTGCAATTAATGATGACATTTCGTAGTTCTGACTTACCTTTCTCTCTTTCCTGTGCCACACGCTTCAAACTGCTTAATCTTATCTACAGATAGCTACCAGCTACCTATCACTGTATATACAGAGGAGATATAATTTAGTTGTATAATTTGTTTATCCTCTGGTATGTACATAGCTGATAAGACACTAGACGTAACAAATTCCAAACCACTCAACTTTTTGTCTCTAGACTCATAATCAGATCTGTATTTGAACTTAATGATTTGGATAAAACTTTCTAGGAACTTTCACAATGCTACAATTTTATTTTTCAATGGGGAGAAAAAGAAGTTGTGAGTTAGTTGCATCACTGCATATTAAACGGGATAAAATAGCCCAGATGATGTGCTGCTGGGTTAACAGCAGAGATGCCAGGGTTGTGCCAGCTGGAACATGTTGGACAGCTGTGTTTTGGTCATTAAGAGGATAAGAAAGCCTAATTCTGCAACACTGAGAAATGCCAGCAGAGTCTCTTAAGGACATGGGATGCAGAAAGCAATAGTGACGACTAATATTCTAGCTGTGCATTTTCAGGGGGAAATGAGGAGAAGTATGCAGCTAGTCTGGTTGGTGATCTATGTAGCTGATGATTTGCTGCATTTTAGCACACTAAGTTTTGCCAAACCCTACTTTTTCAGGTATATCTTTCCAGCAGTTGGCTTGCATGCGTGGCCTAGTATCAGAGGGCCCCAGTGCCACTTCAGTGCAGAGATGTCTGCTAACTTTGTCTGTCTTCGCATATGCACTGTAGATCTTTGGCCCTACAAAATGTGAAACCACAATTGTGTGTTACTCAGCTAAAACACTGGGAAGTAGCGTTAGGAAAAATAAGTGGGAGGAGAGGTATTTAGGTGCTGCATATCTATGTGTATTTTTTTCTCTTGCTGTGTAAATTGCATAGTGTTTAAGTTGGAAAATAAAATAAAATTTTTGTTTTACTATTAAAATTCTTTCAAAGCAGTGTTTCAGCAAGCCAACAGGCTAATAGAGCCAGCTTTTTGGAAATTGCATTTTATAGCAAACAGTCTAGTAACAGCATATGGGGTGGTGTGGGGAGAATCAGAGATGAGTCCTGCATTTGCAGGCTCCAGCCAACTAGTTATTGAGCTGTGCAGCTACCATGTAGGTCACCAAGTCGCTCAAGGCTAGGTTTGCAGCTCAAAGGTCAGGATTCAGTGTGTCATCCTCCTCATCTGAGAGACTTTGTGACTGCAAATTAGCTGAAGTGATGACAGACACAGGAAGGGGCTGGAGCCTGAGGGATGCTTAACTAATTCTTATGATGACATTTATTTTCCCATGTTTTTTGTTTGTTTCTGAAGCTTCGCTTGGACCCATATGTCAGGCAGTCTTACAGCAGCAGTAGGGTGAAGTTGTAGTTGCAGAGGTAAAATGGAGAGGTTATGAAAAACAACCTGAAGGACCAGTGGCCACTGTCTGTTTCCATGTTCAAGGGAGAGAGGTGACCCACTTGTGCAGCCTGCCTGATAAAGCACAGAACCAAGGTGTGAAAGAGGGCAATGGGGGAAGCAGGTCTTCAAAACTACTGGAAATGTGTCTGGAGCAGCAGGAAGACCTCCTTTCGGGAGGTACTAATGAGATACTTATTTTCTGAGTCATTGATACAACAAACACTTTATTCCCGTTTTTGCAGGCTTCATACAATAGCTTCACGCATCTAATTAACCTTTTAGTAACAATAGCCTAAACATCTTAAATAGTAAGGATTTTTTTTTTTTTTCTGTCTTATTCTATAAAATTACTTGTGCTTATTCCAGTTGTGAGTAAAGTTAACTGACAAGGTCCTGTTATGGTAGACTTATTAAATATGTAAGTACACCTTGGGTTCAGTGGTGCAACTGACATGCTTTAAATAAGGCATGGGCTTCAGTATACCTCGTTTAACTGAAGTGAGTACTACTACTGTTACTTTATTTTTTTAAAAAATATGAGTGTGTATTAGTAACCATTATAACTCTAAATTTAGTTCTTTATATGAGGTTAATAAATTATAAACTCACCCTAGAAAAATGATACATTTAATATATTACTTAATTTTTATATTAATAGAAGTTTTACTTTATTCCTTGAGCTGTTCAGGTCCAGCTGTGCAAAACTGGAGATAAGGTTGGCATGAATGAGGTTTTTCTCTCAGCTGGAGCTTATTATTGACAGTGATAGTGAACTTTGCTGTCTGTGTGTTTATTTGTAGAAATACTATGTGACTGGATCTTCTTGTGCCTCAGCCTGTATGTAAAATTATGTAGTAATGGGGCCTTTATAATGACAAAGGTTTTGCTTTGTATGAGCTTTCCCAAACAAAAATCTGTATAGATATCCCCCAAAATATCACCTGGCTACACTACTGATTATTTTTTATGTATCTAAATTATTATTTGATTGTTGTTTAAAAGACCAAACTTGAATTTCTGTGTGTGTCCAGCTTTTGAACAAGGAGAAGACATAATTTGTAAAAACTGCATTAGAAATCAGGAAGAAAATAAGCAGAGCAAAGCTTTGGTTTACTTGTGGTCTGTTTTTAGACCTTTTACCTTTTTTTGCATGAGTGAAAATGAGGGTGATAAAATCTGAGAACGCTCATTTCTTTCTGCTGCTGATGGTCCAATAGTGTAAGATGTCCTCATGTCTTTTTAATCTTAATTCAGAAGTGCTTTCTGTGCAGTTTGAATACCTTGGCCTGTAGTTTGACTAATAATTTACTAGCCTGACTTTTTTTTCTTTTTTTTTTCCCCTTTTAAATGTGACATACACTGTCCTGTTGAGTTCTTTTTGTAGCACATTGATGACTGGAAACTTGCTTTCTTGCTTAATATTTTCTGCTTGGTCTGTGTCTTGCGGGGAGATGCTAAATTTAGTAGAAATCCGGTAACCAAAGAACTCTCTTTAAAATTCCCATCCCTCAATAAAGTGTAAAAACCAAAACAACATGCTGAAGCAAGCTGTGAGGTAAAAGGGTAGTGACTATGAGTCTGACTGTGAAGATATGCTGAATGTTGACGATTTGGAAAAGTAAGTGGGAAAGGGAAGGTAGCATGAGAATGAAAAGAGCAGAGGCCAGAGATGAGAAGGCTGCAGAGAACCATAACTGTGGAAGGAGAAAGGTTAAGGGATTACGTAGACAGCAGGCAGGAGATTTAGTGGATTTATATTTATCCTGTAAGCGATGTTGGAACTATAACCAGCAAGTGCCTTGAGCTGCTGGGATGATGCTATAATGGTTCAAAATAGTAAGATGAGATAAGGATGGGGATGCAAGTTAGGATGACTTCTTTGCCATGTTCTGTTGACACATTTTAGAAACTGCGTACTAGGGCTTGTATTCCTGACTTCATGCTTGAGCCTCTAATTGTACAGTTACAATAGGTACTCTTGGCAAGAGTTTCAGATGAGAAGCCTTTCTAATTAAGCTAAGCCTGTGGGTTAAAGCTGCCTCTGTGGCAATTTTGTGTGTTTGATTAAATTTGCAGTAACGTGGTTTTGTTTCAACAGCACTTACGGATGTGCTCTTTGCTTCTTCCAGGGCTGAAAAGGAATCAAGGAGTAGAAAGTGCTACTAGAAAGTTACTAGGGTGTTGGGAGTTCTCATTACAAATTGAGAAATTAATTGTCTTAATGGATTTGGTAAGTGTTTGTGAAGCTCAGTATTTGCTTAACACTGGTTTCTGTATCTCTGGCAGGGGAAAGGCACGTATTGGTGTGTAATATGTGTTGCTACCAATTCACAAGTTGTTATTCTTTCTTGTTATTCTTAAGTGAAAATAGTTACAAAGTTGGTTTATGCAGGATTTGATCCAATATTTACTAAACTGGAGCTGAACTGTTTTTGTTGAATTAGTTTTTTTCCACACTCCATGTTGTCTGATGAACAAAATCTGAAAATTCTCTGTCCTAAAGGCAATGATCTTGCCTTTCATTTTAACTGTGTATTTCCTGTGTATTGCAATTGGCATTATAATTCATGTCTTGATTGCTAGTAAACAAAGGTGGAGGAACTTAGATGTGTGCTTAAGGACTTGACCGATCCTGGGTTGAAGGTGAATGTGTATTTCAGTAAATACAAATAGTGCATATAAGTATTTTAATATATTGGTGAGGATTGGTGCTGCAGTGTGGAGGAAAAAAATATGAAAAATGCAGGTATCCTTAGGCAAAGCTAGGTAGTTAACAGGGACAAGCTAAAAGGATAGTTCCTGATTTAAAATGTAAGTATAATTTTTTCACTTTTACCTACTTTTCCTTTTTCTTACAGCTTTGAGTAAAAATTTTTACATTATTTATTCTCTTGCATATTTGGATGCTGGCTGAACAGTAGGAGTGGAGCTGTAGTAATAATAAAAGGCAACTGGAAAATCAATAAGACAATGCAGCACAGTTTAGATCTCAAACTACAAATCATCAGTTCGATCCCATAAAGTGGAAAGTGGCTCCTGTGAGATACAGGATGCTTTCTGCTTGCAGGAACTTCGTATGCTGTTTTGTCTTGAAAGGGCTTTTGGCACCTCATGAGGCTTGCACCTTGGGATGCTCTGGTCTGTCTAGGCATCTTCAGTGCACTTATACAGATCAAATATAGGAGGCAGCCAAGAAGCGATCATTTGGCAGAATTAATTGCCCCAAGATTAGAGCCAAAATGAGTCATTGTTGAGGAAGTACTGTATTTTCACTTTTTGGTTGCATTTGCCTAGATTGAATTTTCTGTATAGGTCAGCAATGATTTAATAATGTATATCAATGTTCCTGAAATTACCTTTAGCAAAAGAAGAGATTAGTGCCTTTTCTATGGGAGAGTGAAATAGGGAGTCTGGATTTTGCCTGTATGGTTGTTGCTGGTCCCCTGGAACAGACAGTAAATTAAAAACCCAAGGTTTAATTGCTTAGGTTAAAGAATGAGAGAAATGGCAGCTGATTTTTCTCTTCTCCCTCAAAAAAAGCAGGTGGGTTGGGAGGACTGGTTTTATCACTTCCTGTGATAAAATACTTGTTTTCTGTAGTGCTTCTGGGTATTTTGTCTTATTAAATCAAACATAGTGAAAATGGCTCTCTTAATCTTCTTATTCTCTCTCTTTTTGCACTTCCCTCCCCACTCACCAGTGTGGATAATATCAACCTGTTGGCAAGGTTCATTACGTCCAGATAATCATTCTCTCCTTTTCCTGTTAAAGTCAAGCTGTCACCAGATGACTTCTCCTGTGTCTTTTTCCCTGCTGCATATGGAAAAAATCTCCACACAGTTCTTCCTTCAGCTGAGGCTGCTTGTCTGTTCCTTCGTTGTTTGCTTAAATACAGCTTCATTTTTCTCCCTAGCCTTGCTTTCTCAGAGGCCCTTTCTAGACCTTACAAATCATCTTTTTGTTCCTGTTGGATTACCTTGTTCTCATTCTGTTTTAATTCTTTGTCTGATAGTGAAAACACAATTGTAGTAATTCAGCAGTAATTAAATTAATACTAAATCTTTTTCTTTCTGGCATAAAACTGAAAAAAAAAGCACCAAACACACTCTTCTTCCTTACACTCTTCTGCAGGCAGTTTATTTTATCCTTTCCAACTACAGATATTCAGTTCATAAAAGTGTTCCCATTTTCCTCTTTTCAGGGTTTAACACTTCATTTTTGATGGAGGTGTGTTGATAATCAGCTCTTGCCATTTCAGTGTGCTGTCAAGATAGATCCAGCTCTCCAGGTCCAGCTGTAGCAGGCTGAGTGTGAATAATAATCATGCTATTCATAGTTGCTGTTTATGGGAGTTACTAAGAAACTCCATTACGGACCCAGGGATGAAGAATGAACTGTTACATTTAGAGGAAAAGTTTCTCCTGACTGAAAATAATGCTGGAAACTTGAGATAAAATGCATCATACCAATCTGTATAAGGTTAAGTATAGCATAAAATTTCTCAAGGTTGCTCACAGCCAGAAATGAGAAGGTATGGGCTGTATACCATGAGTTCTTTTTCAGCAGAAGTGTTCACAAACAGAAATAACTCCTGCAATAATTGGAAATCTGACCAGTCAAGATAGTTGCAAAAACCATAAGTGGCTGAAAAATTATTGTTCTTTAAAAGCTTCCTTTGGAAAAATATTAAATGAGTCAACATCTTCATTAAAAACACTTGTTATTTTTCCCTTGTTTGCTTAAACCCCAGGAAGAAGTAAACAATCTGGATTGAAGACATACTTTGCTCCTTGCAAACATATTATCTTACAATGATATTTTCCCCATAGCAACTCTCTTTGGAAGAGAATTGTGCTTTTAAAAAAAAAAATCAAGATTTGCACTTGGCCATTTTTTGACCTGCTGTTGTAATATGTAAACTTACTACAAAACGGCACATGTTGCAAAGGTGACTTTGGGTATTTCTGACAATACTGTGTAAAGCCTTTTTCATGCAGTCAATCTGTATGCCCACTTTTTTTGGTCTTTCACCCAACTGCAACAAAAGCAAAAAAGAAATAGGATTGCAAAGGGAAAACAAAGAAAAAATTCCGCCATCCCCCCCAAACCCAAACAGTATCAGGAGAATTTACAACAGGACTTAATAATTTATTAAATATAAAGAGACCAGAAAGCAGTCACAAACAATTTCAAGTTAATGATGAAATGCTGTGGAAATTGATGCATAAAGTTCAGATATAATGGTGTATTGTTTCCAGGCACGGAGGCTAGTCACACATTTTTGTCTCCAAGACAGAGTGTCTGTGTGTGAGCTGCCTTTGGGAATGGTTCCTGGACCCTTCTATCTGCTGGGGAATGCCTGAGAACTGGTTAGCAAGAATGCTAATTGGCACATCTTGGAGTTTTGTCAGGCAGTGCCCTAACAGTTTGCTAGCATGGGTGGTGGATTTCAACACCCCAAAATGCTTGAAGGGTTGTAGTAGTTTAAGTATAGAAGGAATCTCTGTTTTCAAAAAGAAGAAGAAAAAAGAAAAAAAAGATTTTCAAAATGACTAAGGATGTATTTTATAGTTCTGATACTAAAACATGACATGGTAGCTGTTCGTAACACTGTCCTTCTAAGTGGAAAATCTGAAGGACTGCGTGGAGCATCTTAAACAGGTGGTGGTAGTACTGGTTTTAGTAGGTGCTTACAAAATAGCTGTGTTTAGGATCTGTGGCAGTAATCTTGGATTTGAACCTGTACTCTCTTCTGGGATGACAGATTCTTGATTTTTTTCTTTTTTTTGAGTGCTCTTAATGACAGAGTCTACAAAAGTACGCTGCAGGATCAGGACATCAGTTGTTGGTGTGTTTTTGGTTTTGGTTTTATTTTTACAGACACAAACTCCAAGCCCTGTTGTGGAGTGAGAAATGAGATGTGGTTATTTCTTTGAACAGTGATTGCAAAAATACAGATGAGATGCCCTGTGGGGTGCTGTACACGCCACAGAGATGCTACAGAACATACTTTTAATCCTATTTCTTTAGGCTTTTCAGAGTAAAAGACAGCTGATCCTTCACTTTCACTCTGTTGCTTTAAAATTGGGTAACAGATAATACCTTGCAGTCAGAGAGTGATGTTTGCTCTTGCATTAGATGGGACAGTTACCTGGGGTGCAGTTTGAACTCTGAAGCTGTGCAGTGCCAGCCTGAATTTAGGTGATTTGAAGGGTTTATCTCAAGACATTCAGTGTGCCAATAGGTGGAGTGCACCAAACACACCGACCCGGCTTGCTCCTGCTCTGTGTGAATTTTCTTTAGCTCAGTCCTGGGAAAAGGAAGGAAACAGCAGAGGCTTTTACAGACGGTGCTGTGAGTGATTCAGCGTGCAGACGGAGCCATTCACATGAAATCGCTCCAGCAGCTCGCGGTGCCCCTGCCAGTTGCTAGGTGCAGATCCAGGGAGGCTTTTCTGTTTTGACTGGAGAATCCACTCATGCTGCCAGGATTTCCGGATTAGTTCTCTCATACGGTCTGGCAGTTGGTACTTTACAGCCTCCAGAACGGAGAAGACTTGAGCAGGAATCATCAGTCCCCAAACCAAACCATGCTGCTAGCTCATGGGCATTAAAGCAAAAAGAGTGGCACATCTAAGTGAAAAATGAACAATGTACACAGTTTCAGGAAAATGTGTTCAGGACAATTCTGGTTATTTTTTTTCTTCATGGAGTACATGCACCAAATAAGTAGCAATTTTCATCCTGTAGCTTCTTGAGAATCAGAGGCTGGCTTGTATCTTGCCCAGAAGAGTTTATGGTGTAATTTCAGGGAAAGCACAGTAAAGGAATGCTTAATTCATGTTGTGATGATGAGACCACACAAAGTAATTCATGTAGTTGGCCTGAGTTTTAACTGAATTAAAGGGAGGGTAGAATAACTACTGGAGAAGAAGAAATTCCAGGAACTGGATGCTTGTGTGTGTGTGGGAAGACAGCAAGACTCCGGTTGTGTAGAGATTTCAGCAGTTACAGGGTGCATTGCAGAGATGGCAGTATTGACTACACCCTTCCAGTGTTTACACCTGTTTTTTTGTTTTATTCTGTTATTTAGAAACTTTCCAGTGAAAGAACATGTAGTTCATAAATCTATGATCCCAACTGCTAAGGTAATTTTTACTAGTCTAATCTGTTTCCCTGCTTATTTTCTACTTCACGTTTGCTTTAGGGTGTCAAGAGGTGAGCTCTGTTGCATTCAGTTTGTATAAATGACTTGCCATCTCCCTGCTCTGTTAGAGGTTTGTGCAGCTTGTGAATGTAGCAAGAACCACAGGGTTGAGTTGGATTGGGGCAGGAGGGGAAACGCAAGTTGTAATTCTGCTCTGCAGACCCACTGGTTTTGATTTCTACTCCTGCCTTTCAGCAACTCTTAGCTTACTGCCCCCTCCATCGTGAAGATATCAATACCATGCCTAAACCCAGACTCCTGCAATACCCTTCTGAGGTCATCATCCAACTCACCAGTTGCATCTCTTCTTCATTATCCTTTTCTTCAGTTCTCCAGACAGTTTTCAGTCCTTTTCGCAGTGCTTATATTCGTGGTACTTCTAAGTTACTATTTCTACTGTTTGTTTTTTTTTTTTTTTGGAAGTGGGGCAATACACTGTGTTGGAGACAGAGCAGAAACCTAGATCTGTTGATAAACATCATTACCTGGTTTGCTGATTCCTGTAATTATTTCACAGAGATTGTTCAAAGAATTGTTATAGATTCACACTAATCATTGCTTACTTTTGTCTCATTGAGTTTTTTTCCCCCAAGGTGTATTTTTTGATCATCATTTTGATGATGGAGTTAGTATTTGGACAGTAATTACCAGAAGTACTGGTTTTTGAAGTTTCATCTATATTTTGTATTTTGGTGGTGGGGTTTTTGCCTTTTTTTGGGGGTGGCAGCATCTTTTGTAGTTTACTGTCTCAGTGAATTATCTTGACTCACTTGTTATAATTTTGTTGCTCTTGGTAACATACTCTCTGCACAGGGTAATGTATATATCTGTGGGTTTGTATACATCCTGTAACTTACCTGTAATAGTCTGTGTACTTTAAGGCTTTTACAGTATCCTAAATGTTTGTATGTCTTTGTTCTGATAACTGCAATTTGTAATGATCAAGTCTTATAACAACTAGGTTATACTTTAGAAACTTCAGTTTCTTCACCTTCTTGCTCATTAACTAATTTATTCTTACCAATTTAATTTATTTTAATCTATTTTAAAGTCAGAAAAATCTTTATTTTCATGGTCTGCTAGGCTGACCCCTCTCAACTCATATTACATTTTTTTCTGTCTTTCCCAAAGCCTTAATGTAATGTACATATTTTTAAATTGAGATCCAGCACTTTCAGTCTTTATAATACAGATTTTTGCCCGCTCTTTACATTTGCACTGTTGTGTGAAATTCTGAATGATACTGGGGTGGTTCAGGAATAACAGAAATGTTTCTGTGTCCTGCAACGGGTTTTCATATAGCATGAGGAAACAAATAATTATTGAAAACTAAACTTCCCTTCCTCCCTAGATGAATTTCCTCTTAAAACTCTTAGCACTGCTAACATACTCTTCTGTATGAATATTCACTTTTTTTTTTTTTTTTTGGTTGTGTTAGAATTTACTTAGACATTCTGTCTTGTTTCCAGGAAATGATACAGTTTTCTGTCATGAGGCGCTAAATAGTTCAGTGGATATCTCAAGTCCTGAAAAAATAGACACAATGTTTTTTTATTCATAGCTCCAACATCTGTCTTTTTACAGTTCTTTTTACTCTGTGAGTAGTTATGCTGCTGTTGCTTTGTGATCAGAGCTATCATTGTAATCCAAAAAACTCAAGAGAGTTGTATGTCATTTTCAGTTTTTCCATATATAGCTGGTATTCTGAGGATGAAGAACTTCTGTTGCATTTGATGCATTTCCATTAACTTGCTTTTAAGAGCTCTGGCTAGCTGTATCTTCTATGGATTAGAAAGTAAAAGGGAAGATGCATATGTGGGTTTAGGTGCCTTCCCCTTCTTTCTTCTCTCCACCATCCACAGATGGAGCTTTTGGTCATTTTGAGGGCAGCTGATTTCTAATAGTGATTTTGGTGCCCTCCTTCTGCTTAGCCAGGCTGTGCTTTGATGGTAGGTACTCCAAGAAGGTTGAAAACTACCAGGTGTTGGCAGGTATGGACCAAGAGGTATATATCCTCCTTGATGTCCAGGCAGGTTGTTATTTATGCCTGTGATGTCCTCGCTTTTCTCCTGCCCCAGACTGACCTCTGTGGTTCTCTTACTTGCTGCCTGTCTCAGTATTGCTAGTGTTATTTGTATTACCCTTTTTCTCTATGAAGTAAACCTCTTTGCTTTCAGTCTTGGCCACACAGGTAATCTGTTCAGGAGGGAACTTCTTTTTTCTGTTCACTGCATCAAAGTGGGTTTTTTCCTTCTCTTCTAGTTTCTGTTTTTTTTAAAAAACCAAGCAGATAGGCACAGTGACATGTAAATCCTTTTTGAAATTCCTAATTCTCTGACTTGACAGTACTCAGAGATGACAAGAACAGCTGTATTCATGGTGAACCTGCAGAGCTGGTTTGTGCCCTACGTAATGTTTGGAACTTCTCCTTAGAGATACAGAAGGAATTGCGTTTCCTAACCTATCTCTGCCTCCTCTGTCTCCAGAGGATTCACTGCTTACGCAGAAACCAAAATGTTTGCTGGAGGAGGATTCTGAGTGTTTTACCCTGCAGGATGAATGATGAAGAAAGTTTATGAATCTAGGGGAGAGCCCATTGAACAAATCCTGTCTTCTTATTGTGTCCATACATATTTGATATTGCTTTGTAATTAAAATTAGATCTGCTTCTACAGAATACTGTTTTTCTCAGTTTGAACTATGCATTCCTTTCCTATGCATTCCTGAAACAGAACAGCTAAATGCTTAAAAAAAGAGGGAAATAAAATGGAAAGTACTGTCCTCCCGAAGGTGCACTGGGATTCCTGTTGCAGTATTTTTTTTGCAGAAATATCATGAGTTGAGTTTTCTTGCTGAGAGAGAGGTTTCTGCTTTATGAACAAGATAATTGTATATTTCTGTTCAAACATCATTCTGACATGTTTCATGACCGCAAGATATTTTATGCACTCACTGGAATAAACAACACACAGGGCTGTCTCAGTCACTTAGTCAATGGATAATGTTGTGCCTGCTTTTACACATCTTTCAGCTAAATCAGAGATCAAAACTAAAACTCCAGCACTTGAGGGCATGTGGGGAGGATTTTTGACACTCTGGAGGAAAGTCAGTCTGTAAAGCCTTAATGATTGCTCCTTCATCTATGCAGATTTTGCTTTAACGGGTGCCAGATCTGCTGTAATATTGATGACATCCTTCACCTCTTTAATGCCTCGAACGTAACAGAGCATATATGCTGGTAGTCTAATTTTGTTCTTTATGTAGGGAGACCACAAATGGTGAAGATTTTATATAAGGATGTGAACTATGACTACAAATTTGGCATGTAACATGCTTTCTGTTAAGTGAATGAAAAATATTTAAAACTGATTTTTGTGCACTGGACACATCCCATGGCTTAGCTGTCATGAGAAATTTTATTAAGCAAATTCTGGAACAGTTCCCTGACAGTGAGGCAATTAATAAAGTGTTGCAAGATATAATGGTAAAGTCACATGTTGAGCAACTGCCCTTATCCCCAGGAGAGTATGAGAGTGTGTAGATGTACAAATCGCCTGTTGCTTTCCATCCATTTTGGTCTGTGTGGTCTGGAGTTTTGGTGAAGTGTTTGGCAGTTAGAGCGCAGCAGTAGTTGGTGAAAAATTAAACAGGGGTAATACGAATGTTTAGCCAGACTGAGCAGTAGTGGAGTTCAGGTTTACTGGTTTACACCCTGGGATTGAAAATGCCTGAAGTGGGACTGCAATGACCCACGGTCATAGTTAGGGCTGCGGTCCAGTCCCTCATAGAAATAAGAGGTGCTCTCCATGCACCTCTTATGACTTTTTGTGGTTGTAGTGGGACCATTCATCCCCAAATGTCTATTTATAGTGTTCGTATGAGGCATGCTGAGAGGTGTGTTTCTGGATTTTAAGGATTAAAGCTGTTGTTGGGAGAGAGGCTGTAATGGAAAGCATTCGATTTTGAGCACTTTATGAGTTCTGCAGGAATGACTACAAAATACTCAAATCTGGGATAGAAACACTAACGTACACATAGATATATTCCCATGGGAACATCTTCCCTGAGATTCCTAAGAAGCATTTAGTTCCTCAGGTGACTGTGTGGGATGGAGTGGCTTGCAGTGAACTGGAACTTGTCTGCTGCAGAGCTTATGAATGAGAATGTGCTTTGCTATGTGTAGTGTGGAAAAACGAATTATTCATATTTATTGTCTTCCTCCTGAGCCTCTCCTGCTTTGTGGAGAGAGGAGATGGAGCTTGCGTTGATCATGGCGTAGCTGTAACACTCTTCCCAGGTTTGCAGGGTCAGTGTATCTCTCCAAAGGAGAGAAGTAGCCATCCGTGCTATCTCTACATTGTTGCTACTCCAGAGCTGGAGGGAATTAATTGATAGATGTCCTCTTCTGCTGGGTGGGATAGATACTGTGTCCCAGCAGAATGTTAAGCATTAAGTTTTTCTGTGTCTTGGGATTCTCACAAGAAGAGCTACGACCTTGTGCATGACAGTGTTACTGCCAGACCTCAGGTACTCCAGATCATCTGAGCATTATGTTTTTCTATATTGTGTACAAGATAACCATTCAGGAGTACAAATAGAGCACAGCACAGGAAGCACTCAGAATTTCCAAAAATTACACCCCATGCCTTTCAGAGGCTTTTAATTTGGCAAAGGCAGAATCATGTTTCTTTCAGAGCCCACTGTTCCTCAATGCTAGCATTGTCACAGATTTTCAGTGTACCCTTTTCTGCTTTTGTATTAAATTTTAATAAATTGTAGTAAGTTGTAGCGGCCAAAATAATTCACATGTCACAGTGCTCTTCTTTCTTTCTGCAGGACAGGGGCTGTTTATTTTCTTTAGGTCTCTCTTTTTCTTCTCACATTAATACATACTCATACAGTAATACATACTTATACTCTCATTCAAGCTCTTACTTTATAATAAGCAAATCAGCAACTAGACAGTCATCAACCCTCTCTCCCACAAACAGTTCCATACCACACAGGCAGTCTTGGTGCTGCCATTTTCTTCACCACACTAGCACAGCCTAGCAGTCTCTTATCTCTCTTCCAAGTCCTGTTTCTCCTCAAAGCCTTGCTGCTTCTCCAGGCCTGTGCAGAGCAGAGCTGGCACTTCTCCAAGCCACCGCAGGACTGACCAACACTTCTCCGAGCCTGCACAGAGCAGAGCTCACCAAGCAGAACTCTCCACCTTTGCTGAGCTCCCCAAATAGACCTCTCTGGCCGATGTCTATTTGGCTCTTAAGTATTGAATCTCCCACAGCTGTGCAGGGCTGACAGGCCAATGCCGACTTGCCTCTTAATCATTTATCAGTAACACATGATTTGACTCTTAACATATTGAATCTCCCACAACTGCGCAGAGCTGACACTCCCACAGGCTTTCTTGCAAAGGGGACTGATAATAATTTTCCTCCATGCTAGTAATTTGTTTTTCTCTACCATATTACTATTTTGTTTTTTCAGGATTTGCCATTTTTAAATGATAAATGTGTGTCTTAAAAGTTTGGGTGACTTTCATTAAGAATGTTTCCTATTTCATCTCTGCAGTTTAAAAGAACCACACCAAACAACCAAAACTCAGATGCTTCAGTTGTCTCAGTATATCTAATGAATGTAAGGAGCTTAGAGGCAACATGCAAACAACAGCTTGACACAGAGAATGAAACATGTGGAGTGCATTTCCATGGGTGGTGATAGCAGTGTTTACTGTGTTATCACAAAAGCACGTCAGAGCCTAAGGCATGGATAAGCACCCCTTTTTGCTATGCAAACACAAAGTAAGATACACTTCCTAGTCTTGTCTGAGGATGTGGACACCTGGTGGAATAGTATGTTATATAAATAAAACAGTTTGCTGCCATGTAGATGAGAAGTCTTGCTTGAATCTGCATGTGCTCTTGGTTCATGGCAACCAGGAGTGAAAACACAATAGTCTGAAGCCTTTTTGCCAATACATCTTAATATGTTGCAGTTGGACAGTGTTCACCAAGGCAGGCAATAATATATTAAATCCTCAAAGGCAGCTGAGTTATATTCTGTGCCCACATTCTTAAAATAAGAGTGTTGCAGACAAAGAAATAACACTGGGCAGTGTGGTGTAGTGGTCTCTTCACATTGTCACCTTTGCCAAGAACAGAGAGGTTTAGAAGATTATAATGGAGTGTGTTTTGTGGTCCCTCCTTCTTGACAGAAGGGTTGACCTGGAAAGAAATGTATTGTTGCTTGCTTTGAAAGTTTAAGAAGTGAACTGTGGGAGCTGAGAAGGGTAGGTGATTGCTGTCCTCTGCCACTCAGCAGGAAGGCGACAAGGAGGCATAAAGTGAGGGTCCTGATAGGCAGGGGTGAATTACAACTGGGAACAGATGGATGAATAGCTGGTGGAAATGACAAAATCACTGGAAGGGGTGCACAAACGGATACGCTGAAGCAGTAGACCAGGGAAAAGATCTTTGCATCATTATTTGGAAAGATATAAGTGGAGCAAAATGGCATTTGGCAGGCCAGAGGATATGATATTGGCATAATCTAGTCACAAAACAATGGTAACAAAGTAATGTCTTGTTTTATTATACCCTTGTCTACTTAGGGGTTAGGAGGAGTAATAATTATTTGTAATAAGAATATGATTTAAGGAAACAAAGTAGGTGTGTGTTAGGAGAACAGCAGCTTTGTCACACTTCAAAATTAACTGAGCAAGTAAGAGCTTTTTAAAAGCCTTCTTTGACAGGCCATGGATGCATGGGCTGTGAAGCTGATTGTATTATGTACTAGGTGTGCTTCCAAGAAGGTAATAAATCTCTGGGCCCTTGGCAGTAGAACCCCATTTTCAATTAATAAATGACATTTTAATACTTCTTTGTTTTCAATTTGGCAAGGAGAATCCTGAATGACATACTGCTGCCCAGCTGTGTGCTCGCAGGGTCAGAGTCTTCTGGATGAAATCATCTAGATTTAGATTTGCCTTGTTTTGGGATTGTCCGTAATGTTATCTACAGACTTGAAAGGTGAGTCTCGACTCTGTTGAGCTCTTCAACTTCTACAAAATTGCCGTACTTTTATCTAACAAATTACATGCACTCTGACCTTGAGTGGTATGATTTTCAATACGACAAGCAGCTTTTAATGCTTAAAAAAATATTACACTCTTTAACAATAAAAAACAGCTGGCATCTTGAACATGAAAGTTTTAATGTGAAGAACTCAGAGGTTTTAACAAGGTGTTAGGGAACATGGCAGTACGGTAGAAGAGCTGGTGAGCTTTTTATTGTCTTCCAGTGTAGCTTGCCACTTTGGAGAAAAAAGTTGAGGCTCTAGGGAGAATGAAAATCCATTTAGAAAAAATAATGTAAATGTTTCTGTTGATTTGTATCAGGTATTTGACTAGATTAAGTTGAATTAGACTAGATTAGTTTCCTAAACTAGAATAGTTAAAATTAAACTTAGGTAACAGACTTTTGGCATGAGGGAACCAGCTGAAAATGCTGAAAGACTGCAATACAGGGAATGCCTGTTAGAAAATTAATAAGTTAAAGAATTTAAATACTTTTTAATGAACATTTCATGGTTGGCTTTTAAAGGATTGTTTCAAGTGATTAAGCATTATGTGGTGAAGAATGCCAACAGGCTGTGACTGTTCTTAATTCCTGACCAAAAATGTGAAGGAAAACTGTTTGCATGCTTATTGCATTATTCATGGAGTACTCAGAGATATTATGCGTAAAGTTGAATATGACACACCTGAATTAAGAAAGTGGTTTTCTTATTTGCAAGAGATTTCTTCTTAATTTTATAGGATAATCAGAAGTGTATGCAGGTGTACATAGTGCTCTCCTTACTGCTGACGCCAGAGATGTAGGAGTGGGGTATGCAAATACACATACCTTTCATTGCATCTAAATTTTAGAGTACTTAAAATGTTTTTTTCATTAATTAGTACTAGGCTATATGACAGATTACATGTTTTTTAACTGCAAAAAATGCATTGAACCAATGCCTTTGAATACGAAGGGGCAGAAGTTGGTGTACCTCAGAACGCATTGATGCCAGTTATGTTAGCATGTAACAAATTGGATGGATCCGTGCTGGTCAACTCCTGGCAGGGTGGATTTAGAGGGAAGTTAGAAGTTACATACACTGCTTTACAGCTAATCTGTGTTACTGTGGGAATAGGGGTTATAATTTACATCAGCTTCAGGCAAGACTGTACCATGAATAATACACAAAGCTTACACAGTTTTTTAAAATTTAGATTAAGGTGTGTACAACTTTGGTTTGTTTAACCAGTTAGTGACATCAGTTAGAAACAAATCTTTAATGCAAAACATTATGCAGAAAATGGATCCATTTTCAGGTGTAAAGCACTTGAAAAGCTCAGGGTGGGAAACAAGTTTGTATACAGAAATTTTAGTTCAGAGAAACGGTTAGCTCTCTTTCAAAAAATCCTCCAAAGTGCTTTTAAGGTGAGTGGAACCAACTGAGTGGTCCCAATGCAGTCAGTGGAATCAATGTGGTTGCGGATATATGGAAGGTACATGGTTTATACATGAGTCACCTTTATTTCCTGAATCATGCTTGGAATCTAGAACTGCACACGTGCAGTACATAAAAGAAGTTGCTCTGAAATACATGTGCTTTCTTATAATTTTGTTATGCTTACACTAACCAGGGTCATTTTCTCACAGGCATGACTTCATCTTGTTTTTTAAAGATACTGTAAGTGGTTTCCCAGCTTGCTCTATTGAAGTCAACAGAGAAGACGTATGGAATGTTATATCTGGCTCTGCTGGTGTAGATGTACTGACAGTCTTGGATTTGGGGCAAGAACAGTAGACGCCGATTTAAATGTTACAGCTATTACCTTCAGCCCTGTTTTTCTGAGACTGAGGGTGCACTACCAAAATCATATGAGCATCACAACCAGCTTTGAAAGTTAATTTTATGTAATAATTCTGAGGTCTTGTCAGACCAAATTAATAATTTTGTATGAGGCTACGTAGTTACAATGAAGATAGTCTTTGCAAGCACTCAGAATGCTGAGGTTATTTGCTTTATGTACTGTAATAAAGCTGATTTTATGCCTGATGCAAACAGATAATGAACTGGAGTTTCCTGTAGTGATGTAGGTCTATCTGTGATTTTTGAGTTGCAGCCAAGAAAAAAGGAAACGTTACAAACCATCCCATTGTCACAAGAAGCCACTAATCCATGTTTTGCTTTACTTCCTCTGCACAGTATGTTAAGGATTAGATAATGTAATACCTGGTGGAATCTAAAATTTGACATGTTTAATGGTATCAAGTAAAAAAAACTTTCCAAAATGACAAACCTTATAAAAGTTGACCACTTTGTGGTAGTATTTCTTTATCCATTATTTACAATAGCTTTTCCTTGAACAGTCATAGAGATTGTTCACCTCAATGACTTGTACAAACTTCAGAAACTGATGAGAACTGAAGAAAGAAGGCTTTTTTCTTCTTTGGCACTGTGAATGAAATGTTAACAAGGAGACACAAGTTCAGAAACATACATAAGAAGTAGTACCATATACAGTCCATATCGCCAACTGTACATACTGCTTTCCTTTTTTTAGTAAGTTGCGTTTACATCTAAAACATTTAAGTCACTTGCTGGATTCCCTTCCAATCGATAGTTTAGTTTAAATGACATATATGTCTACTAATTAACTTTTCAGCTGAATTCTATCCCATTAGAACACAACACAAATGGAAATAGAGGATAGAAATCACACTTGGTGATAATTGCTTAAATAATTATGTTTGTATATTCAATACAATGGCATAGTTATTTTGGCTAACATTTCAAGGATTATCAACTAAAGACAATTAATTTAAAGAAAAAAATGCAGATATTAAAATGGAGTTGTTTATTTTGCGTGTTGGTAATTTCCTGGTCGCTATTGTAAATCCAGCATACATGTGTGGCAGTTTTCAATGTGCATAATGGCTGCAGTGCCAGTTTGGCTTCAGGTTTTACTGGCAAAAATAAGCAAGCAAAAATCCTGACTGATTTGGAGCTGAAGATCCTTCCCTGCTATTGTCAAGTGTGCCTGATGAGGGATTTTTGTAAATGTTTCAACCTTTGCAGTTTATCTTGTGGGCTAAATTCTGCCTCTAAATGGGACCGTCTGCTTGCCACTGATTTCACGGCGTGGAGTAAGTCAGGGCTGTGAACTGCTAGGCTCTGTACTGTCTGTGCTGCTGTATTGCTTGCTGTTCCTGGGCAGTCCTGCTGCTGGTCTGTAAAACTGAGTGAATTATCAATTTAAAGGAAATTTACAAGGCTGTGTGTTGTTTTTTAAAATTATTGTGCTTAGGAGGAGGCAAATATAAAGGTCTCAAGTATTCACATTTACAGAAATAGATTTTTTTCAGTGTAGGTAATTTTTCTTTGTAGAAGGGTCACAAAAGTGTGTCAGTCCTAACTTTGTCTTATTTTCTTTTTATCACAACAAAATGATGTTTGAAAGCAATTTGAGGGAAAGAGACAGCGTTAGGTTGGAAGTTCCTTTTTGACAATAAATAGTGTGCTAAGAATAGGACATCAGTGTTTCTGGAGATACAAGTCTTACTCTGCTTATGAACTAGATGGAAGGAATCAAGCCCATTAAGGGTAATTATTTTAAGAGCAGATATCTAGCTTCAGCCATTTTCAGTCACATAAGCTTGATTTACACTGTATGAAACAGCTAAGTGAAGTATATTATTTAAGAGGGAGACTGTCAACACACATATTTCAATTGAAGGGAGGGAAATTTGGGGGCATGCAATCTATCATAAAATATAATATATAGAAGGGATTATTATGAAGGTTTTTCTGATTCCTGCAGAGTGCTTCACAAAATGCTACATAATAACACTAAAGATTGAATTAGTGGTCACAGAGGATGTCCTGTGTCAGGAAAGGTTTTTAGGTAAATGGGAATGAGTGCATTTTGTTACTCAGCTGTAAAAACATTTATTTATTTGTATGTGCATTTATTTATTTTAAAATTTAATTCATTTATTTAGGTATTTATTAATTTAAAAGAAGACCTATGTGCTTGAGGGGAGAAAAGCAGAAGCAGCATCTGCATCACTTGTGGAGAATTCTTTATTTTTAATGGAACTCGGCTTACTTTGGGGAAGAAATCCTTCATTAGTGTTACACAGCATGTTAGCATTTACTCATATGTTAGGTGTATGGCAGTTCTGCGCTGCAGTCTGCCTTGGCCCTGTATGGGAAGGACCTGTATTTTGTTTTTTTAATCTTCAAGCTTTTTTTTTTTTAAGACCATCTTTCAGTTTTTTTAATTTAGGGGTAGTGTATTCAGATTGTCCCGAAAATCCCTGCAGGTGGGAAGCTGCGATGATCATCATTAGAAATTTTCAGCTCAATTATTTGACTTCAGAACCAGTTGGTAGTTTAAAAAGGAAACCTTCCCTGACCATTGTCTTTTGATGTGTGACTAAAGTCTCAAACATTTGACATCTCTGTTCTTGAATCAGTTCTATCCATCTGTGGTATTATTGGGCAGTGTTTCAGAGAGTATTTTCATTTCTTTATACACACCCACACACCCACTCTTTAGATGGGTGTCTTGCCTACTGGGATGGGAGGCAGGACCCAGCTTCTGCACTGGCTGAAGTTTTTAGTGGTGTAGTGTTAAGAACAGGAGCCTTGGCATTGCCACAAACGCTTCACATCCCTTTGTGCCCCAGAGCAAGGGTGTCTCAAAGCTGCTATTTGGGAGATACTGCTGTTTAGACAGGCAGTAAGTAGGCAACTAGCAGGGACTCTTCTGTTTGCACAGCCCTCTGCTGATGCAAATGAAAAGGGGATGAGGAGTAGCATCTTCTGCTGGAGGGGTGATAGTGGTGGTCTGTGACTGTGCCACCAGGAGTACGAGCCTCCCTCGATGGCCTCTGCTATGGCTGCTTCCTCTCCTTCAGGCAGGGGAGGGTGCTTTGTCTGTAGCTTGGAGAAGGATGGGGTTGATTAGGAATGGTGCTGAGGGGTTACATGGGATAGGGGTAATTTGCTGCACACCTGTAGTAAGCATTGAAGGTGTCCATGGGGAGAGGATTGTGTGTGGTTGGGGCTCCCATATGTTGCTGGATATAGGTCTATGGGGTGAGCAGCTAGGACCCTAAGGACTTGCTTTGTTGCTGCTGCACATGTGGGGGACAAGATGACATTATTTTGTGTAGAAACCTTTGAGCTGTCTCTGACTCCTTCTTTATGCGTTTCCTTGTCAGCTTCATTGTATGGGTATTCATTCGTTGGGACATAAAATGCTGTGCATAAAGGTTTTAGTCCTATTTATGCCATTTCTAACATTTCAAGCTTGCAGCCGTCCGGTTACAAAGTATGAACTCGATGTATTTCCATTTCGGACACAATAGCATGTCTCAAGGTATAGTTGTAGCTTGAGTATTAAGAGCTGTTTACATTTTTATTGTACAATCGTGAGCAAGTTCTACCAAAAAAATTATCCACAGAACATTTTTTCAATGTGAGATTCATCTTATTCTTCTCATTTCAGTTAAACAGTGTATCTTGGAAGTTTTTCCACTCCAATATCAGTACTGTGTCTAGGGGTTATATTTAGAGTATAAAGGGGTCTTTAGGAATGGGACAGGCCCATTTGTTTAAGCCATACTGAATGCTTGAAAATTGTGTAACGTGGTACAGGTGAAATTTGACAAGCTTGAATTAGGCCTTTACCTCTTTGCTTTATTGATAATTCTTGGGACAGATCTTATGGACTCTTGTTACATTAATCTCAGTTCTCTAATTCATTCCTAGCTTGTATCATTTAGCAATCCAGAGGCCTCTGCTTCTAGGCTTTTCCAGTTTTTGGATACTCTCAATTTTTGCTCTTTTTTTTAATTGCATGCTGAATATATCTTCAAAAAAGGCATAATACTCCCATTCATATGTAATATTGCAAGATCTGTATTTTGCATTATGGTCAATCTGTGGATAAAGAATCAAATCTTCCAGAATGCTTCCTGAGATGCTTTGGTTTGTGATTGTTCAGGGTTTGATTTCTTTGTCGGTTTTGGTTTTTTTCTTTTGCCTGTGATTTAGTTTGAGTGCCATGGAGACTTTGCATACCTTTGTAGCCTTAAATATGATTGAGCTTAATAGTCTAGTTTCTATATTTCTGGAAATCAGCAAATGAATAGGTAAATAGTATTCCATAGTATAACTAAAAGACAGAGAAAATCTATTGTGGTCTCTTTCCTTCATAGATTTTTACTTTTTGCCATCAGAAATTGAAGGGATCTTCAGTATCCATGATTATAGTGTATTGAGAGACCAGAAGGAAGCTACAGCAGCTTTTTCCTGTCAGCCCAGCTGTGGGTGAATGATAATATTTAACTGCTTCTCTAGAACCAAGCTCAAAAGCTTGTTTCATTCTTCTGTGAAAGCACTTTATTTGTAGCATGTAGTATTTGTTAATTAAGATGGAATTTGAATAAATGATCAAAATGTTGATTTCTTTGTGTGTGAAGCTGTGCTATTTTTGAAGGTCAGGAGTAATAATATGTTATGACTAGTGTTTCTGATTTTTAAAAAAAATCTTATTTAAATAATATATTTGCTTTTATTTAAAATTTAACCAAAGCCCCCCTCTTTTCTGTGAGCTGTATCAGAGAGAAATGATCAGGACTCCAGATATACATTTATTATGAGGAGAAAGTATGTCTGAATGCAAGGCTGAATGGTGGTTTATATGTAACCATCTCTGATACTAATTTTGGTGGAGTTAGTTTACCTCAAACATTTTTTTCCTTGGTAGCTGACATTCTTCAGTCCTTGCAGTTTGTGGGGTTTATATAGGTGTTTACAGAAACTGTTTGGTCTCTGGGTTTTTGACGTGTGAAAACTTTCTTTTGAATATATTTTCTTCTGTGATACAGCTATGTCAAAATATTAAGTTGCAACTGCTGCATGATAACAATGGCCTTTCTGTATTGGATAATATGGTATTAGCTTATCGCTATATAAGTGTGCATATATGTGTGTATGTGTGTGAATAGTATTGGTTTATTATTATGATTATTGATGTATGTATACTAGGACAGGTTCCAGGTACATGGACTAGGTTAACTAGAAATGTGGAGCTATTGGGTGCTAGGTTTCATGTGTGCCAGGCATTTCACACAGCTTGTGCAGCTGTGGAAATGTCTAATGGTAATGTTACTTCTTTCTTCTTTCTTGTTTATCTAATTTAAATAATATGGTCCATGCTTACATAATCCTGGTTCTAAATGAAATGTAAATATATTATTACCTAGTCTACTATGAATGCCCTACAGACAGTTCTGTAACCTCTGCTACTTTATTCCTCCCTTACCATGTCTGCTAAATGGTGCCTGTGGCGAGTATTTTCACCTAAATTTGTATTTCTTGTATTCTGTATTGCCCTTCAGTGCACCTGTCTCCACAGCACCTGCTTTTCAAAGGAGTTGGACGAAGTGACATAATACCCGATTCACTTGCGGAAACTAATGACATGTCTGGCTTAGTTTCAGAGCCTGGTCTGATCCTGACCTTGCTATTTGCAGTTGCAAATATGTCTTCTTTCAGTTGCTGTTGCCTCATTCAGAACGTTATTGTGGCTTTTCAAGTTGGAGCCACTGACTGTACAATCTGTCATTAGTTGAGCTTCTTTAATCTGTCCCACTCTTGCTCTTCCTCCAATCTCTCTCTCTTCCTCCTTGTTTTACAAACTCATTTGTAAAGCTTAGATGTACTTCCCTAAAACACTGAAGACATTGTTTATTTTGATGCAATTTCTCGCAACAGGTGATTTGTAGAGAGATTCTTTCCTGAGGGCTGGATGCAGCACCTGAATTGCTTACAAGAACCAACTTCCCAAATAAGCTCCATCCACAGCCTTTTGGTGAAAATTTTGTGTCCTTTTGATGATCTGTAATTATTTTATGAATTACACTCACTTTGTCATTGAGATGTTTACTCCGTGAATATCATAGTTAACAAAGGATTACATGATTAATTTGAGTCTACTGAGAGTAAACCTTTATTAATTCCCTGTCTACGAGGTCAGGCATCAGGGAGTAGTTGCCGTGTGCTGACTCTAGCTCTGCAACACCAAAAGACACTGCAAGTTTTCTAAGCAAAGTGAGAACTGGAGCAGCACATTGCAGCAGCTATTCCTAAAGCCCTGGGAGAGCTGGGGAAGGATTTCCTGCCAGAACGTAAGAGGCATTGCATATCTGGGCCATTGATGGAGGCTTGACAAAGTACAGAGCTGCCTGTGGACCAGAATCTGCCATTTAAAATCATTTTATGCCTGGTTTAACATGGTAGACACCCATAAGCAGTAGCAACTAGGAAGCAGAAAAATGTTCAACATCAGCTGCTGCTTTCAAAACACTGAAGAATTAATTTGAAAAAAACTCAAAGTCTATGTAGGATCTTGTGCATGTAGCAGGTTTAGATTTGTGTCTGCACTGCTTGGTAGACACTGCTATCATTTTACAGCATTATAGTTAAAAAATAAAGTACAGTCTACTCTTACTGCCAGTCATCTTCACTTCTCTTTTCTTTCCTCCTGTATCTTTTCTGCTTCATTTGTAATGCTCCCTTTTAGTAATTTGTAGTGATGCTTACTGATAAATCTTATTTGGAGAAGATGGAAAGAAGAAGAGAGGAAGATGACTGAGACAAAGCAAGAAAAGTAGGAAAGAAAGGAGAACGGAGAATAGTGCTGTGGTCAGAGGCTGGATTTTAAAAAAGATTGACTACTTTGAAAGCTTTAAAGAAGCATAGCAGATGGTCAGTTGCAACTTTTTATTGTTTTCCTCTTCTGTCAGCATATTCAGGATCTTTTCAAAGGGTCATAATTAAGTCTGCTAGCTAAAATAGCTAAATAGCTATTTTACAAATATGCCAATTGCATGGTGAACCTGAATGAATTAACTGCTTTGCTTTTTTTTTGGTTTTTTTTAGCAAGTGTGAAGGATAGCATATTTCAGCCTTGGGCTTAATAGCACCAATACGTTTTCCTGATGCTTTCACCCAGGACTGGATTTGGGGTTTAGGCTGAATTTCCCACTCTTCCAAACTCTTCCCATTTTCTAATTGTTTGTCATAAATTTGGATGTATTGACATATATGGATATAGTAGTACTATTGCTTTTGTTACCGTTCATTTCTGTCACTTGCACACTTTGCATGCACACAACATGCATGTTCATGTATGTACGAATTTGTTTAAAAAACTAGGTACAACTTCAGCAGAGGCAAGATAAATCTCATCTTCATATTTTCTTCAGATGAGCAAATAAAGAGAGAATTAGGGTCTTCCTTTCTTGGGAAACGGTCTGATTCAGGTAAATGTGGACTTGCCCTAGGTCTTGTGTGTTCTCAGTGAATGTCCTGATGTGATGTCAGGATTTTCTCTGTTTTTGACAGAGAGCTGGTGTCGTTAACACTTTCCTCAAAGCTTCATATTTGATGAATTGACATTTTTTATGAAAACTTTGTACAACTTACTTTGTTGCAATTAAGAAAGAAATAGACCAACTTTTTTTGCTAGAGAACTTTACATTTAACCAATTTCCTAAGTTTATGTGGCAAGTTCATAGAAGTGCAGATAGATACTATAAAAAATATCTTAGTGAGTTTGGATTTTTTTAAATTTTTTTTTTTTTTTTAAAATAGCTGGACTCTTGAGGTTTTTCTTTCCCCTGTTGTGTAGTAGGTGCTTTGTACACTATGAGTTTTATTGTATGAACCCTTATGAGAGGACAGCATTAGTGGCATTTTCTGCATTTAATCATAGAATCACAGTCATTTAGGATCATCGAGTCCAACCGTTAACCTAGCACTACTAAGTTCACCACTAAACCATGTCCATAAGCAGCACAGCTACACGTCTTTTAAATACCTCCATGAACTGTGAGTGACGACTTCCCTAGGCAGCCTGTTCCAATGCTTGACAACCCTTTCAGTGAAGAAATTGTTCTTAAAATCCCATCTAAACTAATTTTTTAGTGTTGGTTAGGTGACTTGTAAGAAAGTTTCTTGTTTCCTGTTTCAATAAGAAAAAGTCTATCCTTCTGCCATCATCTCCTACTGCTTCTTTTAATTAGTTGTCTGTTGGCAATGTTTCTCGCTGTGGCACCTCAGGCCATCAAGTGTGGGATTTGAAAGGGACACATTGCTGCTCATTTGCTAATTTGCAAGAGATGCATTCTCCTTGGGATTAATTTTTCTTGCTTCTCTGTTTGGTTTCAATTAGCTGTTAGTCTAGGTGTCAAAATGTCCTACAGACAGCATGGCCAGTTAGCTCTGAAGTATTTTGTTGATGATACACCGTTGGGAAAATGCTATTACCTCGCTGCTTCACGGGCAGAGTTAGAAAGTCTTATAATTGTTAATTTTTTGATTGGACTGCAGCCTTATAGACAAGTCATCCTTCTGAACAAGGAGGGGCTTGAAACTGAGACTACCAGCTGACCTTGACATGCTTGGTGCATGCAACTTCCACCATCTTTTAGGATGAATTTTTAAAAAATGGTGTGTTAACGCTTGTTTTCCGTAAGTGGTTTCACGGAAGGGTGGGTCGCAATTGCTGCAATTTATTGCACTGTTTTCTTGTCTGGTCTCTTCAGTTGAAGTGTATGGTATGAGCATGGGAGGGAGGCCAATGGTTTTGTGGTACTTTAGTCCTCAGCTTTTTTTTGAAGAGGCAATCCACTTAGCTTTGTGTGTACCTGTTGCTCTCTGTGGGATCCAATCTACTACAGTAGTACATGAGTAAAAGTTGCACCTGCAAGTGAAAATACCTGGCTGCAATTTAGCTGCTACCTTCACAGGGCAATTTTCAGAAGCCCATTTTGCCAAAGTCAATTTGACTCATCTATCTTTGTCACACTGGGGAGCAAGGGATGATGAAAGAGCCATTGGAGGGGTCAGATCCACTGTCATGCAGGTCAAGTGTCTGTATTAGTCAGCCTCTCTCTTTAACAAAAACATAAAATAAAATAGAATATATGGGGAACCATAGACATAACCAGCTGAACTGTGGCCAAGTTGCGTGTTAGCAAAAGACAGCATCTGCTGTGTAATTCTTGTCAAAGGAGAACACTAATTTCATTGAATGATTATTTCTCATGAGATAAGTTTCGCCTTTTGCTTAGCTCAATAGGTGTGGTTAATACTGTTTGCTAGGCAAGATATGTACTGCTAGGATTGACTGAAAGGCCTTGGTGTAGTGACCAGCTAAATCTATGCAGATGGTACAGGTTAACTGTGGAGTTGTAACACAGTGATGCATAAACTCACTATTCAGGGCATTTTAAATGAAGTACTGTAACCCCAAAGAAAACTGAATCAACTGAGTGATATATTGTAAAATGTGGTAAGGGGAAGAAAATAATTGGAGTATTGAATGTCAGTTAAGCCAGTGTTATAAAGATACAGAAACTTGATAAAAACTAAAATGATGAGATGAAGTGTGTTTAGTTTTTCCAGTTGCAAACTCCACCTCACGCTTGAAGTTTGTATACTGCAAAAATGGCCCCCTGTTTAGTTCAGTATTTATTGGTACTTGAATCTTCTTAGACAGATAAGCGGTATAGGTAATTTTAAGCCAATGGTAGAAACCTGGATTTGATCCAAGCAGTCCTTTGACTTCTGCCAGAAGAGCCCTGTTCAGATTTTCTGGGGTATCTTTACCTGGCACTGCATTGTGTTACTTCAGTGTATGCCAAATGTTGAGTCCCTTGCTGCTACTTCTAATGTAGCATGTGCTTTCCCTTCTCTGCATCTAAGAGAAGGAGAAGCTGCAGCTGATAACAGGTCTTAGCAAAAACCAAATTTCATTACCTTCCTTCTTAGCTCCAGTAATTTCCCTTTTTACCTCCTTTTGATTTGAGAGGCACGAAATGTTTCTGATAAAGTATCATGGTCTGAAATGGCTGTTGCATACTTTCTGAGAAATGGCATTGCATGTGTGACTTCCAGTGTTCCTAAAAGCAGCTGAGAAGATATGTGAGAAGAATTCAATAATCAAAACATCAAAAAATCACTTACAAACACACTGGAAAATGATCTCATTTCAAAATTGGTCAGTATGACTGCTACCTCCTGTTTTTGCCATTGTAATTTCAACATGCTTCTAGCTGATATTATCATCTGCATCTAGAGTGAGCGGAGATTAGCACTGCATGTCACTTGAAAGCTGTGATTATAAGCTTCCAGCTGGAATGCATGTTTGCTTTAGTTCCATCAATTCTGCATGAACAGCCTCATGAAATAATGTGAGGGTAGGAGGAAAAGAAAATAGAACTGAAAATAAGAAATCTTCTGTTGTAAAGTCCATTGGCTAGTGGATATTGCTAAGACTGTCAGCCTAGAACTGCAGGAAACTATTAAAATTTTTAGGAATTACAGTGGTTCCAGATTGGTTTCTGTACATGGAATCCTCAAGTCCATGCTGAAGATTAAAATGCTGACATGAAAGAGTCCAGCACTTTTTAAAACAGTCCTGGGCAGAAAGCCTTACATTCTTAATTTGGATTTTGTTTAGTTGGTTTACAGGCCACACTCTCAGTAACTTCAGTTAGACCTTTACCTCTAATCCTTTCCTTAGTTTGTGAATATTGTCTTGTGTAATGAATGTGGTTTTAATGACAGTTCTTAAATATGTGATTTGCAGAGGTGATGCATGGAATGTGCCGGGTTTGTGTGTGTGGTGGGGTTTTTGGTAGTGGGGGAAGTGGCTACAGTGGTGGCCCCTGTGAGAAGCTTCTCAAAGTTCCCCTGGCTCCAAGTCAGACCTGCCTCTGGCCAAGGCCAAGCCAATTAGTGACAGTGGCTGAGCCTCTATAATAACGCATTTAAGAAGGGGAATCTAAAAGGGGGTTGGGACTTATGAGGAGGAGTTATGAGGAGGACACGTTTGGGAACACCAAGGTCAGTGGAAGGAAGGAGGATGGAGGGGAGGTGTGCTGCAGCAGAGAGGCCCCTGTATCCTGTGGTGAGATGGCAGGGCCACCCCCAAAAGCCCATGGAGGTCCACAGTGAAGCAGATGCCGACCAGCAGCCTGTGGAGGACTCCACGCTGGAGCAGGTGGCTGCATCTGAAGAAGGCTGTGAACTACAACAGTGGGAAGAAGCCCCCACTGTTGTAGTTCAGCACTGGGAGGATTGCAACGTGCGGTAGGGGACCCATGCTTGGAGCAGCATGGGAAGTGCTGGAGTGCATGGGAAGGACTCACATCAGAGAAAGTTTGTGGAGGACTGTCACCTGTGAGAGGGACCCCGTGGTGGAGCAGGAGAAGAATGTGAGGACTCCTCCTCACCCTGAGGAGGAAAGAGCAGTGGGACTGACTGTAACCCCATCCCCTGCCCCCTATGCTGCTTTGGTGGAGGAGGTAGAGAAATCAGGAGCAAAACTGAACCCAGGAAGAAGGGAGGGGTGGAGCAAGGTGTTTTTAAGATGTGGTAATGCCTCTTGCTGTCTTACTCTGTCTGTTAATTGTCATTGTTATTAGTGTCTGAATTAAATTGATGTTCTTTTTCTTCCCCTAAGGAATCTCTTTTACCTGTGACTATAATGGGTGAGTCATCCTTCCCTGTCCTTATATCGATTCCTGAGCCTTTTGCTTTATTTCTCCTTCCCATTCCTGAGGGGGAAGGGGTGAGTGAATGGCTGCAGGGTGCAGTTGCTCTCTTGGTTCAAACCACACCAGAGGGCTCAAGATCAATGGGAGAAAGAGCAAGTGTGTGTGGGAAGCAGATACAATCTTAAAGCTAGAAACAATTTCCAGACAGAGGCATCTCTGTTGACATGAAAGAAAGGTCATAGCTACTATGTTAGCAATACTAACAAGTGAGCCTTGGGAGCAGGCTTATTCTCTACTAAAAATTTATACCATAGCTGCTACATTGAGCTCCTCCTCTGTCTGATTTCTTTGAGATTCTAATGGTTCAACCTTGGAGGAGAAGCTGTCCTAAAGCAAGTGGATGTCAGACCATCTCCTTTGAAACCGGTCAAGGCGTCCTGTTCAAGAGCATTCAGTGTGTGCACTAGCAGTACCAGTGGTGCAGCGAAGGCATGCCTCCCGAGGAGCTGCTTCTGCAGGCAGGCACAATCTCCATTTCTGGGAGCAGTTATGATCCCTGCACAGCCAGATGACAAGCTGACATGCAGATCATGTGCAAGCAGAAAGTTCTGCATTAGCGTGCAATGTTCTTATAGCTGCAGTAGGCCATCACAGCTTGAGGGGTCCCATGAAGATTGTCTACTGTGGGATCTAACAGGGAACAAGACTTTTGTCTATTCTTGGCCCACTAAGAAAAGCATTCTTTAGCAAGAAGTAGGCTCTCATTAAAAAAAAAAAACAAACTTGCAAAAAGTATTTTTTGTAGTGGATAGTGCTAGGATGGGGTAAAAAAGGAAAGAAGGTCTAACGACAGTCTGGACCAAATGATAATGTGTCATGATATGAGCATGTTCCTTGACCTAATTATATCTAAAGTGACTCTAAATGTGGACTTCTAATCCAAGTCTATCCAGGATAATAAATTTCAAATAATAAACATTAGCTGTTAGATCAGATCTGTAAAATTCAGAAGCTGATAATATGAAAATGTGTCTGCATTTGTTGCCCTTGTCCTGCATGTGGACTGTTGAGCTTCTAAGTACCAGCCTCTATGCATAATAACCATAGAGAAATATCTGTAACAATGATTTGTGGAGACCTGAATGCATACCTACATGCACTTTTTGTGGATGTCTGTCAGACCTGCCTTGTGAAGCTGTGGTCTCTACATTGCTTTTAATCCTGAAAGGTCAGATGAGTGAGATGCACAGAGCTATCCAACCTCGTGGCTTTGATCTGGTTGCAGGTTCAGCAAGTATGGAGCTGAGGTCCTGTTCTGAAAAATAGCTTAACAAGGCACTTTGGTAAGGTGTGTTGTGAATTTTTTCTACAAATGTCAACTCTGCGGTGGAGTCACCTAATAATGATGGTTTAATGAAGTGGGTAGGCTTGCCTTAGTGCAATTTCTGTCTGTAGCATGTATTGTATCCCTTCAGATCATCCTCAGAGGAGATCATTGCATTCCTGTGGTAGATGGCTTTGCTAATAATTGGAGTGTTAGAGTAAACAAGACTCCTGGATTGCTGAACAGGACCTCTTTAGAGATGGTAAGGTCATTTATGGGTTCGTGTAACTTCACAAATGAAAAGGAAATATGTTTGTGTTTGTATGTTCAGACATTGTCATTATCATTTCATAATTAATTTTAGCCTTTTCCACTTGTTACTTGGCTGGCTGTAACTCTTCTAAGCAGTTTGTTGAGAACAATATCCTGCATAGTAATCTTTGCAGAAGCAATGTAGTGGGTTTCTTCGCTATTAGTAAAGAGAAAATAAACCCTCTTTTGAGCTTTTCTGGTTGTATTACATGCTAAACAAATAAAATGTTCCCTGAATAAAGCTCTGCAAGCAAAGACCCCACTACTTTAAGATGCTAGGAGGCTCAAATAGCACTAAGAGCAAAACTCTCTCTGTGGTATTATTTTATTTAAGCAAGAATCTTTACCTGAACTGGAGATACTTATTTTTCTCAGGTAAATGGTTTTGAGAGCTAAGTAGAGAAAGTTTCCAAAGGCTTTAAATGTAGAAATACGAATATAACAAAGAGGTGGAAGTTGAACTCCAAGCAGTTGTATTTCTGCTGTTTTAAGTATGTACTCAGCTGTTTGATCTTGGATGATTCTGACTCCATATATCTTACCCTAAGGTTCTCAACTTCCAAAGATGATATCCCTTTGTTTAATGATTTGAGGACGCCATGATGTCTGTTAATACTGATACCATGGCGATAATCAGTGGAGCTAGTGAGATTTTTCTGTTAACTTTGTTATGTATCTTGTAACTGCTGTTCTTAGGAAAGTAAGTAAAATATTTAACTTCTAGTTTTTTCCATTAGAAAGGAAAAGGCGGAGGGGGAAGAGGAAAAACAAACATAATTGAAGTTGATTGTGAAAATGCATGTAGTAGTATCATCATATACTGCCTGTCCTCAGAAATGCAGTACAAAAGGAATATTTAGCGTACTGCATATTCTGTTTTTCTATAATCATATTAGTGGTGATATTTAATCATAGTTGCTGGAGATGCTGCATACAAAATTCTTTTAATATGGTAGATACCATTCATTGTGTAATCAAAATTAGCACCTGTTTTGGATGTATCTTGTGTTAACCAGTA
The DNA here is from genome assembly GCF_047716275.1 of Strix uralensis. Taxonomy (NCBI): domain Eukaryota; kingdom Metazoa; phylum Chordata; class Aves; order Strigiformes; family Strigidae; genus Strix; species Strix uralensis. Next base: position 77,663,154 of record NC_134012.1, read on the forward strand.
ACAGTGTCTCAAAATTTAAGAAGCTGTTCTGCTTCATCCTTTTTTTTTTTTTTTTTCCCAGAAATCACCATTGACAGAAGCAAAGTTCTTCTGACTTTAAATAGATACTCATTTTTCTCTTTTCTGGCTAGACCTCATCTAGTATTTTGAAAACTATTTTTAGCGTTTGTAGGAGGAGTGTGCTACAATCATTCATCCTCCTGCCTCTGTCAGTTGTTAAATGTGCAAGTCAGAGGAACTCTAATGCGACCATGCTTCTCAGAAGCTTTGTTTATGCCTTAGGGTTTGTATACATGTGGGCTTCATCACATGTTTGCAAGGGATAAATATTTCCTGCATCTATTCTTACAAAGAGCTTTTTTGCATATAGTCATTTCTGACAGCTCCTGAGAATATAAGTGGGAGGGTGGGGGGAGAAGATGTGCCTTTTCGGCCTAATTATATTTTGAGTTTCTGTTTTGATGTATTTTTAATCTTGTTATTGGTAGATGTAGATTAGTGGTTTTGATGCAGTGTATGTCTTCAAAGATATTTCACAGGTAGACTCAGAAGTTGAACAGCTGTTTGTAGTGAGTTGCTGCTGGTGCACAGGAATCAGTTCAGTCATGTTAAACTTCTGAGTAAGAATGAGATGTACTGATCTCATCAGTAGAAAGTAAGCAACTAAACATAAAAGTGTCTTATAAAACACAATTGTGCCTTAAAGTGTAACTCAGGATTTAGTAGCTTGAATTCTTGTTTACCAAATATAGTTGTTTGAAAATGAGCTGTAAGCTTGTTGCTGTAGAGTCTGGAGTAGCTTTTAAGCCAAAAAGCTGCTGAAGGAATACAGTAGAAACTGGAAATTAAATGTAGGGCAACATCCGGGGTCTTACTGGCTTAGTGGTAGTCAGCTTCAGACTAGTTAACAGGGATGTATTTAATGTGGAGGATTTTCTGGCAGAAAAATTGTAATTGCATTCTGCAAAGGATGAAACTTTTTTATAAACAGTTCAGTTAATTTTTAATAAGTAAAATTTTGATTAAAATGTTATTTTTACAGTTGAACAGTAGGCTCAGCGTCAGTCTTATTCACTCATTTCATAAGTATGGTTGTACTGAGATGATGAATTACCACATCCAAGACTTTCCAATTAAAGGCTGTCCAGCTTGTGCAGTTTTGACCTGGACTGATGGATTACACAGCAAAGGAGCAGATTTGCAGCTGCACTCACTTTCATTTAAAGGGGTTATTTGAGGACAGTAAGCAGTATACCATCTTGAACTAAATACATAAAATACAAAAGAAATTGAAGGAAGAAGTAATTGAGCTAATATGTTGAGACATTTTTTACGTGGTTTTTACCTTGGTGATAAAGGTAAGTTTGATAGATACTTGTGTTGCTGCAGGAGGTGCATATTTAGTAATTTTTTGATTTACAGCACTTCACAGTAGCAACTCTTCTGTGCAAGGGTTCATTCTGTTTCCCATGCTTACTTTTTAACTGATAGTGAATCTGAAAATGCCTGCTGCTATGTATGGTGTTAATTATACACCTGTAATTTATTAACCAATTATATGATTGGATTAACTGCCCACCATTTCACCATTATTCTGGTTTTTTCTTCTGCTTTTCTGTAGGTGGTGTTACCTAGATAACATCAGAAATGTGAAATGTGCTAGAGTTAGTGCATATCATGCTCTCAGCCTCTGAGGCTGTGGTGGGGTCTGCCTTCGTTGCAGATTTAAAGCAACATCTATAGTAAACCTTTTGCATAGAAGTTCCTAAAAACCATCAATAATTTACTTCAGACTCTTCTTTGGATAATGTTCTGGACAAACTTTTATTCCTGAAGTTGTTCTTTTTAGCCTGTGTTCTGATGTCTTTTCTTGTCAAGGTCACAGAAATTGGGAAACTGCAATGAGCAAAGAGGGAAGATGGTGCAGCTACAGCAGAGGCCTGGAAGAGCTGAGGAGTATCTGCCTCTGATGATGATTGCTTATTTGTGTTTCCATGAATCTTGCACCCTTTTTCTTCCTTCAGAAAAACCCAAACAACCATCAGTAGGAAATTATCAGATTACAAGGGATTGAGAAAATGTAAAGCTGGTACTTCACAGCCTCTTTGTTCCTTATGCCTTATATGTAGTTTACCTGGCATACCAAGTTGTGTTTTCAAGGAAGGGAAGAGGAAGCCAACAAGGAAATAATTCCTTTATTGAAGCATTCACTGTAGTGAGCTTATGTTTTCATATCAGCTATTTACTATGCATTTTTGAACTTGCACTCTATTTCCTGTAGAGGTCTTCATCTAACCACTTGGCTTCTCTAGAGCATAGAGACCCTGGTTTAAGAGGAGCAAGAAGTAGTATATCTTTTTACTAGATAGTTACTGATGCAATCCATCACAGCACTGCTGACTGAGAGAGGTTAGTGTTAATCCTATATATTTTACTCCCATGTGTATTTCTCTCTTTTCTTACTTGTGTGTGTTACAAAAAGATGTACTTTCAACTGTATTCAGAATTTGGTGTTGGAGGCTGAGAAATAAATATGAAGAGGTTGACAGCAAAGGGTCTACAGCTAAAGAAAGTACCTGAGAGACACTTCTACTAAACCTTTAAGCAGTTGCTTGATTTTAAAGCGTGCCCTGCTTAGAACTTAGGTAACTATAGGTGAATATCTTTGCCCCTCCAGTTTTGCACAAAAGCATAAAGGGTGTGCATTTTCTCCAGCAGTTGACTAAAAGGAAAACATGCAAATAGCAAAAGCCAAAGTTGTGGCTGTGCCACCTTGTCTTTGCTTCCGTTTTACACTTGTTTCTGCCCACTTCTCACAAGAATTGATGTGGCTGCTCTTCTGTAGTAATCATCTTGCAGATTTGAAAGGGCTAAACTTCTTCAGAAATTTTGATAGCTATCTACATACCCTAGTGGATATGAATTTTTCTGAGAGAAAGGTAGTTTAGACCCATTTTACAGGAGAGCAAAGACTTAGATGTTCAGAGATTTGTCCAAATTCACAGAGGCAGGGTAAATGTAGGACTACAGAAGCTTTCTTTGGTAGTGGGAGGCTCAGATCCCTGTATTCCCATATGTCGAGAGAGACCTATATGGTTTGAAGGCTCGAACAGACATTAACAGTTCTGGTGCAGCTTTTGGTAAGGTTTTACACAGGTGTACTTGCAAGTGAAGTGAAAATAGATATATGACTTCAGCAGCACTATCTGTGTATATGCACCTTTTTCTTAAATTGCTAACATGAGTATGCAGATCCTATCCGCAGTGACAAAAATTTGTAAGTGGTGTCCTGCACCTGCAGTAGAGTCTGCTTACAAAATAATTTGAGTATCAGGGAAGTCTTCCATTTTTGGGAGTCTATGAAGCCTCTGAAATTGTTACATTAAAGTTTCAATGAGATTATTCTGGTGAACTTTAGGTCTGTAAAATAAAATTACAACATGCAAAGTAGCATGTCTGGGTTTTTGATATTTTGAGAAATTTTTACTTCTCAGAATGAAGCTTCTAGCTGCTCCCAGGTGAAAGGAAGATGGATTCCTTGCACACCCCTTGTACTCTTTCTCATGTGGGGCTGCACACCCCAATTCTACCTCATGCTTCACATTGCCTCCCACTGGAGTAATGGTAAAAGTGTGCGCTTTTGCAAAATGTACAGTAATCCTACTTTTGAAAGTAGCTTTTAAATTCCATACTCGTATTCTTTGAAAAAAGACTATTTGTGTGGAGTGAAAGAAGCTAAATATTTTAAAATCTGTAGAGGATTATCTGGGTTCTGATATACTGATGTCATAATGATATCACTGAACTTACCCTCATTATGCACCAATATTTGTTTACTACAGGTTTATTTAAGGTAAATTTTAGGAATGCAGCTAGTTTGCCTTTTTACATCAACATTTATACAAGTTTTCTTTGTGCTAAATCCTATGTTAAAGTATGTATAATATTTAGTTATTGTAAGTCACTTTTCATTTTAAAAGAACCTGCAAAATTTGCAGCAGCTGTGAAATTTGCCTTTATCTGGAACAAAGTTGTTTATCTCCATGAATTGAATGACATCACTGTAGCACAGGGTCACAAGGATTAGCTTCTTGTGCTTAGACATGAAAATTGGTATGCAAGTGGGAAGTTGAATGAGTGGTGGGAGGCTTTTATTCCTTCTCCCCAAAACAGTTTGGCAGAGCTTGTATGAGAGCAACAGACACATGCCTCTATCATCCTGTTAAAGAACAGTAGGCTTCTGTTGTACTCCTGTTAAATGCAAACTCTGTGGGATTTCTAACAGGGAGTAGATTCCTTGTTCATACATGTTTCTGAAGAAAAATGACACGCAGATGAATAAAAGTTGTAGGCTGGTGCTATACCACATATCTGCTAGCCAGGCTGGTGGGGAAATGGTCAGGATTGTCAGCTGGGGACACGAACTGGCACTTCTGCAAAGTGCTACCCTGTTGGGGCTTGTTTTAAATAGTCTGAACAGCCTTGGGGCACTGATCCGGTAGGGTCCAAAACTGGTATGGAGAAGGATGAGATTGAGGAAGTGAGCAGCAAATATAAACCTACATTGCCAAGCAGCAGATACTTGTCTGTGTTGGCATCCTGTTGGAAATGTTTGTGTAGTTCACTGGGAACTGGTTTGTAGTGGAGGTGGAAGAGAAGGAAGGATTTATGAGTAAAGAGAGGATCTCTGATGATTCACTTACATTAAGTTTAGGAAAGTGCCTCAGAGGGGAAAAATCCAAAAATCTACTAGGGAGTCCCACGTTTCCAGAGTATAAATGCACAGGGGTGAGTTGCAGGCAAAGTACTGAACTTGCCTTCACCAGGAGCAAGTGAAATTCTCAATCTCAGCTTCTCAAAGTGTCTTGGTTTCCTGGCTGAAATAGGAAGCATGGTGCTAATTTCCATCACGAAGATACCAAAAGAGAGATGAATCTATTAATATTTACTGGAAGTGTTAAGTGACAGTGATGGGGACTTGTATTGTGCTCTAAAATGAAGGATTGCAGAACTTCCTGCATACGCTTTTGCAATATTGTGATATATGGCCAATTTGTTAATGGAGACCTTGGTTAACCTGGCTTCTGCAGCTCTGATACTTACAGATCCTGCAAAGGGATGCTGTCATACAGATTGCTTTTACCTAGGAAGTTCATGGTTCTCAGTCTGCTGAAACTGAAGGCACATGCTGAACTCAGCATCTCTGAGGAAACCTCTTTTTATGTTCAAGAGGTGAATTTTCAATGTTCTATATAAGGACTGTTTCAACCGATTACTCCTCCTACATTCAATTTTTTAATACCTGTCCGTTCATTTTGTATCTCTGTGTATTAAGTAGTAATTGAAAAAAAAGGCAAACCTGTTTTCTGCAATGTTTTATTTCTAGTGATGATTTTACTAGAGACGTAGTCCACCAGCAGCAAATGACTTCACTGCCTTACTTGTAAATTTGTGAGCTGTAGGACAGATCGATGGGAATCTAGTGCACGACTTGTAAGTAGGAAGATTACAGAACCTTTTATTTTCATTTTTTGTTGCATAAATGTCCTGGTTTAACCAGGATAGGGTTAAGTTTCCCCAGCAGAGGGGGGGAGCTCTAGCCGGGTTATTCAGATACCATGCCGACGTCACATCCTGGCAGGTGACATTTTCCTGGCGCGGAGCGCGGTGCACTCGTGGTTTTGTACATCGTGCTTCAAACTGCTGTATTTGGTAGCTATTTTGCTCTGTTCATTGCTATCACTATTACTGTTATTGTTATTGTTGTTGCTTGTTGTGTTGCTATTGCACTGTTGTATTAAACCTTTCCTTATTTCAGTCTTGGGGCTTTGTATTTCACTCCCTTTGTGGGGGAGGGGCAGCGGCCGCGTGGTCTCAGACCCCGGCAGGGGCTAAACCACCACAATAAAATACTAAACAATCTCTCTGACAGAAAAGCTTAGTATGATGAATATACAAGTAGAAAGGAGGAGGGAGCTTGGGGAGGGAGGAATACTCCTGCCCAGACAACCTTTGAGTTTCTCTGATGAACCAGAAGGGTGTTTAATTCAGTTTCTTCCCCCCCCCCCCCCTCTGGTTCATCTTAGTTCCTTAAGGGAGCAGGCACAAAGAACTTTTTCCTCTTACATTTTCTCTTGCTTTAGGCTTTCACTCCATTCTCATGGTGACTGCAATTTTTTGAGAATGGGCCCAGAGCACAGTAAGCCATGATGGTATTTTCATCATATTCTATACCGCAATATTGCACTGGTACAGTGCTTATCACAGGTCTAAAAAGCCAGATGTAGAGACAAATTGGCTGGAGAAGAATTATGTGTGTATCCAAGAGATAGTTCTTTTATGTCTAGGTGAGGCAAACAAGTCAACTTGGTAATATGTAGTTCCCCCCTCTTTTTGTGTGAAGTATTTGCTTACATGCCCATAATGTTGCACAAGTCTGAGTTTCTGGAAGTCTGTAGCCTTTTTCTAGACAGTAAAAGAAACTTATTTCAGAGGAAGTAGTGAAGATTTAAGTTGCAATTCAAGTCTTCCAGACTGTTTAGATGTGTAATGGTCTGAATATTTTAAACTGCTGGCTGTTTGTGACCCTAATTTTTGTAGGTATTTTCAGAAGACAATATTTTACTTTACAAAAAGATGGGAAATAAATTGAGGATATCAGCTAATGTATCGATTTGTTGAAGCCCTTGTGTCTTAACCAGAAATAAAAGGAAGAGAGTGGTAATAGACTTGGTGGTATATATAGTTGTAGCACTACAAGTAAATCAAAACTAACCAGCGTATGAGCATGTGTATGTGCATGTGTGCAAGTAATAGTTTATGGCCAGTAATACATGTGTATTGCTTTCGGATAGAGATAGCTTTGCTAGCTCTTGAGGCAGAAGCCTGTATTTTTGTCTCAGGAGACCCCAGGTGACCATGATCCATGCTGTGCCTGCCATGCTGAATGGTCATGGAGTGCCGAATAGGTGACTGCTTGAAGTCCTGGGCAAAGATGACTGCTTATTTATTTTATCCACTTATTTTGCACCTGTTGTAGTTTAACCCCAGCCAGCAACTAAGCCCCACACAGCCGCTTGCTCACTCCCCCCTGGTGGGATGGGGGAGTGAATTGGAAGAGTAAAAGTGAGAAAACTCATGGGTTGAGATAAAGACAGTTTAAGAGGTAAAGCAAAAGCGACACCTGCAAGCAAAGCATTCATTCACCACTTCCCCATTGGCAGGCAGGTGTTCAGCCATCTCCAGGAAAGCAGGGCTCCATCACACGTAACGGTTACTTGGGAAGACAAACACCATCACTCTGAATGTTCCCACATTTCCTCCTTCTTCCCCCGGCTTTATATGCTGAGCATGATGTCATATGGGCTGGGATATCCCTTGGGTCAGCTGGGGTCAGCTGTCCTGGCTGTGTCCGCTCCCAACTCTGAGGAGCAGAACAGGCCTTGAGGGTGCAAGCACTGCTCAGCAGTAACTAAAACATCTCCCTGTTGTCAACACTGTTTCCAGCACAAAATCCAAAACATAGCCCCATACTAGCTACTATGTAGAAAAAACTCTATCCCAGCCAAACCCACAGAGCACTGCAGAAGCATGTTTTTGATGTTCATTCTAGTCAGCTGCCCCTGCCCAGATCTCAGTGTGGGGCTTTTATGCTGCTAACCCACCAGTGGTGCAGGGACAGAGGCTGTGGTGTAGCTCTTGGCTTGCTGTAGGGAGCTGCGCCTTGTTTCACACCTGGACTAGGCTCCACTGGTCCCTGAGAAGAGAGCCTGAAGCAGAGTAGTTGTCACAGGCCTCTGTTAGGCCAAGCTTTATCACTTCTGTGCCCACTAAAGGAGAAATATGGGGTAAGAGGAGAATGTTTAATTTTTCTCCGACCATCCTTCAGATTTCTCCATCTTGCTGCTTTCCTAGGTGTCAGAGCCCATCTTTTATTCAGCTTTAGGCACGTGCTGACCGAGAGGAAGCATTTGGATTTAGGCATCACCATGTGAGACACAAAATCAGCCAGGCTTAAAAGCTAGGAGGGGATTTGTTTAGGTAAATATAAAATCAAAATATAGAGAATAGCATGGGGCATGAAATGTGATCGCGCATGTTGTCAGCACTTTTCAGAGCTAATAATAATTTTTTTGGCTCTAATCCATTTCTTACTGAAATAATTTCCAACTGACTTCAAATGCAGTTGAACACTTTAAGAAATCATTCTAAACCTCCCATATACTTCTAGCATATTTTGTAGAAAAGATCAGATTTTTGATTTGAAACTGATGGTCACTGAAGAGCTTATTGCCTGTGGAATACCCAAGCAGATTCTTCAGGAATGGATATTTATATTTTGCAGAGTACTTCTGAAGCCAGTAGCATCTCCTGTTGTCTAGAGCATTTACTCCTCAAGCTAACTTTGGAAATTCAGGACCTAGTGGTGTGCACTGGATTGAATGCTAGGTTTAATTTAACCCTTCTCCAGATGGGGGAGGAAAAGAAGAGGTAAGTGTTTAATCAGGATGGAAGAAAGTTGCTCCTTTCTCTGAGAAAGAAAATTGCCCTTTCTTTGAGAAGGTGAGTAAAAGCCCAGCACTGAAAAGGTTGATCACTGTGACAACTGAATGATTTAAGGGAAGAGTCTCAGTGAACTTCTTTTCTATTACCCTCAATAATGCATTTTGCTTTTTTCTGTTCACTTTCAATATGTATTCAATATGAGGTTTTTAAAATTGAAAAAATAGCTATGATTAATTTTGCTTGTATAGTTTAGCATCATATTCTTTAGACTTTATTTACAAAATTTTCATTGATATCTTCCTGTCAGTACCATTGTGATCTATAAAAACTGTCAGAACTGTCAGTATATTTGAAAGGTACAAGAATTTCCAGTCTGCTCTTGTAAATATGTATTGTATTTATATTTCCCTGTGTTTTTGTACGTGTAAGTGCTGTCAAGTCACCAATGTTCAGTGCCAGTATTCAGTAACAATAGAGCATGAAAGTGTGGAAAGGGGCCACGCTGGCAGGACTGCTGTCCATTACAAGTTTTACCTAGAACAGCAGAGGAGAAAATGTTAGTTACAGTTCAGTGAACATGGGAAAAATGAGCTTGATGTTAGTAGCAGGCTCAATTCTCTTGCCTGTCCATAATGGTCACTTCTGCTATAAAAAGTGATCTTTTAAAGTAGATCATGATCCAAGCAAAATTCTAGTATCCACTGTATACTTGTGTGGTTTTTTATTTGATTGGTGATTTGTTTTAGTTTTAATTTTTCTGGCACCTTCTTCATATCAAGATCCAATTTTTGTTGGGTTTTGTTGGGGTTTTTTTGTGGCTTGTTTTTTAAACGTATTTACAAGTGAAAAGTCTACAGGGAAAGAAATGGGGATCTGCTCTTGAGATCAGAGCAAGGTCTGCAATTGCCATGAGCCATGGAGCATATGTTTCAACATTAGCTCTCTGTGCAATGACATGCAGAGGAGAACTGAAGAAGAATTGGTGGTAAGTCGATCACTGAACTGCATGAACCCACAGGGCAATTCCTGTTAGAGGCAGTCGACTGGAGGCATGGCTGCAGTAGTGGCTAGAATGTTACTTTGAACTGGGAAAGCATTTCACTTCCTCATTTACTGAATAAACCATACACGCAAACCCCATTTGCTTCATCTTTGTGTACCAGAGGAAACGACTCTAAATCCTGGATTTTCCATTAGATTATTCTAAATGCTGGATTTTCTGTTTCCGTTAAATTACTTTATTTTTTGGCTTTAAGCAACAATTGTTCAGTAAATACTCAATGATACATTAATTAAATTTATTAAAGTGCTAACTACAAAGAGCTTTTTTCCCCTTTTAATTTTTTTTTAAAGAAAATCAATAGCAAGTTTCTGAGTTTTTTAGAATGTGTCCTTTCTCATCTGAAGTGTCTTTGGTAGCATGAGGTGTGCTAAAACATAAAGGGGAAAGACTGGCATTTCCTGGAAAGAAAGATCAAAGAGCATAAGGATTGTGCAAAAGAGAGATCAGTTTTGTTGCTGTTTCCTAGGGAATTTCAAATAAAATTTCAGGCCCTGCTACTTTTAAAATATTCAAGACTTACGCAACTTATTGGTCAGCTTACTTTTGAACTAATGAACATGAAAGCAGAACTAATTAATTAGCTTTTTCATCTCTGAAAACTTTAAATATAATTAATGAAATTAATACACAGATGTCTGGTTTACATGAGAGGAGGGTAAAGAACTGAGGCTACAACTTTTTGTTTCATTGCATAATTTACCCAATCCATTTGCCTTGAAGATGTCATTCCTCTTGTTCAGCTGGTTCAAGTTCATACCTTCTCTGAACAACGCTCTGATGTAGTTTCCCATGACTACACCAATTGATACTGGGAACAAACCTACTTCTCTGGCTTCCCTTTGGGAATACAGTAAACTTTTCAAAGGCTTCTGCTGCAAGTACAGAAGGGATCGAGCAACCTCGAGACAGTAGCTGTTTCATCCTTGGTAGTTCCCATGCATATCTTGGGGTGCTGTGAGTGCCACACCCTCACACTCTGCATTGTAACACTCTCAGCCGCTGGTTAGCTGCTGGTAACAAGCTACAGCATTTGGCCCCTCTCTTTCAAGTGGATGCCTGTGGGCTATTGCTGAGTCTTGTGACTGATGACAGTTTTTCTGATTTTCCCTGCCCTGCACAGAGGACATGCAGGTGGACAGGATAATCTAGGCCCATATCTTCCCCTCTGCAAATCGGTGGCTGGCCCTCCTTAATCTTTTTCCTGGTAACACATGATGTATGTGTGTGATATTACCATGATAAATGGACGTATTTCGGACCTTCGGAAGTCTGCATGATGTGCAGTGCTGCATCTCGCAATATTAAGACATTGAAACCAGAAAAAATTTCAGTCAAGGGTAAAGAAAATAGGTAAACATGTTAATGCAAAGGGAAACACAAGAAAGGGTGACCCTCGCTTGCTCATGCTGCATATACCTTGAGTTTTATTGAGACCAATACAAGACAACTTAAGTACTGAATTCTTTATTGCACTTCAGGAGTTGTGTACAAGTTTGAGCTGCATAGATTAGCATGAAGAGGTTCTTCTGTGATGTGTGAATAGCAGCTTGCATTGTAGGCTGAGATGCTAGCCTGAGACTGCAAAATGCTGTGTGGTGCATGCTCCTTTTTCTTTTTCCCTCCTCCTAGCTGTTAATTTATTCAGCCTGCATCAGATGTGAAGTTGGTGGGGCACTTGACCCTTGCAGAATTAAGCTCTGAATTTTAAAAAATAAAACCAGTAAGGTTTGTGGAGTGAAGTCCAGGATGTGTAAGGAGGGATCCCCTAAAGTCAGCCTTTGAGCTAGTATTTTAAAAATGCAATTTGAAATTATATTGAACTATATTATTTACTCAGAAGGGTTTCATAAACTTCTCAAAATTCTTCTCACATGTGTTTTTGAAAGCAATGAAAAATTTGTGATGGTAGCCTGGAAGTATGTGTTGCTATCCCAGAAGCTGGCGTCGCTGAGGTGCTAGCAGTATGTTGTTTTATGCTGATTCTGCTGCCACTCTCACTGCTATGTGCTTTAAGCATGGAACACCCTGAAGTGAGTTAGTACTGGATGTTTGAAGGTTATTCTTGCTTTCCACCATCTCACTGGTAAAGCTGGTGTAGAGCCAGCCTCAATAAACTCTGTCAAGACAAAGCTGAGTCCATTACTGTATGCAGCCCATAGTGCCCTTGTAAGCTTTCCCTCCTCCATTATCTGGGATGGTTCTGCTTTCCTCTGCCCTGTATACTAGTGTCCTGGCAGTGGAGTCATCTGCCTGTCCTGGGCTGGAACTCAAATGACTGGCTGGGGGATACAAATGTTGTCCATATTTCTTTCATGGATATGTTGGGCTGTGACTAATGGTCAGAATAAGACCTTGAATTTTCTGTGATCTGTTCTGAGAAGCCAGTATAGGCAAGAAGGTTTGCAGTTTGCCTATTTTTATTTGCTCTGTGGTGCTTCGGGTGGGGTTGGGGTTAGGGTTTTTCTTAGTTTAGGATGCATGTAGGAAAGAACTGGTGTACTTTCACAGTTAGTTTCTGAGTGGAGACGTGATCTGGCACTCAGTGCTGCTGCTCTTGGCTGTTCTATTCTCTTTATGAGTAAATAAATTTGCTCTTGAAAACATATATGTAACTATATTACTTAGATGTTTTCCATGAATATTCTAGGCAACTATGAGACATTCTTGTAAGTAGACAAATTTCCTTAATGCAGCTTCTTTCTGGAGGAGTTTGGTTATATAATACACATGGGGTTTTTGCATTGCCAGAAGCCAATCATAACAACCCTTAATAAGATGAAAAATTAGTAAGAATCTACCTTCTGCAGAGGAGCTGATTCATTGTTCGGGCTAGTGTGGAGCAAGACTGTCTTCTTGACTGAAATACTGGCATTAAGTGGATGGAATGGATGGATGATTAGATTATCAAGCTGCATAATACAACTAAGCCCCCAGATGTTCTTGTTGCTGTATTTTAGGGTGTTCAGTGCTAGAATAACATAATAGAAAAGGGTTTGGAAGTCCATAGTTCCTCACTGTACCAAGATGGGCATCAAAATATGAGGAAGTGGAATACAGCTTTTTTTGCACATGAAAAAAGAAATTAATAGGAAAGCAAGCGGTAAGGCAGAAAACTGACAAAACTTAATTCATTAGATCTAGGCAATTTGTCACTATAATTTTTTATTAAATGCACTAAAATATGTGAAATGGAAAAGATTATCAAATGTTTATCATAGATTACCAGAATAAAGGCTATTTATACACTTGGTGTAGCATTCAGACAGCAGATATTTTTCTGTAATGTCTTGCTGCTGCAGTTGAAAGCAATGTATACAAATTCACAGAAAAACAGTTTTTTGGGAGTTTATATTTTATTGTTTGAACGCATTAAGCCATCTCAATAAAATGTGGTGTACTCATTCCTACATCAGATATAGTGCTGTAATAAATGTATTCATTTTTTCATTTAAAATTTGAAATCTGCGATGCAAATGACCTTTACATGTTTGCTTTTTCACAGTCTAGGCAGAAGAGTATTGCATTAGGAAAGCTGAAGCTTTGTCCTTGGCATAGATTAATATCTCTGTTCAGGAGAAAAGCTGAGTTGGGTCTAATTGTTGTAGTCCTGGCAGGATGCTGTTGAAGGCTAATTGTTTATTGATACTCTTTTGGTTGCACTAGTTCATTTGCTATGTGTCATACAGCATATTTGCTAAACTTTTCCAATACTGCCAATAGCAAGCATATGAAAATCACCCCCAAAACTGCGAGATTGGCTTATAGGAAAAGTCAGCTGTATTTACACAATGTAGTTTGCCTCTTTTTTTTTTTTTTTAACTTTCTGGTATTTTGAGGGGGTGGGTGGGTTTTTTTTGGCTTGGGGTGCATATTTTCCTTGTTAAAGTTCAACTGGGTTCTTCTTCAGTTTTATGTCAGCTGAAGCTTTCAGGAGTAGGTCAAATATCACAACAATTTTAATGCAATAATGGGAGCTGTCATCATCAGTCCTCTAGTAATCACACCTAACACCAAGTGATGTGCAACAGGAGATAGATGATGTCGTAGAGAAGGGTGGGATGGTGGCTACCTGTTTTGAGAGGTTGAAACCTGCTCCTGTTGTGCCATTTGTTTTGGAGTATCATGGTTTTTCTTTTGGTGATCAGAGAAAGAAACTGAAAAAAGTATGTGAATTTTTAAGTTACTCTTGTCAGCGTCTTTTTTCATGTGCACAATGTAGTTATCTATTTTTGCAAGTAGAAGAATTTTTATGTTTTACCTTTCCAGTAATTTCAAAGCTCTCTGGCAGAGTTCATAGTTCAGATGAGGGAGGCTGAAGTAAACTGGGCAATGTTCTAATTAAGACAGAGTCTGAAATGGCCACACTGAGTCTAAAGTGGGTGGGAATTGCCACCTGCTGTAGGCAGGATCTGTTTTCTGTGTCTGTTTCCTTCTTAGCTGAGCTTTTTTTAGGGAATTTAACAAATACAAAATTAATCTCAAGCATTCAGTGCATGGTTCTGAGGATTTCCCTTGTTTCTGCCAGGAGGGAGGAGCCATGCAGATTTTTCCCCCTGATGTAGGGTAAAATTAGAAAGTTGTGCCGCAGTAAGATGGGAACCACGACTGTCATATAGCCGGTGCTGACATATGGTTTCCTGTGATTTTAGGGGTGGGAGTGTGCAATTTCATCTCAGGGCAAGCTGCCTGCCTGCCTTCTGTTTCACTATTCTGTCATAAAGTTATTGGAAATGGGTGTTTCCAGTGCCAGTACAAAAGGGATATCCATAACCCTTATTCTTGGTGCTAGCTCTGCATGAGCTATTGAAGGGCAGGGCAGTAGGCACCAGTGCAGGGAAATTGCTATGTTCTGGGAGATTGAGTGCAACTGTGTCTGTTGTTCTTGAGGTCGGTGGAGTGTGTACAGTCTGTACAATTCAGTGCAGAGGTGCTTTGGGGGATGGGGATAGTGCCCAAAATGCATGGGGACAAGATCTGTGTTTGAGCAAGGGGCTGAAAACTCACTGGACTAGGGAGAGCTGTTCTCGCATCAAATAATGGCTTTGTCCCACAATTATAAGAAACTGTAAGCCTGTAACTCTCACCTAAAATGACATATACAGCAAGTTAACTGCTTTCAGCACAAATTAGGCAGCTGAACTGACTATTGTACGGGATTTTTCTAATGTTTGAATGCTTTGTTGTTCCTTTCATACTTTTTGGAGAAAGGATATCTAAACTTTACAACTATTCAGAATACCAGAAGCTGTTGGGATGGTGAAATTTTACATCATTTTAAAGGATGATGCTGCAAAACAAGGTAGATGTTTGAAATAGATTCTTGTGTATGTATATTGTAAGAGTGTAGTTTGGTAGGTCTGTGAAAAGTTTCACCCAGTGTGGTGCTTCAAGTTGGCTGCTCATAGCTGTTTTAGGGACTCAGTAAAATAAGGATAAGACTATGTTAAAACTTTTTGGGAAAATCTGTGCTTAAAACTTTGGATGTGTTCTGATTTGTGAGAAAGTGGATATTATTAAATATGACAGCATATATATATATATTTTAAAATAACAGTTTTTGAACGCTGTCAAACAGATCATGGTCCTTCATTACATCCATTTGATCAAAGGAGATTGTTCTAGATAGATAGCTCTTTTCTTAGTATTTTTATTTTAGTAACAATGTTCATGGGGAACTATGGTGATCCATGGTGCTATGCTGACAATGTAAGTGAACCATGATTTTTTTCAAGTTTGTTTTGTAAAGCTTGTAATGGAGTAGAATAAACCAGCAACAGAATCTGCAGATTTTCAGCCTTTTTTTTAAAGCTTTAAATCAAGATTGGCTGCCTCGGCTGAAGACACGCTGTAGAAAAAATGCAATTATTGAGCTTGACAAAAGATAAAACTAGCTAGTATGAGACATAAATCAGATAAAGTTGTATATTCCAAATTATACATACAGACAAATGATCTAATGGTCTTCTCTAATTGTAGAATCCTTTAGTCCTTTTCCTTATATCTTTGTTATATCTTTCTTATATATTTATATTTAAAATGTGTATGCATGTGTATAGACACATAACCATAAAAAGTATGGTGTGTGTATGTGTGAGAGGTATCAAAGATGCATTATAAGCTAGAAAAGGAAGTGCCTTTTATTATCTAAAGACATGATAATGATCAGCATTTTTTATCTATCAGCCATTGCTATTATAGGATCTTAAATTAATATTCCAAGTCTCATATCTAATGATCTCCAAGATGGCTGTGTATGGGTATGTACTGCAGAGACTCAGTGGGGTCACTGTTTGAACAGGTAGTCATATGTAGAAATAAATATTGGCATTTAATTATTGAAATGCCTTTCAACCCCACTGTGAAACCATGTCCTTCAGGAGTTCATTGCTTTCTGACAGCTGTGCACTTCTAACCATGTAAGCCTTTCATGCCTTGCTTATAACTCAGCGAAACTTACAGTTAAATGCTCAGAGCTTGCAAGCTGACGTTCATTTACTTTTGGATTTCTGTTCTCTGTTGAGAGAGGGTGGCCAAGCTTCAGAGCTTATTGGTTGTTGGGTGTCTCGATGTGCTCTTCCCAGCTGTGGCAAAGAGAAAGATGGGCAGGACTGGGAAGGGTTAGAGAAGACTAGGTGGTGGGACGGGGCAGCACAAGAGTGGCGTGTCACTCCTGTACTAAGGTTTAAATGCCTTGGAAAAAAGGGGATCTTCTACCTTATCTAGAAGAATACATCCTGGTTTACTGAGTCTCATGTGTCTCTGCTATGGTTATGCTTAACTCTGGTACTTTCTCAGTTGATTTGGGAGTCCAGTCCTTTCCCTAGGGCTCTTTGGAGAACTCATGAAGATGGGTGGGTTTGGGTTACTGACAGAAGTGCATTCAGTGGAGAAGTCTTCCCTTGCTTCTCTGCCGTCCTTCTGCTTCCTGCTCACGCTTGTACTTAGGGCACATGTCTAGAGATGGTTTCCTCATCCCACAAGAAGGGTGCAAGGGCACTGAAATGTCTGCTTGCTATCTTGCCAACTCCCATGCTGCCATGTTTCTTGCTTTATTTCCCAAAATTTTTGCTTTGCTGTGTCAGGCAGAAGAAGAAATCCAAGAAGTTGCCTTGTGCTGTAAGACAAAGGTACCTTTTCTTCTTTGGTGTCATCTGCTCATATATTTTACTTCTCCAGTTTTGGAAAAGAGGATCATTATAAAATAATTGCGTACTAAGTTTTTGCAGTCAGTTTTGGCGCAGCAGATGTGAAGCTGTCAGAGCTTTGCTTGTTATAATCTGCATGTCAGCCCTGTGCTGGCTCTAGCACTTTCTTAAGAGACTTTTTAAGATTTTTTTTTTTTCATATAAGTCTGTAGCAGCCATAGATGATCTGGGTGAAGAGAAGGGAAAATGTAGCCTCAGTCTGCTTCCAAATGACAAGAGGTTCAGCACAGATCTTTCAACACTCAGAGGGGAGAAAAAGAAACCTTACTTAACTCTTTATCTTGAGATAATATTCAAAGCTGTTCACACCTTTGTCAAGTTTCCCAGTTTTTGTTATGACGTTTGTTGTGGTTCTGCTTTTACTCTAAATGTGACAGGAATGTAAACAGAGACCTTCCTGATGCAACTGGTAACCTGGGAACCAGCTGTACAATACATTTATGAATTTTACTGAATGTTATAATTTTTGACAGGTCTCCGCCCTACCTTAACCACCTGTGTGAGTACTGTGAGTAGAGGACTTTATTTCCAAAAATTTGCTTTGGTGCTTAAATATGTGTAAACAAGACATTTTTGAATTTTTTTAAAAAAATTTTCATGTTAGAATTTGACTTCTCTGAAGAGACTTGCTTGGGAGAACTATGCACTGCTTAATTGTGTACAGAATGTTGTTTTTACCATATAGCTTTCTTATCTGTCACTAGACATAGTAAAATGAATACATGAGATCGTGTTCAGTATCTTCCTCTGGTCTTTCCTTGTTTTAATGAGTTTTGTGTTCATTTGCAATAGGCAATGTGGGTAGCTGAGGGAAACTGGCCTGTGTGGTTAAGTATCCTCTGCATCATATGCAATAAACTGAGTGACTTTACAATGCTTTTCTTAAATGCCAGGTACTGTGGAACATGTCAGGCAACTCCCAGTGTTTAAACATACATTCTGAAGTCTTTTTCTTTTTTTCTTTAGTTTCAGCAGAGAGCTAAAATGTTATAAAGACAGCAAACTGTGCCCTGAATAGACATATATAGTGTTTCTGTGAGGTCAGGGTTTGCACTGGGAAAAGTGAGGTGTCATTTGGTGTGTAATTCAGGGCTTTGCTTTCCAGCTACTAGGTGTAAGCTGTGCTTGCAGTGTCCTAGGATTTATTTTGGTGGTGTAGATCTTAAAAGAGATACAAGAGTAACTACTGCAGAGAAGAATCAAGTGTGATGAGTTCCCAAATTAGTCAAAAAGTATGCATTTTAATAGTGTGTCGATATGTACTCTGAGTCAAAGATGTAGAAAACAGACCAATTACTGAAACCGTAAAAAGCTAGGTCAGTTTGTCTTTGTGCTCTGCTGAGTGCGTGGGAACAGGCAGTCTGGGCACAGGACAGAAAGATAAAGATTAATCTGACAGAGTAAGGGAGAAAAGTAAGGGGGAAACAATTCACTGGTTATGGGACATGTAAAACGTATTGCTTTATTATATTCTTTTTTGCAGCTGTGGCTGATGGAACAAGCCTGTAGAACCCTCTGTTTGGATTTTTGCTGGCCATTATTTAAAATGTGCTGTGTCTTTTGTGGTGATACTTAAAAGAAATTCAGAAGAATTTTTGTTTCAAATCTGGATTATATTTAATTGTTCTTAAAATAGTTTAAAAAAATACTTACTATAGTTGTAATTTTGTGAGGTGATGATTACAAATGCAAGGGGAGTTCTGACTGTGCTATCAAATGGAAATCTTATTTTAGGTAGTGCTAATGAGGCAGTTCGTGTGGCTTTCAAGGACCGAATGACCTCCAGAAAGAAAGAGAGAAAAAAAATCAATCCAGCTCCCCCCACTACAAAAAATTTGAGAACTAAGAACTTTTTTTGTCATAGAGACAGAAGCTTGTATGACACAGAGAATGAGTTTCTCCTCTGATGCCAATAACTGGCTTTTATTAAATACTATTGGGGTGCATTGTTGTAGGCACTATGTCCAAGGAATGCTTCTGGACGACTTCTTTCTTCAGTGTTTTCAGCCTACTATAAATTTACTTTTCTGAAGATTGGCTAACTGGGGAGGTCCCAGTTGACTGAAGGTTAGCAAATGTGATGCCCATCTATAAGAAGGGCCAGAAGGAGTATCCGGGGAACTACAAGCCTTTCAATTTGACTTCAGTGCTGGAGAAGGTCATGGAGCAGATCATGTTGAGTGCCATCATATGGCATGTACAGGACAACCAGGTGATCAGGCCCAGTCAGTATGGGTTTATGAAAGGCAGGTCCTTTTTTGACAAGGTGACCCACTTAGTAGATGAGTGAAAGGCTGTGGATCTTGTTTAACTTTAGTAAAGTCTTTGACATAATTTCCCACAGCATTCTCCTGGCAAAACTGGCTGCTCGTGGCTTGGACAGGCTTACTCTTCACTGGGCAAAAAACTGGCTGGATGGCCGGGCCCAAAGAGTTGTGGTGAACGGAGTTAAATCCAGTTGGCAGCTGGTCACAAGTGGTGTTCCCCAGGGCTCAGTACTGGGGCCACTCCTGTTTAACATCTTTACTGGTGATCTGGTTGAGGGGATCGAGTGCACCCTCAGTAAGTTTGCAGACGACACCAAGTTGGGTGGGAGTGCTGATCTGCTTGGGGGTAGGGAGGCTCTACAGAGGGATCTGGACAGGCTGGATTGATGGGTCGAGGCTGAGTGCTGGGTCCTGCACTTGGGTCACAACAACCCCTTGCAACACTACAGGCTTGGGGAAGAGTGGCTGGAAAACTGCCCAGCAGGAAAGGACCTGGGGGTGTTGATCCAGCTGAATATGGGCCAGCAGGTGACCAATAAGGCCAATAGCATCCTGGCTTCTATCAGAAAAAGGGTGGCCAGCAGGGACAGGGAAGTGATCTTACCCCTGTACTTGGCACTGGAGAGGCTGCACCTTAAATACTGTGTTGAGGTTTGGGCCCCTCACTACAAGGAAGACATTGAGGTGCTGGAGTGCGTCCAGAGAACGACGGTGAAGCTGGGAAGGGTCTAGAGCACAGGTCTTAGGAAGAGCATCTGAGGGAACTGGGGTTGTTTAGCCTGGAGAAAAGGAGGCTGAGGGGGGATACCTTATCGCTTTCTACAACTACCTGAAAGGAGGTTGTAGCAAGATGGGTGTTGGTCTCCCAAGTAACAAGTGATAGGACAAGAGGAAATCGCCTCAAGTTGCACTAGGGAAGGTTTGGATTGGATATTAGAGAAAATTTCTTCGCTGAAAAGGTTACCAAGCACTGGAACAGGCTGCCCAGGGAAGTGGTTGAGTCACCAGCCCTGTAGATATGCTTAGGGACATGGTTTAGTGGTGGATTTGTCAGCGTTAGGTTAATGGTTGGACTTGATGATCTTAAAGGTCTTTTCCAACCTAAATCATTCTGTGATGTCTAATCTTAAATTATTTAATCTTGTTTGTTTTCCTTCACAATAAGGATCTAACAGCTAGGAGTAATACAAGGAGGGAAAATACTGATGAGAGATTTTTTGCTGTGTGATTATTTCTGACAGGAAGATGTGTTTATGCATGTGTGTCTAGTTGAGCAGTTTGGAAATAGTTTTTCATGGTAAAATTATTCTTTTTGTTTGCCCAAAGAGAGTAAAGGAATAAATCACTTTGGTGACTGGGGGATGATCCAACACGATCTTCAAGTTAGAAAATTTCTGCAGTCAAAACACAAGGGAAAAGTGAGAAAGCATAATGCGATATTAATAAAGACTAAACAGTCTTTTCAGAAAGGAGTTACTTACTTTGGGCAGGTGAGCAAGATAAGTATTTGAAAGTAAAAGTGTGTTTATGTATTCTAAATTAGTAAAAGGTGGGAGAGCTTTTTGTGCATCCTCACCCTCTTGCAATCCATACAAACCTTTTTGGATAACCTCAGAAGGTGTTATGACAAGTATCCTCTGAGGCACCAATGATATGATTATATAGTATGATTGTGGGACAGTTGAAGGGCATGGCATGGTGAGGATTCCTCAGTTAGGCAAAAGTTTTTATCTAGGCACTTATCACATCAGATTAGTGAATGAGTGAACTGTTGACTTCATCAGGGTGGTTGGGGGTCTTGTCTGTGAGGAGACATTATCTGTGATTTGCAGCACTTGTGGAGGTTCAGTGTGCTTCAGAGTTGATACTGTCAGACCACTGACTACACAGCTGGGTTTGTGATACTGGAGTAGTCCACATAATGATGGGTCAAATTACCACATCTAGTCATATATTCTGTTCTTTATGTAAGCTCTTAGCCTCGCACATCGCTCTAATAGCCTTTCAAATGGGCCTTAATGCAGCAGTTAGGAAATCTCTCCCTCTAGGGATTATGTTCCATGATCTTCCTTTTCTTTCTTCCTCCCTCCCACCCAGTGCATGCACACCCCATGTCATGCTTGCAAGCATTCATGCTGTATTTCCCTATGAGAGAAGAACATGTGGGGTAACCCCAAGCTAGTGGGTTGAGGGAGAACAGCTGAGGTGCCGTTACCAGTGCTTACAGGGGCACCAACTACCCTATAGTAAGAGCAGCTCCCATGCTCCAGTCATCGCTTCTTTCAACTTGTCATAGAATCATAGAATCATTTAGGTTGGAAAAGACCCTTGGGATCATCGAGTCCAACCATCAGCCCTACTCTGCAAAGTTCTCCCCTACACCATATCCCCCAGCATCTCATCTAAACGACCCTTAAACACATCCAGGGATGGTGACTCCACCACCTCCCTGGGCAGCCTATTCCACTGTCTGACCACTCTGTCTGTGAAAAATTTTTTCCTAATGTCCAGTCTAAACCTCCCCTCTTGCAGTTTAAAGCCATTCCCTCTTGTTTTATCGCTAATTACCTGTGAGAAGAGACCAGCACCAACCTCTCTACAATGTCCTTCCAGGTAGTTGTAGAGAGTGATGAGCCCTTAGCCTTCTCTTCCTCAAACTGAGCAGTTGCAGCTCCTTCAATCACTCCTCATAGGATTTGTTCTCCAGGCCCTTCACCAGCTTCGTTGCCCTCTGCACTCGCTCCAGCACCTCGATATCTCTCTCGTACTGAGGTGCCCAAAACTGGACACAATACTCCAGGTGTGGCCTCACCAGTGCAGAGTACAGGGGGACTGTCACCTCCCTACTTCTGCTGGTCACACTATTTCTAATACAAGCCAGGATGCCGTTGGCTTTCTTGGCCACCTGGGCACACTGCTGGCTCATGTTCAGTTGCTTGTCAATTAGAACCCCCACATCCTTTTCTTCCAGAGAGCTCTCCAGCCACACCTCCCCAAGCCTGTAGCGATGCATGGGGTTGTTGTGGCCCAAGTGCAGGACCTGGCACTTGGCCTTGTTGAAGCTCATCCCGTTAACATTGGCCCACCAATCCAATCTATCCAAGTCTCTCTGTAGAGCCTCCCTATCCTCATGCAGATCGACACTCCCACTTAACTCAAGTGTCATCTGCGAACTTACTGATGATACACTCTATGTCCTTATCAAGATCATCAATAAAGATGTTAAACAGAAATGGTCCCAACACCGAGCCCTGAGGAACAGCACTTGTGACCGGCCGCCAGCTGGATTTAGCTCCATTGACCACCACTCTCTGGGACCGTCCATCCAGCCAGTGCTTGACCCAGCAGACCGTACGCTCATCCAGGCCATGAGCAGCCAGTTTTTCTATGAGAATCCTATGGGGAACTGTGTCAAATGCTTTTCGAAAATCCAGGTAGGCAATATCCACAGCCTTTCCCTCATTCAGTAGTCGGGCCATCTTGTCATAGAAGGAGATCAGGTTTGTCAGGCAGGACCTGCCTTTCATAACCCCATCTTGACTAGGCCTGATCCCCTGGTTGTCCATTATATGACTTGTAATGGCACTCGAGATGACCTGCTCCATGACCTTCCCCGGTACCGAGGTCAGACTGACAGGTCTATAGTTTCCTGGATCCTCCTTTCTGCCTTTCTTGTAGATGGGTGTCACATTTGCCACGCTCCAGTCCAATGGGAACCTCCCCAGTTAGCCATGACTTCAGGTAAATCATGGAAAGCGGCTTGGTGAGCACATCTGCCAACTCTGCTATAGTCATACTTTCCTACTTGGTGTCGAAATGACAGTGTGGCTGTTCTTGCATGACCCTCACCATGGTTGGCGTTCAGTACATTCAGCTGAGCCCTGAAATGTAGCTGCAAGGGGCATTCTTGTCCCTCACCAGTTGTTTTATTTCTGTGAGCAGCTTAACTAAGCTGTGTCACACCATGCTGATTCTCTCTTCTGCCTGTCCTCAGGGAAGCATCTTGTTTGGCTAGAAGTATTTTTTGGTTTTCTTTTTTAAAATACTTCTTTTTGTATAAAAAGGGCATGCTGCTGTGTATCTGTTACAAAAGGTATAGTTAAAGAACTGTACTTGGAGCAGAATATGGGGGAGGCCTCATTTTCAATATTGCACAGGGGCAAGGAAGGATTGCTGACCATCACCTGCACTGGGGGACATTAGGTAGTTCTGTCAAAATCCTGATTTGGCTTTTTAGGTTGCTTTGTAGGTGGGGGCTGAGAACTCATTCTTGAAATCTCTCATCTGCTTTGCTAGATATGGTATGATGGTGTGTCCTAGCTGTATCTTCCAAGTTAGTTTTGACGTTGAGGATGCAAGAGAGAAATCAGAGTTAGCTTTGCTGAACAATGCTGGATATTGAATAAAATGACAGATTTATTGACAGAAGCACTCAGTTCCTTTTAAGAAATCAATAGTGCCTCAGATAGCATCACGAATGCTGTGCTAATGGAAGCTGTTACCAGAAGTGACTAGTTAATGCTGCAAGACTTCTGTGAGGCTGTCACTTCAGCAATGTAAAACCTAAATGGCCAAGTGTTGCCCATGTGCAGAGGGACAAAAAAGGATGATGAGCCCTGTAAATGAATATTACATTTGTGGTTTCTTCAGTGCCTGCCAGCCTGTCCGGTGGTGACTTCTGAGACCTGCAGTATGTGAACTATAAATATTTCTTCTTGTCATTTATAATTTACTCATGAGTCAGAGGAATTTACTTGCAGAATAACACTGAGGTCAAGAGCTGATTGTGTGAAAGCTGTTATCTGTGTTCACTCCTGATGTCCAGGTTCTACTGTGTAGTAGAATACAATTTTCATTTTCCATATGATTTTGTATTTATGATAGTTTCCATTGCATGGGGCTGGCATTGTGTAATTCTTCTATGGTGTAATTGTTTCTTTTTCCCCTTCAGTTATTATTTGACCACTATCATCCTACAATAACCTCTAATGCAAGAGAGGGCAAAAATATGCTATTGTATGGACAAAACTGTCCATCTGTTGCAAATGAGTATTTGTTGGCCCAAATGAAACAGTAGGAAGAGGTCGGTTTGTGCGTTTGTTTTTTGTTTGTTTGTTGTTTTTGTTTTTTTTTTTTTTTTAAATGTAGTTCTGTTAATTAATATATAGCACTTGGGGCTCAACTTACAATTAAGAGCTCAGAAATTTGAGTTTAAAGATTGATATCTTTGTAAAAATTATGTTCTTCAAGACCAGGTTAGCAAACAAATTGTAAAACCAGAGGAGTATGGGTAGTTAGTGTCTCAGGCATGAAGTGTTCTTGTGAGCAAAGGTTATCACTACTGATAGCTAAATTCCCTATGAAATAAATGAAGCATTATTTCTCTAATGCTTTCAGTCATGTATTCAGATACTTTACTTTTTTCCCCCTGAAAGTCTTTCCTGCTTCA
Source organism: Strix uralensis (assembly GCF_047716275.1). Taxonomy (NCBI): domain Eukaryota; kingdom Metazoa; phylum Chordata; class Aves; order Strigiformes; family Strigidae; genus Strix; species Strix uralensis. Next base: position 77,687,643 of record NC_134012.1, read on the forward strand.
GATGAGGGTAAAATAAGATGGTAATTCAAATCTGAAGTTTTACTTCTGTTAGTTTTGAGTGAGTTGGTGTTGGTGCATTACTGTGCATTTCTACAGCATACACATTTGGGAAGCTCTGTGCGGAAATTATGTTGTGAAAGCACTGCAACTAAGAGAAACATGTATTCTGGTTGCTTGGTTTATTACAGGGCTTATTAGGAAGCAATGCATCTTCCATGAGTTTTAATCAGGAAGTGAGTAGATAAAAAAGAGAAAGAATAGTTCTTCCCTCAGTATATTTTTGTATCATAAGGTGTATTTCTGATTTGTGCATTACTGTGTTGGGTTGTCACTCTCCTCCCTAGAGGAGGATTTTCCTGTACATCCCTCCATTCTTCCCATTTTTTGAGCCTGTGTCTTGTCAGCCAGCTCCACCTGGGTGGTGTTTGTTAAGTGGATTGTGTTGGGACTGGATTTCCAACAATGTAGTAGAGTGTCACTTTTTCCCTTCAGTTAAACAAAGATAATGGAAACTTTGCTACTGAGAGCACATTCTTTGATTTATTTCTGATGGATTGGGTGAGTGATGGAGTTGCTTAGAAACATCTGGACACATGTAGGTAAAACCTTTTTACAAAAGCTAATTTCATAACATTGTGTAGTGAAATAAGTGAATTTATACATAACAAAATGTATTAAGAGACACAGATTAAAAAATCCATCCTCCCCTACATTCTAGAGTTAGAAAATGTTGATACAAACTATGGTTAGGTAACTGACTGTACAGAATGAAGTATATGATTTGCAAGACATAATTGATACAAAATAATGTATGGAGTAGGACTCTTGTAGTTAAGTTAGCGCCAACTGCTTTACTGCAATGTCATTTTTTGTGTTTTTCACTAAAAATTATTAGTCCTGATTTTTTCCCCTTTGTTTCATGTTTGTAGATATACAATGAATTCCTCACTGTAAAGAAAAGAAAATTCTGTCATAAATTCTTTGCTTCTAAAATTAAATCTGCCAGTTGCAAGTTGGGATTTTATCAGCAAAAGTTTGTTATCTTTTTTTATTTTGAAAATTTTAACAACAACAAAAAAGTAAATAATGTCTGGCCCTTCTTACAATTGAGAAAATTTTCCAGTTAAATGCTGTATAATAGACTTCCAGTGTATTTTCAAGTAGTTTAAAATACCAGAGGGTGCTGATTATGAGCAGGAAGGAAATCCTTTTGAAGTGTTACAGCATTTTAGCTGAGGAATGAAAGAGGCCTGTTTTTAATTGTTCTTTGTATTTTGAAGGCATTATGCAATGTCCAGTTCTCGTGAAATATCTACAGAAGGATATTCCAATTGCTGTTTCCAAAGATGAGGCAAAAAAGACAAAGAGGTTGTCTCTGTATCTGTCTTGTGAGTAGTTACTGTCATTTGTAATCTCAGTGAATCCAAAAATCCAAAGAGCTATAAGAAACTTGCCCAGGGTGTTGGAGGTTGTCAGGGTTAGGGCTGGCCCAATGTTGTCAGCTTGGAGCTAAGCCCGTTACACCTCACTGCCTTTGCTGCAGAATGAGGATTCTGTTCTTGATGTTGCTATTTGGGCATGGCTTAAAAATTAATGTAGAAGATACTGTGAAATTCAGGCATGCCAGGTTGCCTTCCTTCTCTGTGCCTTCAGCCCTTGTCCCTATTCAACTCCATCGGGTTGATATTAAATCAGTCCCATTCTCATAGCACATGCCCCAGTCCAGTGGTGATACATAGTGAACTATTCTGCTGTGCCACTAGAATCAAATGCAAATGTGATGACAGCTGTCCCAAAACTGACATGAACAGAGAATTGCTCCCAGATGTCCTTTTACAGCCACACTTCAGTGTATGAGAGCAGACTCTGATACTGAACTCTAAAATAACTGTCAATGAAATGGAAGATGTGTGCCTGTTTGGATTCAAGATACTTCTCTCATGAAAAGCCTAGGAGAAGTATGATCTCATCACTGGAGGAGGATGTCTGAAGAGAAGTCAGAAATGTGAGAGGTGGCAGTCGAGGAGGCAGTTTAGCTCTGTAAATCTCTGTTGCTTTTAATAGTCTTTGTAAAGTATGTCAACAGAACTATACTATTTCAGTTTTCAATGGTTAAGGCTGCTTTTTGAATTACATTTTTGCCTTGGAGGAATTTCTTGGTTTTGTCTGTTTTTCTGACCTGGTTAGATTTCATTCAATGGTGGTATTATGATTATTCTTGAATTCATGTATTTTATTTTTTTACATCCATAGAACTTCAACGTGCATTACACACTAAAGAAAACAAGCATACAAAATCAGACATTATTCTTGCCTTGTCTGAGAGCCTGGACTTTGCATTTATTTAAAGATAAATACTGGTTTAATTGTGGTTTTAATTTACTTTTTTTTTTTTTTTGAGTGGATTTACACTTAATTAAGGACTTAAGTATGTGAGCAGCTTTACACATAGGGTCACTGTTGGGAACTGTTTGCGGGAGTAAAGACACTTGTGGGATGAGGATTGAACTCCCTGGCACAAATAAACACTGCGTATAATTATGACCCTGCACTGCTTCTTAGTAATGTCAGTGGCTTCCTGACGGAGATAAGCACAGCTGGCAGGACTTCAGTGGTTAGATAACAGAGCAGAAGCATTGTGTTTAATCTGCTTTTGACTCTTGCTCTTCCTTGTGACGACATTCAGATAAATAGAACTCCACAGTGAAGCAGATGCAAATAGAGAAGACATTTTGCTGAATGCAGGATTTTAAACTGCTGTAAATGGTTTTCCTCTCAGTTTCAGAATTGTGAAAGTCACAAATGTTTTGTGGTCTCATGTCATCAGAGAAGGGTTAAATTGGCAGAACACGATACACTCTCCCTTGCTTTTTAACTTGCACAGAGAAACTAGGAATAAAAAAAGAAAAGAAATCCCCAAAGCAAACATGAGGTTGGGATTAGATTGAAACTGCTCAAGACCCATAGAAATCTTTGTTTGGATTAGTTTCTGTGTAAGAGGAGTTACCAAGAAATTGTTTTACTCGTTCGTAAATTTGCAGAGTTGTAGAAATGGAAGCCTTAATAGTAGTGTCTGGTAGTGAAAATGGAGCATCTCTGAAGTGTTTTACTCGGTTCCTAGAGCTAAGGAAGAAACTCAGGTTGTCCTGTGAGTCCGTTAATGGAGGACTCTGCATGATCATATTTTCATGTTTTATTGGAGTGGAGAATGTTCCTTGTTTTGCTTAATACTTTTGCAACAGCTGCTAGTTTAATTTGATACATACTTGTTTCAGTAGAAAACTTTTGATCCAGCTTAAAAAGCAGAGTTTAACAGTTATTTTTGCAAGCTCACCTTCTGTGTTCAGGGATTTTGTCATTTACATGGCATTATATCCCTTGCATATTTGTTGGGGTTTGCTGTGGGGTTTTAGTGGTATTAAGGTCAGACACTCAAATGTAGCCTTAGGAAAAACACACCCATCTTGTCTGTGCCAATTTATCTAAGCAAATCAGAGAGGTGGTCTTCAAATTATTTATAGGAATCTCCAAAAGCTTATTTTTGTGTGAGTGTGTTGAATGGCTACATTATAGGACTTTAAGGCCATTTTAAAAAACACTCTTCATAGAATACGGGTTACAAAAATCTGAAAGAAAATATATCTCAGTTGAGATAGCCAGATGTTGTATTTGAGTTAATGGACTTAGAAAAAAGTGGCTTGTTTAACTTGGTATTCTTTCATTGAAAACAGTGTATTGATTGCAGTCTAAGGCCTTTGGTTCTCTTACTTACACACTTTTGTGACTCTTGTTTCTGCCTGAGTTGGTTTTCTCTACTTGAGAATAGTTGATGACTTCTGGGTGAATTGTGGTATAATTATCAAAGATTTCAGCTGTGAAGCTTTTAAAAATCTGATTTGATTTTTGCTCTCAGATTCCTGTGGTCTGTTGTTGACATTTTTCAGTAGTGTTTTAAATAATGGCCTTTTTTATGATGTCATTTTTTCATGTTCTGTCAACATGCTGAAATGTAGTATAAAAATATTTTTCTGAATTGCTTCTAAGTACTTATTGGTGTAGCAGGGTTTGTGGTTTGGTTTTGGTTGGGTTTTTTTGTTTGGTTGTTTTTTTTAAGGATCAGTTAATTGGAAAGCTGTATGACAACTGTCTGAAATTTCAGACAATGTTTTATATTCATTATTCTGTGACCCAAATCCATTCCTGTGCTCTGTTGTGGATGACTGGCAGTTCCTAATTTAATTTATCCATATTCTGTCAGAAATGAGGATAAACTTTGGATTTAATATATTCTTTTGTACTATAATATGTAATAAGTGTATCAAAGAACACAGGAGATGAGAAAGATCGTTGGATTTTAAGGCTCAGGAGAATTCAGAGCATTGTTAGAGACATGTAGATGTTTATGGATGCTGTTTGCAGGAAGAAAAATTAACAACCATTGCCTACCCTTCCTTGCAACACTATCTATTATGAATTCAGACTTGAGGTGCTCTGTGCCACATCAAGTATTTTCCTCTGTGTATCAGTTATGATCTGAATTTTTTCAAATTTCAGGTATTTAAGAAGTGTAATACAGAACATTTACAACAGTATTTCTTATGAGAACACTCATTGCATTATGTATGTGCTTATTTAGCCATTTTTATACGTCTTGAATAATTTTTAATATCTGGTAATGAATCATGTGGAACTTGAAGCCTGACTGAGTAGCACTATTAACTGAAGTGTGTACTAACCAAGGGTGAGGTTATTAACTAGTTCCTTTTATTTATCTGTGGAGGGCTTAAGGATTCCTAGAGCATGAATTATCTTGGAGGCTTTTGTTCCTTTGCTCTTTTTTGTTTGGTTCATTTCCATTGTCTATCTTTCAAGCAGGAAAACTAGGGCATCAGTTCATTCTAGAAAGGGAGCATTGTTACTGGGTTGAGAAACACTGTATGTGCCCTAGCTCTTTATCAGATTCCTCAATAACTCAAAAAACTTTTGTGATTATTTAGGTGGGTGAAGCAAAGTGCTTTTTAAATGAATGGATTAGAATGTGAACCTATGGAGATTTAGTAGATTAGTAGATTTGCTGGCTGTTCTTCCAGTAACAGGCTCTAATGTTGTCAGATGAAAATATGACTAGTTTGGTTTCCTCATCTCCAGTGTTTTAAAAATTGAATCTCTTTTGTACACTGTTGTCAGTAAAATGTATTTTAAGGTTTGACTGTACCTGAGTCACTAATAGCTGTTATTCCTCAGTTCTATTTAGTTCATTGTAGATTAATTTTAAAACTGTGTGCAACTTGAATTTCACATCTGTGTTCAAATTTTTTCCTACTGCCTTTGTATTGAAATATCACTGTGCAATTTTGTCTTAATATTTTGATGGTCTTATAGTTACCAAAGTTTGCAGACACTTCTAGATTTTAAACTGGAAAATACTTCACTGAGATATGACTGTGTAAGTGTAGACCTTTTTTTTGCCAGTCACAGGGAGAATGGCAGTTTTCTTTTCGTACTTTTCAATCATTGATACCAGCTTTGCCTTTTGAGGAAAGTTTTCTCTATGCTGTCACTAGCACACCCATACTTGTAACTAGGTACAGTATAAAAAAAGTCAGTGTATGTGTTAACCACTCTTAACAGCAAACAAGTCTGGAAAGAAACAATTACAGAAGGAAAACTGTTGCAGCTATGTTACAGGGAAAAAGATAGAAGTGCAGGGTGCAAAGCATGAGGATGAGTGAGCATGTACAGAAAACGGAGAAATTAGGTTAACATCCTTTGACACTGGCTGTTTAAAAATAGGAAAACAAAGTACAGAAATACCACGGCGCAGACAAGGCAGCAATGTCCTCCAGGCAAGTAGCAGCATGTGGAAGAGTAAAGGACACATGATGAGGGGTAAATACATAGGAGATACAAGGTAGAAGAAGAAAGTTGTGGAAGTAGATAGCTTACACAGTAGAAAGAGAAGCAGGCCCACCATGTCTAGGAAAAAGAAATCTGTAGAGAAACTGGAAATTCCATTGTGGCTGGAAGTGAATTTTTGAGGAGAGTAGGTCCATGTGGCAGGGAAGGGGATGACTGCAGGGGCCCTGTCGCACTGGAAGGGCTGTGCAGCTCTCTGCTGGTGCCTAATGGAGGCTGCTTTTTATTCAGTTGATCTGTTTGTTCAGTGATGGGAGTGAAAGGACAAGCAACTGTATCAATGTCAGAATTCCTTATTAATTGTAAAGATAAGAAAATAGAGCATTAGTTCACAGATTGTATTCTTTTCTAACACTCCAGTCTTGAAGCATGTCTCTTTTTTTGTGGGAAGCAGTAGGTCTCACTGGACAGTGGTGTTCCCGAGGCCATTGCTGTCTCTGCCCTTTAGAGTATGACCTTGGACAGGTCACGGCACTGTTTTTGCCTCAGCTGCTCCTGTGTGAAATGCAGATGATAACAATGTCCAGTTTTGTAAAGTACCTTGAGAAATGCAGGATCTGTATGTTCTTTTTTGCCTAGCTATGGTGTTTATTGTTTAAATTGCCTGTTAGCTTCTTAAAGAAAGGTTGAATAAGGCATAGCATTAAAGTTTTCAGGGAGTCATTTGGAGGAACAATTAAATAATTTTTTTATATAATGTGACTGCACGTGCTGTGTAGTTTCATTTTGTAGACAAAGAGCTAAGTTCAAGTTGTTCATGTCAACAAAAAGTAGAGTCTTGCAAAGTCACTACCTGGTCCACTGCAGAGGCAACTCAGTGCAGCACAAGGGTGGACAGAGAGAAGGAAAGATATGTGCTCACCTGACACTGTGACATAGTCTGCTTAGAGTGGACTGTTTTAGGAGAACAGCTTTAGCCCAGTGTTAATACTCACACACATCACAACTCAGAAAAAAAAAATCACATGAGCTGGATCAGAAGAAATGTGAAAATTCATATAGGTTCTCCATATCTGGCAGTAGATTAAGGAGAAATGAAACAGTATTGGGATTGAAAAAAGCCTAAATAAAGAACGAGATTTTTAACTAAACATCATGTATACAGTAAGTTACCCGGTGACAATGCGAAGATGAAAACATCTCTTTCAGTCATTTGGGCATTTCTTCCTTGTACTATAGTGCTATAGTGCTGTCTGGGAATTAAGGATCAGGTCTCTTGCTGTGGGCATTGCATAAAGATCCAGGAAGGTACTCACTGCTAAAACTGCTTTCAAACTTGGGGGATACAAAAAAACACACACTGTTTTGAAATTCCATAAGTAAATGGGCATCTCTTATGCCATTATAGCATCAGGTTATGGTTACTAGTAATATATTAAATGTTATAAATGTGCAGCTATTAGAGTAGCATGAATTTTCTTGAGGCAGGAGTAGTGATATTTTCTTAACGAATCAATTGTGAATGTACAGGGAGTATATTGATCACTGATCTCCTGCATGCTTTAGAGGAGATGAATGCTCAAATCCTTGTCCTCATCTGAATAACAACAAATTTCATGTGCCATTTTCCTTAACACTTCAATTAGACTTTTAAATATTTATAGACATCAAGTTCAGAATACTCAGAATAATGTATCAATTCTTTCTCTTTTTACAGAGGGAAACCAAAGGTCAGTTTCTCATAGATCACATCTGCAACTATTACAGCTTGCTGGAAAAAGACTATTTTGGCATTCGATACGTTGACCCTGAGAAGCAGAGGGTATGTATATGAACTCTGACTATGCTTTTAAGTAAGGCTAAATGGAATTTTTATATTTTCCAATAAGCAGGCAAGTTATAATGCAAAGTTAGGTATCTCTGTGAGTTTATACTCTGGCTATAATCCGTAGAGGTTCTAAATTGACATTATAAAATTAATTTTCCTCTCATTTCATGTATTTAGTTGCAGGTAAGTTGATATATTCTGATTTGTGTAGTTTTTCTGGGCACTGAAGCTAGAAAAGATCTATAGTCATGTCTCAGAGGTAACACAAGGTAGGTCTAGGCTCTGGCAGTGTGCTGGAATTTGGGATTTCTATTTTTCTGTAGTGTATGCTTCTTGGGAGATGTAGGTAGGGATCCTCTTGAGTTTAACAGCTAAAAGCAGTCATTCTATTCCACTTTTCACAGGGCGCATGGATTTAGGTATCTGTAATACACAAAAGACATATAATTTGTCAGGTTGTGGGGGGTTCTTAAGGTTAGTTCGCCCTATGAGCATCTCTACAATTGTGCAATCAAATTTACAGGCCTGTGCTCTAGGCTTTTGTGTGGACAGTGATTAGTCATCTCTCCTAGGTGGAAGGTGGTCCTGTGCGTTGTATTCTGTAGGTGAATTTGCTGCTTCTACTCCCCATCTGGTTTCAGACAATTGTTACTGTTTGAGAGTAGGAAATGATGGTCTACAGAGGAAGCAGAAGTCCTCAGACAGTGAAATTCAGAACTGCTTCTTCACTGTGTGGTCCTGCTGGTCTCAAGATTAAGACTTAGATATGACTTTAAATATCATGGGGTCATATACTGGCATTTAATCTCTGGAAATGATCACCAGTTTGAAACTGCTGTGATTCAGGAGAAGAAAAACATTTTGCTGGGTATCTCTTTCTACACCCTAATTAGTTCAGTCAAAAATCACTGGCATTAGGGAATCACCCTCTAATCAACCTTATAGAATTACAATAGAATTACAGTAGCTTTGCAAAGCTGCAGTAGATTATTTGCATTGCATCCTCCTTTTATTCTGTTATTCTGACCAGTGTGCTTAATTCTTCCCAATCATTAAAACTGTAGAGGTGTTCACCTGGTTGGAATTGATAGGAGAAGTAGGTGGAGTGCTGGATTAGACTCTAATTAGGTAGGACTTAATAAGTACTTAGTTTTGTTGGGCCTTTCTCTGACAGTTACTCAAAATTGCTACAGAAAAGTTATTTTACTTAACAGCAATCAAGAGGGGTTTTTTTAGTAAGAACTTTATCTTTTTTTTGGCAGAATACTTTAAAAAAATGATGCTTCAGAAAAAACTTTAAAAACCCACTCCCACTGGGATGCCTGTTAATCATACCTTATGTGGTTCCCATATTTCAAAGAGCTGTTGACTATATTGACAAATTCACTGCAGTATCTTATTCTCATTGACTATACCATTGTTTTTACATTTTGTAGCATAGCTAATTCTGTATTAAGTTTAGAGAAGATTATTGTTTATTCTGAAGCTTAATTTTTTTCTTGGTTAGTAGTAAAAGACAATCTGAGAAAATATTTATGTTCTTACCTGAAAATCTTAGCTCTCCATTTTCCTTTATATCCAACAACTAAGAATACTGTGGCCATCCTGTGTAGTAAGATGGCTTATGTCAACCAGCCCACTCTTCAGCTGGATTTTGTTAAGCAAACTTCCCAAGCTTCCATTTTCCATACATACATTTTTAAATGCTGATTTGTAATTACTCTCACGTTTCTGAGCTTATGGATCATTTATCTAATTGGGTATTAGTTCATGATTTTAAACTCTCTCATGAATTAAGACATGAATTATAAGGCACATTTCTTTATACAGACTTAAATGCTCTGGATGATGAGTTGAAAGCTACATACATTTTTCTCTTAGGTTTATTACAATTCATCAGCATAAGCTATTTTTACATGTAGTATCTTCTATTGTCCCTTTGTCCTGTTCCATTCGTTTTTTTCTTTTTTTTTAAGATTGCACTTCTAAGTATATATGCACTTTATACATAAAATGCTTTCCCTCAGAGTCGGTATTTCCTCTGCTACAAACCCTATCCTAAGGACTAAACTGCAGATAAATGTTATAATAAAGGAATAATGTTTTTATGTCATCTGGCTCTTTAGAATCTCTGATGTTGCTGAGGTTCACTCACCCGAGTTTTACCTCTGTATCAGATACAGATGCATGAATACCTCCCAGTCAGTTGCAGGAAGACTGTGAAACTATCTGATCTTAAAGAAGCATACTAACCAACAATCTCCTAGTAGTATAACAAGCATGGGACTTCATGAATAGAATAGTTATGCTAGGTCCCAGGAATTGTAGCTAGATAAACTTCATCAGTAGATGGCTTAGTAGAAAAGTAGAGAAAATCATGATTTTGAAATAATGAGGTAAGTGATGGCTCTTCCCACGGTTTTGTATTTTAACAGTTGTGAATTTAGCTGCCTGAAATTCATGTTAACAAAAACCCCTGAGATTACAGAGGAGTAGTTATTTATGTATGTGGTTATAGAGATAAGCTGTAGCAAGTATAAGATGTAGTGGAGTCACAGGAGGAATGTCCCATCATCATAGCCACCTTGCAGGAAAGAGTATTTAGAGCTCTCTAGAAGAGATTTACAAAGCTCTGTGGAACTCTTGCAGGTTCCACCAAGGAAAAAGGGAGAGACATTTCATACAGTTCTTATGGGTTGTTCAGATGTATTACAAAACAGAAACAGTAGCTCAGTAAAGATCTGTAGGTGGAATTCACCAACAGCTTCTTTCTAAAGTTGAATCTTGTGGTTTGACTTGAGAACAATTGCTTTGAAGGGAAGTGATAATTCATCCTAAACCAGTTCAACAATGTGTATGACAATGTACTTCACTGCCCCATAGGCAAATAAAGAGATGTGGGACAGTGAATGAAACAAATATTACCTGGTCTGGTTTTGGCAATAAGCCACTGGCATGATGTGGCTGTGATAAAAGACAACATTTTGTTAGTCCCTTCTTAGGACTGTATTTTCAGGAAAGTATTAATGTCATTACACCTTAATGAGACATCAGCTATTCTGATCTAGATATCTGCATTTAAGAAAGATCAATTTAACTGAAACAGGAGAGGGAGCATTAGAAGGATAAAGAGAACGGAGAACTTGTTTTTGAGACGATATTAAAGAGGGCATAACCCATGTAGTGCAGCAAAACAAAGGATAAGAGGATATGGTTATGCATGCATCAGAGCATAAAGTAGAAAGAAAAAGAAACTTGAAGCTAGAGAGGCAGTTTCTTAATTAAGCCAATGAGAGCTGCAGCATCTGGAACAGCCATAATGGAGGCAATGGGGTAACATTTGAAACTAGATTTGTAAAGAATTTAAAGTGATATCTCTATAATTTTATGGAAGGGGTTTATATTAAACATTGACAGAGATAGAGACTAGGCACCATCTTCTGAAGTTTCCTTCAAAGATTATGTAATAAAAGCTGAAACAAGAAAGCATAAAATTTTTTTAGGAGAGTTATTACTGATTTTGTGGGTAGCGTACAATTCATGTTGCTTTGCCCATTTTCTTGGAAGTCATGCATGTCTCTCTTATAGTTTATATTCCACTGCATAGTCTCTGTTTTTACACAGAAAGGGCTGTATCTGTGGTTCCAAATGAAACTGCCAAAATCATGTGTTTAATTCTGGCTTTCAGTGAATTATTCTTGGCTCTTTGAATAGTTAAACTATATGATGTAATAATATATTATTATATAGTGTACATACACATACATGTATATATATAAATATTATGCAGAATTACTCCTGCTGGCATTTAGTCTACCAGTGATGCTTGCTTTCCTTTTATTTGTATGTAATTTTTTGTGTGTAGGTTGTGGAGTTGCTCCAAAAGCTAATTTGCAGTCCTTTGTTTTGTAATCTATTGAGGGAGCTCAAGCAGGCAAAAATACCAGCTTTAATTCATCCTAAATGTCTTCTTTCAGAGTATGCTACCAAAATGTAGCATTTTGACTTAGGAGTGTTGAAACACTTGGCTGAGTTTGAGAATTTAAAAAATGAACTGATTCAGTATTTCAGATGTTTCAAATGAAATGTTTTAATATTTGTGTTTAGAACATACAGAACTTCTGACTGTGCAAAATGATAATTGAGCTAATTATCTTAGGTTGTCACAAAATTTTGAAATGTGGAAAAACTATGGTGGGAAACAGATGTTGTTTTTACAGGATATTTTTCAAGTAAGTTATAATGTATACTCCTTCCTCCCCACAGCCACCCTTTTATAATAATCCTTTCCTTCTGCATAAGTAAATGTGTGTGGATATTTCAGGCACACTTAAACTTTGCAAAATTTTCTATAGTTTTTCATTCTGTATTCCAGACTGAAAAAGAAACTCTGGAAGACCCTCTTAACAGCAGACAGCACGGTACCTTTTTTAATATCTTTGGGTATACAGGAGAGTAACAATGCCAATGACCTCAAATTCAACTAGCAGTTAAAGACTCTAGGTTCTATACCATATCTGTTTTATCTTCTAGCATCACATCTGGATGTTCCTTTGGGGAAACTGTGCCTTAGCGTAGCTTCAGAAAAGCTAGGATTGTATTAAAAGTATGCAGAAAATTGCAGTATGCCATTTTATGTCTAATAGTACTACAGTGGTAACAAATGAGTTCCTAGTGTTCATATACTAACTGTTGAGTTTTTTGCCTGGATTTCTGAGAAAACCAGATATATGGGATCAAATTGCATTTCTCCTTGACTCTCAACTGTAGTAACTTTTGAAGCCAGTTTTGGTCAACTTTGGCTGGGAGTATAGGTCTGAAACATTAAGTTCTTGTAAGGTTTCACTAAGATAAGCTGCCACATTGTTGGGTAAAACCCTGTTATTCTTCTCACTGAGGGAAGTGCTATAGGGCAAACCCACTCCATAGGGAATCTAGAGAGAGCTGAGAGAGAGAGACACTATAAGAACCCATAAACCATCATTTGGAGTTTGTATTTTTTAGAAATAAGTGGTTTCAAACATGAAACACACCTGGAAGGAGGTGTTACTGATTCTGCTACTCGAGGAACTACCTATTTGTACATTTTTATGTGCTAGATACTATATTAAGGCCAATCATCATACCCTCACCCTTGAGGAAATGCAGCATGGCTAATTCTGTGCCAGATACCCTGGCCTGACTGAGCACCTTTTTTGTGGGTTTTGGACTGGTAGGAGATGGGAATAGGATGATATAATGCAGCTACTGTTCACCATCTCTCACTAGAAAGGATCCCTTGTTGAGAGAGGCCACTGGTATTGAGGGGAATGGAGTATTGGGCTGAAGGAAGACAGTAGTGTGGTGAAATTTATTCTTTAAGTCCCTTCAGGAGGGCATCTGAGCAGTGATTTAAAGTGGAAATAATTAAGTTTTGGGTTTCTTATCACCAGTGGATGGATTTGACCATGTGCTTGTGATTATGTTTTTGGATGTGAAAGTATGAGGTGGAGCAACCCTTGGGGTAGGTTGGAAATACTAGGTGTTACAAAGAGGCTTTGTAGGACCCTGAAGCAACTGTGAAGTCTCACCAGTCACTGTAGAAATGTTTGAGATCATAATCACCCTGAAGCGTTAAGATGCTTTGTCATTTGAATGTGCTGCAGGGATGTCTGGGAGCAACACAATAGTGCAGTGTTTTTAGCTCTGCGCATGTATGCCTGGCAGTATGAAAACAGAGCTTTCAAATCAGTGAAACTGCTGTATGAATACACTCCCACTACGCAGCCGATCTTGAAGAGTGGCTGTGAGTACACTGGGATGTTCTGACTTTACCATTGTTGGAAAGATGACATTGTGCACTGTGGATTTGCCAGTACTCCTGCCAGCTTCCCCCTAGAGAACTGTCACAAACACAATCCTCATTTTGTTTTCAAGTTTAGACACCATGAAAACTGGTGGGCACCTCTACACACAGGTAGTTTTTTGTCAGATTACATGTTTATTTCACTAGTAAGGCTGCTAGGGAGTCCCATTTGTATTCTAGACAGAACTTCCAATGGACCTGGGCAGCGTATTTATTTAATCCTATAATCTAAATTATAGGATTAAGCATTGTCCCAGTATTTACTAGGGAAGGAAATTGAAACCTGTTGTGAGTAATGAATTTCTTTATCATGAAGTAGCAGTTCTGTTTTTAATGGGACATGTACACAAAATGCACAGCTGTTCCTCATCAGAGAGACCTTTTGAAAGGGTCAGCAAGTCTTGGGAGCAGCTGATCTCTGCTTTACCAACAACAGCTATTTAATACATGGTCTTAAAAATGTGCGCTTAGTCCCACGTGAGGGCGGTGAAGGTTGGCAGAAAGAGACAACAGATAATTTGCAACCTCAGTTTAACAAAGCTATGTCTTTGTGTAATGACTCATAAGGCTCAATACAGCTATGTAAAGAGCTAACTGGGAGCTATGCGGTCTCTTTGAAGGGGTAGAGCAGAAATAGTGTAAGCTGAACACCAGAGTGACTGAGCCATAGGTTAATTAAAACTTTAATGCTTTCCATGCATATAAATCTCTTCTCCTGGACAGAGTTATTGCAAAAATTATGTGCTTTTGCACAAAGTCTTGCTGTGACCCTGCTTGGTGTGTGCAGTTCAGGTCATGCTGTTTCAAAAAAATATAGTAGAACTAGAAAAGGAACAAAGGCCATGAGAATGATGTCAAGTAGGAATGAATTTCATATGAAGAGAGATGGATTAGACTAGAATAATTCAGCTAGGAAAAGAGGTGAGCAAGAGAGAGAGAAAGAGAATGAGCAAGAGACAATGAGAGAGAAGGGTATGATGTAAAACAGCTTGGAGAAGGTGATCAGGGAAAGATTGCCCTGTAATTCTTAGAATTAATATGCACTTAAGAAAATTATAAAACAGTTGGTATTGAGAAATAGTTTTTAAAATACCATAACTAGTTGTAAAATTCATTGTAACTGCCAAAAAAATTTTTAAAAGTGTCAAAAAAATAAGTGTTTAGACAAATTGGTGAAAGTCTACAAAGACTTGCAAACAAATTGTAATGGAGGCTGATGGAAAGAGCCCAGTGAACACAATGGGAGTTACTGCTCTTGTTCTTTTTGTAACTGTTTGCTTCAGGCCATTTTCAGGGACAAAGTGCTGAGTTAAATGGATACTTGCTTTTACCAGTAGAGGTGCATTTATGTACTAAACAGAATCTTGTCACAAATACACTTAATTCAGCAGTAACACTACTACATGAAATATCTTGTGTGAAGATTAGTAACCTTGTAAACCAAATCATTCTGCAGGCTATTTTAATAAAAATAAACATGTTTTTTCCATCAGTTGTGAACTTGTTGTCTGTGAGCACATGGTGGCTCATGCATACATCACTATATGCAGATTTTATGGCCAGATGTTCAGCTGATGTAGAGGTTGTGTATTGGTTGAGCTACTCCAAATTGCTACATTGGAGTTTCTCTGAGTATTTTAGTGTAATAGGAATAGCAGAATAAGAATTTGGAAATTTGTTTAATAAATTCCAGTTCATAATTATACAAACGGTGATTCTGTTCCAGCATATGGTACTATTTCTGGACCAGGTTAATTTTTGTGATAATGATGTACGTTGTTTTTTCCTGCTTAGCATACCACTAAGCAGAGCCCATGTTCTGATTTTGGGAACAGTACAGAGGGACAGCTCCTTCGCTGCAATAGAGCAATACTGATATTCTTGGTATAGAGGCTCTTGAACCATGAAAAAATGGTTTCAGCCTCGGAGCATGAAGAGGAGGCACACAGGGTTCCCTGGATCATTTGGCATGTGTTGTCCTGGTACAGAGTGGGCACCCAATTAATCCCCTGTCAGAGCTTCCATTAGCTTTGGATAGAGTTCCTATTTTTTTTTTTTGAGTCTGACTTTTGGCAGGTGGTGACCTGGTGCAAGTCACTGCCTTGATGCTAAAGAAAATTGATTGTAATTTTCCTTTTCATTCAAGGAAAAGGTTAGGTATTAATTTTCAAGATTAATAAAGGGTTGAGATTCAAATAAAGTTAATTTTATTACTTTTCTAGCAGTGTTTCACTGCATATCTCCCTTGCCTGCTCTCTTCTGTCCTTTAAACAAAGTCTTCAAATCCAGTCTTGTCTGTCTAGAATATTCTTGTGGCATCTGCAGGTTCTTCTGATTCTGTTTTGCTGTATGTGCATCTGAGCACTTGACTGAGTATTGTTTGCCAAGGGGGATTTAGATATTCACAGCATTTGGCCACTTTTGGTTGCCCCTTAATTACTGGTCCTCTTGCAAACACAGGGACTAAATCAAAAGCCTCTTGTGTTGGAGGAGGGGAGAGATTTTTCACTGAATTCATTGGACTTCCAGTTGGTCAGGTCCCAAGCACCTGCTTTTGGCTTGCAGTTTTTTAGGAGATGGGCTTTGGTTTATTCCAGTCTTATGTAGAAGTCCATACGACTGGAGTACATATCTTTGCCCTGTAGAGTGGCTGTTGCAATGTATAGGAAGAACAGTGTGGGGATTTTAATGACACCTGGCCCCTTACAAGGGCTGTAAGAATAGATATGGGACATTATGTCCTCTTTCCTCCCTGCTTCTTATTCTAAAACCCTTAACCCTGTGCTATACTGAGACCAAGCTCAGTCCTGTCTGAGTTTCTCAGTGAATGACTTTGAAACAGGTTGTTGGCTGAAGTATCTTTACTAAAGGCTCATCAGTGTTTGTAGAGTTAAATCGACTTTCTAGAATGGTGCTTTTGCCCTTGTGTCATGTCCTTGCTCATCCTGGGCTTTTGCTGTGCAAGCTGGTAGCGCATCAGCTGCTCAGCATTTGTGGGTGAGCAAGAACACACCTGGCATTGCTAAGGACTAGTCAATGCCACCTAAGGTTCATCAGGGGTGAGTGCTGTATTTACAAAGTAAAAATTGTACTAGTCTGAAACACAGCATGCAGTCACAATGAAACCTTAGTCAGAAGGGAATTCTCAGCATATTTTAGGATCCCTGAATCAAAAGTGATATCCATAATAGTTTACTTACTCAGCACTGGCACTTGAAGCACCAAGACTTGTTATCTATCCCATGACTGACCTTCTGGATCTCTAAGTATCTTTCTTTCTGCCTTCTGCTTCTGTGAGGACGTCTGTCTGACCATCTAGATACCCAGCTCTTTCGGCGGAAGAGATTAGAAACTGGCAGTGCTGAACATGAATCTCCTCACAGGAACCTCGGTAACAGATGTTAGCTGGATTAGGATCAGATTCTTTTCTTCTCCATTGAGCAACAACCATGTCATCAAGGAAGTGGGAGGCTCAGCCTCTTCAGGAATGATTTCTGATGATCATTAAGTACAACCACATATAAAGCCAACCTGGTGTGAAGGTGTAGGCCAGCATCTTATTAAAGCAACCTTTATGGACAACAGTGTGAAATACATGAGGCAAAAATGAAACCATGTAAGACTGTTTATTTTTATTTTCCTTCCCCCTAGTTTGCACATTTTACGGCAAGTAGAGAAATTAAAGATTCATGTCTCTGGTTCCAAGTTTATGTCTGGCTTGGTTTTTTTGTCTGTTTTATTTGTCTTATTTGTGTTAGCTTTACAAGAAAGAATTGAAAACACCTGTGATCTGTTCCTGCAAGGCAGTAGCATACAGTAGTAATGAAAATTTTTTACAGTTGAAGATTTAATATGCTTTTAAAATTTGACCTGACAAGCTAACTTGAAATTTTATATTTTCCTTTCATATGAGAATTTTTTTTTCTTTTTTGGAATGCTAGATGCTTTTCAGTTGAATATTCCTGCAGAAACCTGTAGATAAATTTATAGGAACTTAATCTGGCCCTAGCTATAACAGCTAACTAATCTTGGAATAAATATAGCATGAATACTCTGTAATAGAGATGAGGCATGGTTATTGATTATTAATAGTCAATGCGTAAGGCTGGAAGATAAATACACCAGGAAAAAATCTTTTCTAAAATTCATATTGAAATATGCAAGCGAATATAGAGGTGGCTATTTTTAGAAGTACTAGCAATGACTAGGTGTTTATCTTTCCCTGACACTTAGAGAGCATTAAGCACCTAATTCCTATGCTTTTGAAAATCTTCACAAATTATAAAGTAACTGCTCAGTTTTCTGGAAGATTCACTTGTATTGCCTACATGTTTGCAATCTTCCACCAGCAGAAGGTCACTACAGAAATCTGGGCTTCTAAAAACTGCCTGTCAGTTACTTCACCTCCAAGTGAAAGTCTAGACTGCTTTATTGCTCAGTGTCTTTTCAACCCATTTTTAACCCATGAAAGTCAGGTCTTAGTCAAACATGTTTGGTTTTGGACATGTTAGTTAGATCTGAATTCCTGGGGGTTTGGTGCACTGCATGAGGAATTTAATCCGTGTTTCCCCTTTTTCATTATTCATGTGGTGAATTATGAGGATTTCATATTTGCAAATTGGCTTTTTTTTACCTCTGACTTTTTGTTAGAATAGGTAATTGAATTTTCCAAACAGCTGTAAATGCTGACCTGGTCTGTGCTAATATTTCAGCCTGGCCATTCAAAATCAAACAAATTGTGTTGTGCTCCTGTTAGATGAAAATAGATGCCTCTTAACTCTTAGTTCCCTGGGAACTGTACAGCACAGCTCAGTGTCCAAGTTCTTCTTTGCTGTCTGAATCTTCAGGTAGGACTCTCTTGGTCCTGGTGGAGATGGTGGTGTGGGCATGTGAAGAGGTTAAGGAAAGTAAATCTTTGTGTCTTTGTGGCTTGACTGGCTTCCTATTTGTGAATTCATTCTGGATTATGTATCTATAAAGTACTGCAGAGTTTATCCAATTTCTTAATTTGCCTTACCTTTTTATGAACAACCCTCAGCCCCCATTGTTCAGAGCAAAATGTATAAATAATATTTCTGTGTGATTTAAAAAAGAATGAAATGAGCTAAATATTTCTGGTAAGTTGGTGAAACAGTCATTGCTTTCTCAATTCTGTTTCTTCATGTCCTCACAAAAGAGAGGTACTGGGTAGAGGGAAGAGGTGAAGAAATGGTGTGGGATGGTTTATTGTTGTTTGAAGTTTGGGGTTGTTGGTTTTTTGTTTTTTTTTGTCTTTTGAGTATGAGGGTTCCGTATCAGTCTTTCAGTGATAACTGAGCTTCAAACAGAAATACATAGTAGTGCTTATCACCAATATTGCTGTAAACTATAATGCAGGAGTTTCTGAGAAGCCACAGCATATAAGCTGCAGATATTTGAAAATGTTCTTTCCAAGGTATTTCTTTTGTCAGAAGTTCTGTTCCATAAAACTAATTTACAGTTACATCTGATTTTAACTGAATTCTTGAGATGTCATGACTTTTAGAATAATAACTTTCTGTCACCTATTAATAATGCCTACAAAATATCTTCCTCTGGCCTTTTTCTGTAGTAGAATTACTATAAGTTTTGAGAAAAAATAATAGCTGACATATGATATTTTAAGTATTACATATGGTTTAAAAAATGTGAGGTATTCTGTTTGCAGCAGACCGTAGGGTTTTAGAGCTAGAATGAAAAGTGTTAAAAATGAAACCCTCAGTGTAAGGCCTTCCAGTGTTGATTATGCTTGTTAAAGCTGAATACTGTGCTTTTTGACCAGCTGCTTCTGCAGCACAAATCTCATTTTAGTGTGGAGATTTTTTGCTTACAGGAAAAATCCTACTACAACTGCTGTTGGCTGTGGTCAGAAGTGGCACTTGAATATCATTGTGGTTTTTGTCAATCAAAACATCCTCCTGAACAGTTCAGCTAGTGTTAGCAGGGAATGTGCTAAGGCTCTTAAATAAAATGTGAGCCTAGCTTTTTGTCATAGAAGCATCTGAGCATATTTTCCAGGAGAATAAAGAAATGAAAGTTTTCCTACCATTGCAGTCTTTCCCTGGAAAGTTTTACCCCAGTTGGTAGGCTTCCATAACTCTCTGCTGTGCATTGACTGTCTAACATAAACATTTCATGGAAAAGGACACACTTTTTCCCTTCAGGTTTTAGTTCTTGCTAGAAGAGAACAATAGCTTTTGTTCTGAGGGTGCTGACTGAGAATTTACATATGCTTTCGTTATAAGAACTGTAGAAGACAGCATTAATGAACAGATGATATTAGTGTTTCTGGATAGTCTGTCCTACTGTCCAGTATGATAATTTTTCTGGAAAAAAATGGCTGAAAGCATAAGTCTGAAATGTTTGATACAAATTAATCCTGAGATCCTGTCTTCTTTAAATTTCTCTTTGAAATATTTATTTTTGTCTCAACTACATCTTGCAAGCAGTAGTAACATCAAGTGTGCTTATACAATGCAGTTCCAGTATTATAACAGTATGGAAGTGCTTTTTCCAGTTTATGTATGTCTCAGTGAAACAAAAATTCTACTTCCTATTTTTGGTACCACATACATCTGCAAGATGTTGTTTGCTGTGATCTATATTAACCTCTGCTCTCTACTTTGCCTTTCCAGCACTGGCTTGAGCCCAACAAGTCCATCTTCAAGCAAATGAAATGTAAGTGTTGACAGCTCATGTTTTTGAACTGCTTTTGAAATGCCCAAAGGTTTTCCTGTGTTTCCATGTGGTAATTTAGGACATGCTTCATTTGGTTCTTGGTGCAATTAGGCCCTCCATGTCCTGTCTGGACTCCTAAAAATTCCATGCAACCGTCATTTCACTGTCTCACAATGCTCTGCACATCAACAACTTTCCCTTACTGCTCCAGGCTAGAGCTAGAGGCCAGCTGATGTATGTGGGATGGCATATCTGGTGGGAAGACCTGTATGTTCTGACTCTCGTTTACAGTCAGATGCAATCAGCTACTGGGAGATGGCAATAAAATAGACAATATGACAATCTGCTTCTGGGTCTTTCTGGTTTGCTTTCTTTCCACTGCCCGCTGCTTCCTGACAATGCAGATCATTGGTTTGAGATCATTCTTACAGTCCAGCAAACTCAAGTGCTTTGGGTTAAATGGTGAGCTCCTGCCACAGGCAAGTGGAAAATTACAAACACTATTTAAAAAAGACTCCTCAAAATAGGAATGTATTATTTTAATTATCTTTTTGAAATGTTACATTCTGGCTCATCCTTTTCATTAAATCGGCCAACTGTGAAGACTTCTTCAAGAAACAGAACTATCTATCTACTTAGTTTATGAAATTAAGGAGAATTTTACTCACAGACCCCCTATATGCAGTTGTCTTCTGTTTTAAGCATAAATATAAGTTTTCTTTTGTGTGGGAGATAATGTATTTGTTTTAAAATGTGATGAGGCTTAAGAGATTGTCTAATATGTAAAACCAGTTAATCTTGGGTGTTCGCTGGACTACATGAAATACTTCAAGAAATTCTTCCATTAATGCAGCAGTGGTGTGTATTGCAATATGTGTGTACATGTGTATACAAGCATGAACACATGCACCTAGCAAATTCAGTGTGAACTGTTTATATCTAGTGTTCAGGTAGCTGGAGCGTTATCTGGTAAAAAATAAATTCAAGAATGTCAAGCTAAAACTAAGCTGGGCTCCTCTGCAGTGCTAGTGAAGGAAGAAAGGAGGGACTGTAATAATTACAAATTATCTTTATCTCTTTCTTCCTTCTGATGTGTTATCAAAAGTAGAACAGAATTTCCTCAAAGTATCCTCTAATCTGCATTTGCATCGCTGCTTTCACTCAATAAAGTGTAAGGGCTCATGCTTCTTGCTGCGCTTTGCATAGCAACATATTCAGGATCTCTCCCAACAGATGCAATGAGAGTGTTTTGATTTATTCAAAACAACTCTACCTGCATATAGATGATGTCTAGATGTGGTTGATGATATTCCATAAACTCCATAGATGTAGTGATGCGATGGTCTCATCAGAGGACTTGTGTGGTTTATGGGGTAGAATCCTAATCAAAACTCTGAAGACTGAAAAATGAATGCATAGAAAAAAACCAAAATAAAATGCAAGTAGTATAAGGTTATTTATCACAGTGAAAAGGTCTCAAAAACCACAGAAAAAGAGAATGAGATGCTAATAAAGTGTTTTGTTATCAGCCTTAAATTTAGGGCACAGAAGTAGAATTAACTATGTGATTGGCTTTTCGTGAGCAATTTCACTTTAATACTAGTGTAATTTAGAACTTTAGTTGCTACAGTAACCCTTTAAGGAAACAAGCCAAGGAGATATATCTATTTTTTATATACATGTGTAGAATCCATGTAGACTATGCATAAATATATCTTTTGCTTCCACAGGTTTCAAGGATTTTTTTGTAAGCATTTCACATCAGGAACCTCTTATTTTTTAAAAAATATACTATGTTAATGTAGAACACTAAATAAGTTCTAAAGGCACACAAGGTTAATTTCATCCTTCTCCCTCTTGGTTCACACTTCTAAAACTTCAGTCAAGTTTTTCACCAGCTTTTAAAAACAATTTTTCTCTTACATAAATATTTTTTTCTTGTTGTTTCAGAATGTGTAGTTTTACTTAGGCTTATCATTCCCTATAAACTCTTAATCTACACAGAAGATTAATGATTCAGTGGCCTTTGCTTAAAAATGAATGCACATGAGACTTTGTCCCTTATACACTGCTATTTGTGCCAAGGGGTGCAGCTTCCATATCCCTCTTTGTTCTGGTCAGGGTGTTACAGTTCAGGTGTTTAGCTAGGATACTGTTTCATGTATATTGGGTAGCTTGTTTTAGTTAAATGCAACTGAAATAAAACTTAAAAACATATGATCAGTTACCTGGAAACCTTCCATGCTGTGTGTGTAGTTCCTTCAGGAGGGCCTAATCATGACTGCTTTCAGCATATGATAATGATTTTATTAACCATTTAAATTGTTTTATTTGTTCTTTTGCCTTCATCTCTTATGTGCTGTTAGCACATAAGCTGGCAAATTAATAGCCCTTTTTTAGTGAGAAAGCAAAGCCTGTGATGGTAGAAAATTTTGACAAAGCCTTGGGCATTTCACTAGAGCAGCTGCTCCTTATCTGACAGATAGAGGACCACTCTGGAAGAAGACGCTCAAAGCTACTCTAAAACTTACTCTATTCAGGCTAGTTTTGTGCTGAAGAAATGTTGTTACTGCAAATTGAGTTCTGTTTTAGGAAGGTTTGTTGTTAATGTTTCCACTTTAATGTGTGAGTAAGTGGTAGAAAGTAATTTTGCTGTCAAGGAATTGAGGAATTGTCTGGTTTGACAATCTCATCTCTTGAGCTGAAACAATTCACTGTCCATCTTACTTTCCACTGCAAGAATTTCTCCAGTGCTGTAAAATCTGTAAGACAAAAGCCTTACTAAATATTTACATGTGATCAAATGCATTTTTGGAGAAACATTAGGCTTACGATCCATTTTAAAATTAGGATGGAGAGGAAAGTGGACAGCTGTGCAGGTTCCCTCCTTTCCCTTTCAAGTGTTCATTGCTTGTGGCTGGTTTTCTAACTGGGAAAGAGGAACAGAAAAAGGATCCTGTTCCCTTCTATAATTGCAGGGTACCTTCTTATCTTGAGAGATGAATTGGGTGGAGGGGATCATATTCTTTTTAACATTTCAAATTGCAGGTCTTGATTGTTCCATTCTTGAAGGTGTTGCTGAGAAAGGACCTCTGTTTAGCAGGCTGCAGAAGCCTTGTTTTGTATTGCTTGCTGCACTGCTGAGAAGGAATATTGTTACAGAAGCTTGAGTGTAGGGAATGCTTTGTAAAGCAGGCTTCAAACTGCCTTGCCAAATCTCCTGTGTATTCTGTGCATTGGTGTATACTTCTGTCATCTGCTGTCCTTCTGCTACGAGGAAAACATTTGCTATTATAACCTTTTCTATTAACTGAATGTGGGCTATTTTTTAGTGCAGTCTGAGTGTTTTTCTTGCCTTCAGAGGGCTTGTCAAGATTTGATTAGCTTGAATGTTCCAACCATCCCTAGAGAACACTTAAGGCTTGTTTTTCTTTCTCCATTTCGTCTTACTTGTTTCTATTTGTTATTGTTTTCTTGCTTTCTTTTTTTCTGTATTCGTCATCTCTCCTTCCCCATCTTTTCTGACATTCCTCTTTGTGTCTTAAATGAGTTGTATCTAAACAAGTAAAAAAAAGTGAAATCAGCAGTTTTTGTTGAGGCTGACTATACTTAAAAGAAGTGCAACATGAAGTCTTGAAAGGGGAAAATATTCCTTCATCTTCAAAAGCAGTTGAACCTTCCAAAAGATACCAATCGTAACAAAATTGTAATGCATTTTTATTTTCTGTTGTTTGTACATCACATGGAACTATATGATATCCAGACGTGTTTCGGAAAACTGCAGCATACGAATAAATACTGCAGTCAAAGTAGCTTGAAGTATCATGATTGTTGAACTAATTTCCACATGCAGTTTATACAAACCGGTGATCTAGAAGGGTTGAGGAGATGGTACAGTAAAATGTTCTGGTAGCTTAGTGATTACTGTTAGAGATTACAATAACTAAAATGTAATTTCTTATTTCACCTGTTCTCTTGCTTCATTTTCTCTGTAATTTTCTTTGCCCTTTTCTTCTGCCTTCCCTCTTTTCCTCCTGTAAAAACACCGTCTCTTCAAGATTTAGGAAAGTTAGATTGACTGTGTGCATTCAGTATGCATTAAGACTAGGGGACTTAAAACTGGAATATTCTAGATCTGCACTTTACTATGAATTAAAGTTGCATGGATGCTTTCTTTTGAAAGAGCAAAACAAAACAAAACCCCCAACCCCCAACTTGTTAAAATTAAGGTCTATAAATATTGAGTACTAGTGTAAATATGCAAAAAGTGAATTTCATAGTTAAGTATTTTAATAAAAGGATTGTAATTCTGCACTCGGGTCTATAGGACACTCCCAAATGAGCACAGTGATCACATGTTCCCATTTTGTTTGAAGCCCCAGCTTTTCCTCTGTTTCTGTCCATGTAAAAATGGCTATGCTGGTAAACATTTTGGTAAAGTACCCTTGCACGGCTTACTATGCTGACACCCTTGTTGTTTGGACAGCAGTTCTGCCTTGGCTGGAATCTCTCTCAGTGTGACCAGCAGGCCTGTCAGTTGATGGCCTCTGTAATATAGGTGGATTTTTTCTGGCACACCATTTACCTTTTGAAGATGCAGTATTTTCCTTCTCACTTCAAAGTGGAATTTAAAACATGAACATTACGTGGCTACAGATAGCTCTGAGGGCTCTGCCTACCTGCACATTGTGCCTGGTGTGATATTTTTAAGCCTTCTAATTGTTTTTCACATGTCTTTTATCCTAACACGATTATCACAAGACTCCTCTTTGATTAGAATAATAGTCTTCGATTTGCTTTCTGTCTGTCTGATAATCAACTGGCCTAGGATTAGATATCTTGAACGCTATAAAAGGTACAACAGTGGGATAAAACTGAGAGAACACCGATTGCAGAATTGAAATAATTACTGTTACTGTGACTTTCTTTCTTTCTTTCTTTCTTTCTTTTTTCTTTCTTTCTTTTTTCTTTCTTTCTTTTTTCTTTCTTTCTTTTTTCTTTCTTTCTTTCTTTCTGTCTTTCTGTCTTTCTGTCTTTCTGTCTTTCTGTCTTTCTGTCTTTCTGTCTTTCTGTCTTTCTGTCTTTCTTTCTGTCTTTCTTTCTTTCTGTCTTTCCGTCTTTCTTTCTTTCCGTCTTTCTTTCTTTCCGTCTTTCTTTCTTTCCGTCTTTCTTTCTTTCCGTCTTTCTTTCCTTCTTTCTTTGGGAAGTGAAAATATTGTACTTAAGGCCTGGTATTCATACCATAGCTCAAGAGAAGGTAATGTAGTCTTACTAAATACTGGAAACAGAAACAATTCTGTTGTTTCTAGCTTTATTAACCAATTTAATTAACAGTTTCTTCCATTTTGTAGTCTACATAATACCTGTATATCTCATTGACAAGATGCAATTGTTTTCTGTTTGCAAACTGCCAAAAAAACCCCCCAGCCCGAATGTATTTTATACTTCTTGGATCAAGCAATAAGTCTTGAGAGGTGTAAAACCATTTATAAATAGATTTGCCTAGGTTAGCTGTATTTTGCATGTTCTTTGGCCTTCTTTGTTGTCTGTCCACTTATTTTCATATGTATATATAATATTTATTCATTTTGTTTGAATCCCTGCCTGATGCTTCAGAGCTAACCATCACACAGGCTACTTCGTAAGACTACGGGAGGCCACTCCTTCAGAGTTGCTGAGGCAGTGTTTGTTTGCTGCCGTTCTCATGCTTTTTCTTTATAATGTTTCAGCTCATCCACCATATACCATGTGCTTTAGAGTGAAATTCTACCCACATGAACCCTTGAAGATTAAAGAAGAGCTCACCAGGTATTTTTGTTTGTTTGTTTGTCTGTACATTTAATGTACATAGTTAACAAGTTCAAAATAAGACAGTGTGTTGTGTTGGGTAGGGTTCTCACCATTTATGCTAAACTACTAGAGTAGACATACATGTGCACTATTGATAGCTTTTTTATTTTTTGTGATACGTATAGATTTTTAAAAGCAGTTTAAGGGGACTTTTCTATAACATACAGAGAAGTAGTGATGTTGTTGCAGAACTTTCAGAAAGAGAAGCAATGGTCAAATGACTGGGCAAGGATTATCCTGACTCTCCCCATGGCTAGGATTGTGGTCTTGAGTAAGTTCCTTTTGTGTCTTAGGGTTTTTTTTTTTTTGTATGAAATAATCTGTGGAGTTTAATTCAGTAATGGCCCCAACTCTTTCAACAGGAACATTTGTAGTCTCAGTGAATTTTCTCTTGTGTGTGTCTTTAGGACCACAAACAAGGTAGTATTTTTAAAGTACCGACAGACCTTTTGCAAACTGACGTAGAGGTGCAAACACAGATGTGCATCAGATCAGTCATAGTTAACGAATGGGAGTTTTGTCCTTCCTGCTAGCCATTGTGAATACTCTGTTGCTCTGGGTATTTTTCAAGAAAAGTATTTGGGGGAGAAAATGCCAGTCAGAGAGGGACCTGGGGGTGTTGATTGACAGCCAGCTGAACATGAGCCAGCAGTGTGCCCAGGTGGCCAAGAAGGCCGATGGTATCCTGGCTTGTGTCAGAAATAGCGTGGCCAGCAGGGACAGGGAAGTGATCTTACCCCTGTACTCGGCCCTGGGGAGGCTGCACCTCGATGACTGTGTTCAGTTTTGGGCCCCTCACTACAAAAAGGACATTGAATCACTTGAGAGTGTCCAAAGAAGGGCAACGAAACTGGTGAAGGGTCTGGAGCACATGTCGTACGAGGAGCAGCTGAGGGAACTGGGGTTGTTTAGTCTGGAGAAGAGGAGGCTGAGGGGAGACCTCATCGCCCTCTACAACTACCTGAAAGGAGGTTGCAGAGAGCTGGGGATGAGTCTCTTTAACCAAGTAACAAGCGATAGGACAAGAGGGAATGGCCTCAAGTTGCGCCAGGGAAGGTTTAGACTGGATATTAGGAAGCATTTCTTTACAGAACGGGTTGTTAGGCATTGGAATGGGCTGCCCAGGGAAGTGGTGGAATCCCCATCCCTGGAGGTGTTTAAGAGTCGGGTTGACATAGCGCTGAGGGATATGGTGTAGTTGGGAACTGTCAGTGTTAGGTCAACGGTTGGACTGGATGATCTTCAAGGTCTTTTCCAACCTAGACGATTCTGTGATTCTGTGAAATGTAGGAAAGTAACAGCTCTTTTGACCTCTGCACCAGCTGTTCAAGACTGTGTGTACTCCTTACCACGTTGTTAGTCAACAGGTCATACTGCTGACTATTAGTTGCATGTTGCAGAAGCACGAAGCGCCTGAGCACTTTTTGCCTTGAGTTCTTTGCTGATGCTTTCCCCAAGCCTGGCAAATTCCTATGCTTACAAGTCACTTCATGAATGGGAGTGATCCCATTATCCCTGGTCTCGTACTGAAAGTTTCAACAACAGCTTGCATTGTGCTCAATGGTAAGTTTATAGTTTGTATAGAGCAGCTGGAACATGCAGTTCGTCTTATAACTGTATATCTTAGGTGAAATACTGGAACTGTTTAGCTGAGTGAACAGGTTGTAAACCAGGAAGTCAAGGAATTTTCATTATATGTTAGTGTTTGTCCTTGGATGAATGTTTTACTTTTTATAAGCCAGAGTGTAAACTTTGTGTAGACCTTCCTCCTTCAAGAGCCTTAATTAATTGATTTTATTTTTTTTTTAACTACTTACATACCCTTCCAGAAGTTTTACTGAAATGCAAAGCTCACTGAAGTGTATTGTGCTGTCAGTATGTTTTAGGCTTTGCTGGAACATTTCAAATTGATTTTTAAAGTCAAACTGCTGTGTGAAAAATGTCTTTTGTTAGAGCTAATACTATTAAGACCATAACAAGGAGAAATGATTTCTCTTTTCATATGTCCATCTTGTGCATATGACACCTTCTTGTATCTGATCAGCTTTACTGTTTCCAGTGTTAACTATTTTGCTCTGCCCAGGTCTCTTACACAGTAGCAAAGTATAGGAAATGCTGCTGAAATAAGCAAGTGAAGTGTAGTCATGTAATTCACCTCTGAGAGTTTACTTCATTGTCTAAAGTGGAGTGTCAAATTCAAGGTGATGCTCTAAATTGGCTTGAGTTAATTTTTTTTTCTTGAATTGTAATTGATTAATGAAATTCAAGAAGAAAAAGGTCCATTAGTATTTGACAGAGGGCAGTCATGAAACTTTGATAGCTTGTTGGCTTTTCAGTACATTTTTGGTTTTTTAGCTCTGCTCTGTTCACTGGACAATCATGTTTGTTGCAGTGTGTGCTTCAGATGATTTGAAATAATATTGTCACCCTTTGACTTAAAAGCCATCTGTACTTTGTAGCTGTATATACAGTCAGCTGAGTCAGAGTAATAGTGCTTTGCAATTCTGCTTCTCTCCATGCTTAAGCATGTCACAGAGCTGCTCTCTTGCTGGTAGAAAATGGTAGAAAACTGACAGGTGTCTGTAGTCCCCATTTAGATAATGAAATTAAGATAGAGTAAGACATCCTGTCACATTGTCATACTACTATTTGGTTCAGAATATTAATTAATCCTGTCTAAATTTCTCATGTGGATTACTGTTGATGCAGTCTTTGTAAAAGTTTTATAGGAATAAATCATTAATGGAGTACTTTAGAGACATCAAAGAGATGTACAGATTTTAAAAAGAGCTGGTTTTCCATAGCAATGTAAAATGTACATGAAGCTCTGTGTGTATGGGGTAAATTGTTTGATTTCTGTGAAAATAGTATAACACGAATAGAAATACTATCCAGGTTTTAGACATCACCTGCACGAAGAAAAATGAGTATTTGTCACCTCAGATTACTGCTGCTTCATTTCTGTTCTACCTTTGGTAGGCTGGGCTGGACTGTAATCCTTGAGTTAGTCTGTAGTTTTACAGGTGGAACTATTTTCAGGAAATTAAGACAGAGAATGACTTAGCTGAAGTTATCACTCTGTCTATGATATTACAGGAAAAAACATCATAAGAGCGTGTTCAGAGGCCAGGAGTGCCTTGGACAGAGGATCAAGCCACGCTCTTGGCTGTCACTGCATTTCATTCCATTGCTAAGAATGTCTGTGAACATTATCAGTCATGTTGTACCATTCCAGCTGTTTACTTTCATGTTCCATCATTTTAATTAACAATTGCTTCCATAGCTATGCTTCTGAAATAAAATCAGTGCCTGCCTCTGGATGTTAAGGCACTTGAGATATTGCTAAATAAGAAAATCTGTGGACTCAAGACAAAATATCCACCTCTCGCTGTTGAAGGAAGTTCTGTGTGGTCCTTGATCACTGTTTTCTCTGGTGTTAGGATTGTAATTCACAAGTTAACTTCAGTGGCCATGAGGGTTGTTGCCTTGAGCTCTGTTTCTGTAATAACAGACTATGTGAAACCTGACTTGTCAATAAAGTCCAAATCTTAATGCACTTAAATGCTTAATCTTCTTAACTCATCTCTTTAAGTTGTGTCAACATGGATTTAGAGGATCTGTCCTTATTTTTGGAAATGCTGCTTCCTCAGTGGGACAGTGAGACCATACATGTTTGAAACGTGTTTGAGAAAGACCAAAGACACACTTTATCTTTTTAGTAGTTAAACTAATCAGTTTAACAGTTTTTCCAATGCCTTTTAAAAAAATCGTGATGAGAAAGTGGGAAGGATGTAAGTTACTTTGCTCAAATGATTTGGCCTCTGAATTTATTTCACGTATGCTGGAGGCTCAGCAGATTGCAACACAAACAGTGAATATGGATTTTTGAACAGTTTGTGTAATCTTTTAAACAGAGAGAGATGCTCAGCCTTAGTAGAAGAGGGATGTTCCTCTATGCTGTGGCTGTCTCTGAGGGCTTGACTTCTGCTTCATGTGTAGTATGTGGAGGATGTCAGGCTGTTCTGAGTGGTACGTCTGTGGCTTTCTAGATCTGATTGTCTAGCACTTACAGGTGACATGAAGTCAGAACAATACTTCAGTTTCAGAAAACAGCATTTAACTGTCTTCACTGATCATCCCTAATGAGAGTAATAACTACTAGTTTTTAATTAGGCAATTGCAGCATGACAAGCAGGTCCTCACATCTCCCTTGTTTCCTGCCACGCATACCTGTAAAACATTTTGGTTTCTTTTCATGTTAAATCAGCACCTGCTCTGCAGCCTGTTTTCTGGCTGACACTACACAGGATTGGGGTGGAGTCCCAGTCATACACTTGGATTGAGGTAGAGGCCCAATACATACATTTTCAGCATTACTGCTAATTTCCTTTACTCCTTTTTTTTTTTTTTTTCATCTTTCTGATGCATTCCAGTTGTTTTTCCAGAGAGCGTGATAGGCTTGATAGTGAGAGGGGGTTTTCTTTAGCTATGTGCATGGAACCACATGCAGAAAAAAGGATATTCCAGAGTTCACTATGATGGTCAAGATTATTCTCTTGACATGGCATGCAAAGATATAAAATAGGCATGGAGGAAGTTGTAGCTACAGAGATCATTGAATCCACAGCATCCCACTACACTCTCTAGAAAGCACAGATATTTTTGCTCTGTGCCTGTCTTCACTATTCTGTGATCACAGGTCAGAGCCCTGGGAGGATCCACAGCTGGGTAAGCCTGAGATGCTCCTGAAAAGAATGGGAACAGTCAAGGGAGTATGAACAGATGGATCCAAAGACTAGTCACACATGGGGACAATTTTTTGTTATGTTATTTCTTTTCAGTGTTCTTGTTTAGGTAGTAAATAAATGTTTGTTCTTTCTTATGGAATAAAGCAGACCAAGGCCTCATGTCGTCTTATCTCCAAATCCCTACATTATACTGTGTGTGTAGAATTAAAATGAGAGAATATAAAGTCATTTGAGGTCCCAATGCTATGATCTAAAATGCTACAGATAATACTGTATCAGCAGTAATCCATGATTATTGTAGAAAAAAGAGACCTAAAAGAGGGCATGGGTGAGTAGCTGGTGGAATTACCAAAGATGGATTATTTCAACTAGCTTTCATCATGCCCTTTTCTCCTAATCCATATTTCCTAATCCAAGAAGCAGTTCTTCAGTCACTGTCATAAAACAGTGTAATGAGTACTTTGATACAAGAAAAGCCCCAGTACTCGGCACTGGTGAGGCCGCACCTCAATGACTGTGTTCAGTTTTGGGTCCCTCACTCCGAAAAGGACATTGAATTACTCAAGCGTGTCCAAAGAAGGGCAACGAAGCTGGTGCAGGGTCTGGAGCACAGGTCGTACAAGGAGCGGCTGAGGGAACTGGGGTTGTTTAGTCTGGAGAAGAGAAGGCTGAGGGGAGACCTCATTGCCCTCTACAACTACCTGAAAGGAGGTTGCACAGAGCTGGGGATGAGTCTCTTTAACTAAGTAACAAGCAATAGGACAAGAGGGAATGGCCTCAAGTTGCGCCAGGGAAGGTTTAGATTGGATATTAGGAAGCATTTCTTTACAGAATGGGTTGTTAGGTGTTGGAATGGGCTGCCCAGGGAGGTGGTGGAGTCCCCATCCCTGGAGGTATTTAAGAGTTGGGTTGGCATAGCGCTGAGGGATATGGTGTAGTTGGGAACTGTCAGTGTTAGGTCAATGGTTGGACTGGATGATCTTCAAGGTCTTTTCCAACCTAGATGATTCTGTGATTCTGTGAAAAGCAGATAAAAAAACGCTTAACTGGAAGTATTGTAAAATGACAAAGACTTGGGGTATGTAAACATGGCAAATTCAAGAGCTTGGAGTGAGCTAGCTTGGCCAAGGAAGAACGATACAGCTGCACACTTGCAATGCTTGACTAGTCCTATCTCACACAGCTGTATTTGATATTGCCTTGTGCTGAAAGAGCCTGGTGCTTTTCCCTTCAGAAGCAGGAGGCTAGTTGAGACTGATAGCGGTGCAGCTGATTGTTAATGCTTGAGTATCAGCCATGTATTTGCAAGTTGAAAAGTCTTACAATATATTTATTTTTCCAAGGGTGATCCAATATAAGGTGGGCCTGTGCTACTGAACCCTGTTCCAGGCATCATTTAGGAATACCTCTGCCTCTCTGGGTATCCTGTCTTGCCTTTCTTGAGATGTGCAATGGTAGCTATGTTTTGATGCTTCTGCAAGTTCACTTGTCAGTTTTGGCTTTCTCGAGGCTGTATTGGCAGTTGACAAGTGAGTTTATAGTTTTGATAGTATTGGGCTCACAATCAGATTGAATAGCCTACATCTTAAAAATGAATGAGAGTTGTTAGTAAGAGCACTTAATGCTGGCAGACTTGCAGATAGCATTCAGGGTGGGGAAAAAAATTATCCAGAAGAGTCCTGAATTTTTTTGTGGAGCTTGTGCCTGTGGGAGGAGACCTTTCACATTCAGAGGTCCTCTTGTGGTCCTCTGAGGGGAAGGCAGGAGAGCTGAGAAGATGCAGATCAGTTGTGGAAGTTTGTACAGAAGAATCTATTCCTATGCTGTGGTGGGGCTTTTATATACCCAGTATCCAGAACAAAGCTTATCCCTTACCACTCCTTTGTCCTCTTTATTCCTTGGTGGAATGAATTCTTGTGTAGCAATAAAGATTTTTTTTACCCTGTAGCCAGTGCTGTCAAGCAGCTGGCTGGCATGGTAATTTTTCACACTTTTCCCTTTTCCCAAGGAAAGACCATACACTGTAATGCAGGCACTGGCCAGCTCTGAAGGCAGGAGGACAGGCTCATGTATTGCTAGATCCAAGTGGCAGTCATCTTCCTGACCACAGGGATAAGAGATTCAAGATTACTGGAAAGCTGTTATTCCCACCCCAGGGCAGAAAATGGACTATTTTCTTCTGAGGGAATAGTTTTGGTGTTGTTTTTTGGTTTTGGTTTTTTTTTTTTTTTTAAATACTATGGATGCAGAGCTTCTCTGATGATTTTGGAAGTCTAGGAGGGACATAGTTTCAGGGTGGAGTTATGGGATGCTGAAACTTTGGTTATGTTTGAATCCCTAGCATTAGTACTTCTTTCCAGAAGGTGTAGAACAAGGAGGGTGGTTTTTCCTACAGCTGTTTGTTAACACAAAAGACAGTCATGCAGTTTCCCCAAAAAAAGTTAACAAGGTAGTTCCTACTACTTTGGGTGTTAGATCTTTTAAGAGAAATATTTTTTCTTGTTTCCTGTGTTTGAATGAAGATTGTGTTTTGAAGTCATGATGGCTATGCCTCTAGTTCCAAATTCCTCTGTTAGAATTTGGCTTATGACTGATTTGGTGGATTGAAAGGCCAGCTGCTCTATCACTGTGGCATGCTTATTGCCATGTGTACTTGTTTTACAAATGCTATGATGGGTTTAAACCAGGCTAGTGTGAACAAAACTTCCATATTGTTCCAGAAAAACAAGAAAACTAATAGATGATCTCCTCCTCACCCAAATTCACTAAAAGGTTCCTTGGATTATTATATTAGGAATGTTAATGTTTTCTGCCTGTTCATTTTAGTATTATTTTCTGGATCTGTTGCTCATGAATTTGTCTAATCATTCTTTTTTTTGAATGTAGTAATACTGTTTTTCTTCACAGCCTTCTGAGACACTACCTGCTGTGTAAGGTACTTTTGTCTGCCTTAAGCAATTTCCTGATTTCACTGACTTCACCCCAGCTCTAGTATTACAGGATTCAGTGAATAGCAGTTCTGCATTTGCCTTTACCACTACCCTCAAGATTTCATAAGACCCATTCTTATTCCCCCTCAGCCGCCATCTCTCATTGCAAGGGGGGCTCTATCATCTCACTCATTTTATTGTCCTCTGTATCAAGCTCAGCTACGTCCAATTTAGGATGCAGAGGCTACAGCTAGGTAAAGGATTCAAGATGTGATTACACCAAGGCTTTAAATAGTGGCAAAATGTCCCTCTGTCTTGTTCACAGTATCTCCTGATATGACAGACTTTTTATTGGCTTTTTTGACTGCTGCTACACCCTGAGTTGATGATTTCAAAGACCTGTCTGTGATGACTCCAAGATCTATCTATGAACTCTGTGTTTTATCAGTAGCAAATAGAGTGATGGCTTTTCTTTAATACATAAGGTATCAAAATACTTCTCAAATATTAGTAAGTAGACAAGCAATATATTTTTAGAGAATATAATTTTTTTTTCTATTAGCCTTTTATCTAGGTGGCACTGTAAAGGATAGAAAAGATGTTCTCTTAGTTGTGGTATTACATATGTGCATGTAGTAATTAGTGTTTAGGTTAGATTGGTTAGACTTTGGCAGGAAACTAGTGCTCCTGCACTGTACTTGATGATAGCTACTCTAGGAGACAGAATACAAAGTTAATGTCCAGAATAATATACATAAAGAACTTGTAAATCCTCCTGGGGGATGAGGACACCCAGTCCAGGAATTGTGTAAACATGTTAATTCGCCCTCTGCTACTCTGCACCTGAGTATGCACAGTAGCATGGGAAAGACTGGTGCAGTCAGTCAGACACCACGCTAAGATAACAGTTTTTGAAACATTGCTGGATCTCTCGAGGTGACCATGTCTATCAGCTGCAAAGGCTGCAACAACACTGGGAGAAACGCTTGTTACTGGAATAAAATGAAGTGACTTAACACAAGAAAAAACCACTGTGGACAAACCACAAAGTTTGGCTGCGGGAAAGCTTCCTTGCTTCATTGAATGTCTTAAAATAGATAAATATATTGACTGTTAAGCAGTTACCAACATGGTCTCTGGGTGTCATGAAGCCTGCTTAAAAACAAGAATAGATATTGCTGACCCTTCATCTGCAGTTGCAGAAGGGGCTTGACTAACCCGGAGTTGAGTCATCTATATTGCAAACAGATAATAGATGGAAATGAGGTTATTCCAATGATAGACGTTTGCGAGTATAAGTGCTGAAGCATACATTTACTAGCTTGTTGGTAAGCCTGAGTATTTAGGGCTGTAAATCAGGCTATAAAGTTGTGCCAGGGCTTGGAAGAAAACAACTGGTGTGGAAGGACATGAGGAGCAGCAAAATCAGATCTGATTTTGCAAGTTATTTCTGTAACTGTAGGCAATTTTAAGTACGTGCATAAACCTTACTTAATCCAGGAGTCAGGTATGTGTTCATAGATCTTTGGTGACCTGGGACATAAATTTCTTTATCAGGATTATAGGGAATGTATGAAGTTGAACCAACCTTTGGCAAAGCTTGTAACATTGGCTTTCGGTCTAAAGTGCATTTATCTCCTTCATTTGAAAGTAGTCCTTAATGTCTTAGTCTTGTTCCAGACTACCCTTCTTGCTTTGAGGATGAACAGCATCCCATGCAGCTTGCTGTGTGGGTGGTCTCTGAAAAACACATTCAGACTCTCTGATTCTGCTCTGCATGGGTATTCATTCCCCTGCCCTTCTTATAAGTGCAAGTGCGTCCCTTGTGTCTGAGCT
Source organism: Strix uralensis (assembly GCF_047716275.1). Taxonomy (NCBI): domain Eukaryota; kingdom Metazoa; phylum Chordata; class Aves; order Strigiformes; family Strigidae; genus Strix; species Strix uralensis. The sequence goes on from NC_134012.1 coordinate 77,723,232, forward strand.
AACAATTTCTCCAGTCTCCACTGTGAACTCTGCTCAGTGCCTCTTTTCCCCTCTTGACTGCAGCCGTCTGTCTTGGAGATGTTTCTTTTTTTGTTTGTTTGTTTGGTTTTTTTTCAGCTCTGAGGCACAGATGTTCTTTTCCCTAAAATTATATCTTATGTGCTGTTTTGGTTAGGTATCCTCTGCTTACTCTTATTTATTTTTTGTTAACATACCTCTCAGCAAAAATTGAATCAGTATTTGTTTTCCCAACTGTAACAGAAAGGAAATATTTCCTGGTATGTTAAGGAGACAAATGTGAGAAAAATGTGCTATACTGAAGTTACAGAAAAATTATAATGGGGATTTTCTGCAATTTTTTAATTCTGATTTTTTTTTTTTCATTCTGAACAACTTGCAGAGCCAGTGATTTAGCTGGAGGGAATGGATAATAATACATTTTAATTAACTTTGTTTAATTGACAAACATGTGTATATTGACAATTTAAATTGAAAGAGTATATATTATTTTTTACTGTAATGAAGCTAACTTTAGGGGGGTATTTTTCTGACAAATTTGATAGCTTCATATTGCAAACAGGCTTAAACAGAAACTAGTATAAAACCTATATTTATTCCTGTTTGATTTCTTTCTGGGAAAAATAAACCCATGCATTTCTTGTTTAAGATTAGTCTATATAACTGAGACTATTATGGATGCAGAAATTTAATAATGACATTGAGGATCTGGTCAGCAACAACATACTTGCTTAGAAATGCCACAAGTATGCACACTCCCACCCCAACTCCCAAGTTCATCTATATAGAATTTTAGTGAAATACATAGAAATGTGGTTTTGCCTTCATTCTGAGGGGTTTCTGTCAATGATGCTGTTGCCTTTGATCCTAAGGACCAGTGTAGTACCTTAGTAACCCACCACAAACTGTTGTATTTATGGCTGTCCCCCTATATTAAAAAAAAATGGTTTTGAATTCTACTTAATTAATATATGTGTGCTTTCAGGTTTATTGTCACAAAATAACCGTATATTGGACAGGAGGGCGACTCCCTGCCATCTCACTTCAGGAATCTAACTTGTGATTTATTGCATAGCAATAGAGAGAGAGAAGGAAAGAGAGAGGCTGCCTGATTCTTGAATAGGTACTTTGAGTCAATTCTTGAAGATCTTCTATTCTCCCTGGGCTCTGAAGATAATGGCTTGTAATAGATGGTCAAGGTGGCAGCACTGGTGCCTAATCCTGTTACATGGGAAAGAATTTCGTGCAAAACTATTTTTTCTTCTTGTAAATTCCAAAGTATTCCTAGAAAAGTAGAAGTAACTTTCATAGCATTTGCTTCCATCCATACAGCTGGTGTCAGATCTGGCACAGTCCGGAGACTTCAGATTGTTAATTATCATTTCAGCCTCGTGTGTGTCAGGACCAGTGGGTTAATAGGCTTTTCCAGAAGCCTATTTACTTTCATATCTCATTCTAGTAATTTTCAAACATAGAAACCACTAACTTGCGCTGTCAGTGGTGATCTGTTGACCTTCCAGCTCAGCTAACAAGCCATGCTGTGAAATCTTGGGATGCCCTTTCATAGGTGGCTTTTTCTATCACCTCTTAAAAGGTGAACTCAGTCTGGCCTCAAGCTAATCATCACCGTGGAGAACCACAACCCTATTTTTCACTTAGCAAAAATTTTAGGATGGGACTACTCATCTGCCTAAGTTATGTATGGTACCTACATCAATATACTGAGCCTTTTCTGGTAGGCTATCATTGCAGATTAAGAATTTTTACTGCATCTCACGGAGGCCTTCTGTTCGCCCTGATGTAGTTCTCCTGTGGGAACTATCTGTACCAAATTATGGAAGTGAATTATTGAGCTGTTACAGAACACTGATTGCAGGAAAAAAAAGGGGTTGAAAAATAAAAGCCCTTGAAGTGCAAGGTTCCTGTAGAAACTTGTAATACTGTAATGCAGTGAATGGATGTGTTCACAATGAGAACAAATTGCTTTTCTCAGTGATAACTGCCTTGTATTTATGTAGCATTAGTAACAATCCAAGAAAAGGAGAAAAATTTCTCTTGCCCTTCAGACAATACTTCCAATCTTGCTTAAATCTAGAACTCACTGTAAGCTTCAGATAAGCTACTTGGTGCAGGAGCTCATGGGACACACAGAACCAAGTAAGTGGGGCAACGTATGTCTGACATCAGTGTTATTCATAAAGCACATTTTTATTGGCTGAACTGTAGCTTAAGGTTGGAGAGGACTGGCAGCATCAAGGAATGTCCTGAAGGTCTGCAGAAGCTACTGAGTCTGTTAGTTGAACACCCTCTAGATAGTTGACTTTATCTGGCTAAGGCAATGTCTAAGTGGTTTATTTTCCCAGAGGGGTGAAGCTGCTGAGTGGTGCAGCTGTAACCAGGTAGGTGGCTGGGAAAGGAGCTGTGAGTAGGTAGCTAGGCTGTGAGTTGGTCCATCTCTGGGAGGCTCCTCTCACAAGGAGAAAGCAAAAGAGAAAGCAATGGCCTTGTCACTGCGCCTGTCCTCTTGCTATTAGAAATAATGCAGCTCTTTGGTTGGAGGTGGAGGGCAATTAGAGGGAGCCTTTTGTTTTCTTCTCCCCAGTTCTTCTTGTGACGGAGCTGCTCTGAGAGGAATGGGGGAGGTTCACCCCAGGCAGGTCCCCTGTGCCTGCCACCCCCCTGGGCCTCAGGGAGTTGCTTCTGCCTCAAAACTTCATCTAGAATTCTTCATGGATTAAAAAAAGGAAAGAAATCTTCTCCACTGTGGTCAATGTGCTATTTTGTCTATAGTGACACAGAGAGAGATACTTTCTTGTGTAAACCTGTCTTTAATGAGAGGGGGTGTGCTCAAACTACCTTACATTACTGTAATTTATTTCATGTTACTAATGAGCATTGTAACAGCTGTACATTTTAAATAAAGTACTCTCTGTGCTCTTAGTGAGTTTTCGTTACTTCTGCTGTCATTATTTTATTGTGATTGAGAAAAATCTGTTGGTTTATATCTGGTTTTTCCTGTGGTTGCACTTTACCTCTTTTGCTGCTGTTGAAGGTAGCAAGAGAGAGAAAAAATAATTGCACATCTGTTTTCACACTGATAAGTTATATCTGTTACAAAAAGATGCCACATAATTTCCCAATCTTTTTAATTGTATTTCAGATACCTCTTATATCTACAAATAAAAAGGGACATTTTCCATGGCCGTTTGCTGTGTTCTTTTTCTGATGCTGCCTACCTGGGTGCCTGTATTGTGCAAGGTAAGTACAAGCAGCAGGCTTTTTTAAATACTTAACTCATAGGTGTGTTCAGTATAAAGAGAAGCTCAAAACCATTGCAGGAGTATAGGTAGCAATAATTTATATTTTTTTTCAGTTGTACTGTTTTGCTGCATTGACATGCACTGTAAAGTGTTTTAAGGAATTCGGTCCTTTATCCAACTAAAACCAAACTGGAACTTAAAAAAAAATTAAAGCCAATGTGTTGTCTTAGCATTTACGTGAAAAAATATGGCATCGGTGTTAGATTACAGTTACAAATAAAGGAAAATTCTGTTCAGAATACTGGATGTAAATGTAGCCTAGTCCATTTGAACTAAGCAGAAAAAAGTGTCATTCAGTGCCCTTTCTTATGGTAAAGATGACCTGTTTGATGAGATCTCCAGCAAAAATAGTGGATGTAATTCAAGAAGAAAGTTATTTTCTTTTTTTTTTTTTTTTATTCTTTCCCTCTCTGTCCTGATCATTTCCTTAGGGCCAAATTGAGGTATATGCCTTGGATTGCACATAGAGAAATAGTTAGCTAGATGTCTGATTAGGGACATCATGTGTGCGGAAGTCCCCTTCATTCTGCCTTAACATGAGTGAAGCTCTTAATGCATTATAAGGCAGCGTATCGAAACCAAGATTGAGTCTAGACCTTATTAAAACAGGCTTATTTGGAAAATCAAAACACCAAATGCCATGTTTGGGTACCTAAGTGATACATCTTTTAGAAGAGAAATCGAATACTGTGGGCCACCTTAAATAATGTTACAGCCTGTGTTTCTCTGCTGGAACAGAATTAAAGCAGTCCATGTCAGTGAGAATAAATTGATGTAAAAAAGAGGAGAATCTGGAGTGCATTGTTTTAGTTCTGCCTGATACCAGAATGACAGGTACTCAAAGGGGGAACATTGCCTATGCCTCTGTTTTATAGAGTATGTTTCTGCCACAGAAAATAGTTTAGGATTGCTAATTACTGCAGCATTTAATAAGCTATGAACTTCACTTGAAACTCATTGAAGTAGCAGTTATAAGAATTTTGTTGTTTCAATTAACTATCAATTCTTCAAAGTAGCATTTCTTGAGAGATGCTGGATTCTTACCAATCATGGAAGTACCTTGAATTACACTGTATTTACTGACTTTTTTCCTTATTAAGTAATGTTGCAATTGAATTTTTCTGTTTTGTTTTGTTTTGTATTTCGGATCTGTTTAGCTGAGCTTGGTGATTATGATCCTGATGAACACCCAGAGAATTACATCAGTGACTTCAAGATTTTTCCAAAGCAGTCACAAAAGCTTGAGAAGAAAATAGCTGAAATGCATAAAAATGAATTCAGGTAATTCAGAATGCTGTTTGGTAAAGAAACAGCTAGAAATAATTTTATCTGTTTCCAAATAGTGTATGTTAATTTATGAGGGTTTGTTCCTTGGATTATAACAGATACTCCACCAGTATACTGTATTTGAAAATGCAGTTTTGGCTTAGTGGGTTTTCTTTTCCTGTTAATATTCATTAATTATAGCTGATTCCTGCATTTGTGCTGGTAATTTAGACTGCATTTGCTTGAAACATAGGTCTGGTTAGTGGAAGCAGCTCACATCATGAGTGCTGCTCTGGTTAATTAGTGGAATAACATCTTTCATTTAGGGATCATACGTCTTCAGCTGTGAAATTTCTGTATGTGGTGCAGTTTTAAAATTCTTGATAGATATTGACCTGACTGAAACTGTAATTAAGTTATTTTATCTGTAGGTTGTTAACATAGTGATGAATTGCACAGAAATGCATTTAAATAACTTCTTTGGAGGACTAAGGAGGTGAGATTCAGAACTTTGCATGCTCTTTTTCTGTCCTAAACTTTTAATAGTGTGACAACGGGGAATGGAGAAAGATAGATTAATCAGTCTTTTGATTTCAAAGTTGAATGTGTCCCTGAAGTACGGTGTTTCAGGAGAGAAGGAGCAGTGCGTTGTGCAACTATACCCTCTTCAGGATTGTCGGCGAATGACACGCACAGTAGTGACGGTGGCTTACATTATGCCCTAGTCAATTCGCTTAGTTGAGGGCAGTCCTCGGAAAACTCGGAGAGGAATAGGATGTACAGAAAACCAAAAGAAAACAAACGATTAATTACATAAAGTAGAAGGACAAATATTATTCAAAGATTACAAGGCACTTGCTTAAAACCCTTGTGTTTTGTTTTCATATTGCAATATACGTAAATACTTAAGTATATGAATACTATTTATCCAAAAAATAGATTGTGAGACTTCAAATTCCAGGGGGGGGAAGAAAATTCCTTTCTAGAAGAGTTAAAGCTTAAAACACTTTTTTTTTTTTTTTCCAGAAGCCTATTAAATATGTTGTTCAGCCAAAGTGCAATATTCATGACAGTAAGCTTGCCAGTATTAATATGTCTTCTATTTTTTCCTTCCTGAAGCCTATATAATTTGTTTATATTTGTTTCAGCAAAACAGTATTTTAAATGGCACAGCTACATCTAATATTTTCAGAGCAGTTCAGGCTGCACTTTACAGGGACCCACAGAAACAGCCTTTTAAAAAAGAAAACAGAATTTCTCTTACTTTCATTTATTGTTCATACAGTGGCTGCAGATTTCCAAAAGATAAATTCAACCTTTAAAAACCAAGCTCTTTCATCAGTTAAGCCAAGGTGCAGTTGAAAAGATTTTGATCAAATCAGTCTTTCAAGAACAGGCTAGTCCTTTATTTAAAGTTAGGAGAAGGGAAGGAGGGGTGGTTAGCCAAAGCTGGTGTTTTCTGTATTTCACAGTGCTGTGACAGATGTATTTTTCTGTGTTGTTTTTGTGCATAATTCTGCCCATCCACTGTGAATGTGATCTAGTTCCTCTATTATAAATAACCAGGCACATCTTTTAGCTCATTTTTAAAACTCCCTTTCCTGTTACTGTAATGTTCCTGATCCTGTGACAGTAAACGTTACAAGCCTTCGCCCATGTCCCTTTGGGATTCTCTTAGTCGTGGATTACTCCCATTGATGGCGCTCAGCATGTGAGGATGTCCCCTGAGTTTCTTCAGTAGTCTTGGTGAGGTACACTATTCATTATTGCTTTTTGGAAATGTTGTGGTTTGAGCTCAGAGGGCAACTGAGCACCACACAGGCCCTCACTCCCTCCTTCCCCCCAGCCCTGAGAAGGGGAAAATAAGCAAAGATGCTGCTCACTTCTGTCTTCCCTCCAGTGCTGAGAAGGAGGGAAGCAAGAGACCCAGGAAACTGAGACAAGAACAGGGAGGGATGGTTGATCTCATCCTTTAAGACACAAGCAAAAACCAGACTCCTTAGGGGAAGAAAAAAGAGAACATAAATTTAATACAGACACTAACAGCAACACTTAACAGACAGAGTAGGACTGTGAGAAGCATTACCACATCTTAAAAATACCTTCACTCACCCCTGCCTTCTTCCTGGGCTCAGCTTAGCACCCAATGTCTCTACCTCCTCCCTCCCAGCAGCGCAGTGGGCAGGGAATGGGGGGTGCAGTCAGTCCCACCGCTTCTTCCACCTCAGAGGAGGGAAAACTTCTGGCATTCCTCTCCTGTTCCAGCGCAGTCCCCCTCTCACAGGAGACAGTCCTCCACAAACCAACTCCAACATGAGTCACTCGCACAGATGTGTGGGTCATCCGTGCGTGTTGCAACCCTCCCAGTGCTGAACTACAACAGTGGGGGCTTCTTCCCACAGGGTCCCAGCCATAACAGAATCACAGAATCATCTAGGTTGGAAAAGACCTTGAAGATCATCTAGTCCAACCACACTGACTGTTCTCAACTACACCATATCCCTAAGGACTATGTCAGCCCGACTCTTAAATACCTCCAGGGATGGGGACTCCAACACCTCCCTGGGCAGCCCATTCCAATGCCTAACAACCCGTTCTCTAAAGAAATGCTTCCTAATATCCAGTCTAAACTTTCCCCAGTGCAACTTGAGGCCATTCCCTCTTGTCCTATCGCTTGTTACTTGGTTAAAGAGACTCATCCCCAGCTCTCTGCAACCTTCTTTCAGGTAGTTGTAGAGGGCGATGAGGTCTCCCCTGAGCCTCCTCTTCTCCAGACTAAACAACCCCAGTTCCCTCAGCCGCTCCCCGTACAACCTGTGCTCCAGACCCTGCACCAGCTTCGTTGCCCTTCTCTGGACACGCTCGAGTAATTCAATGTCCTTTTCGTAGTGAGGGGCCCAAAACTGAACACAGTCATCAAGGTGCGGCCTCCCCAGTGCTGAGTACAGGGGTAAGATCACTTCCCTGTCCCTGCTGGCCACGCTATTTCTGACACAAGCCAGGATGCCATTGGCCTTCTTGGCCACCTGGGCACACTGCTGGCTCATGTTCATCCGGCTGTCAATCAACACCCCCAGGTCCCTCTCTGACTGGCAGCTCTCCAGCCACTCCTCCCCAAGCCTGTAGCGCTGCTGGGGGTTGTTGTGGCCCAAGTGCAGCACCCGGCATTTGGCCTTATTGAAACTCCTACAGTTGGCCTTAGCCCATCGCTCCAGCCTGTCCAGATCTCTCTGCAGACCCTCCCTACCCTCGAGCAGATGAACACTCCCACCCAACTTGGTGTCATCTGCAAACTTACTGAGGGTGCACTCGATCCCCTCGTCTAGATCATCAATAAAGATGTTAAACAGGAGTGGCCCCAAAACCGAGCCCTGGGGGACACCACTCGTGACCGGCTGCCAACTGGATTTAACTCCGTTCACCACAACTCTTTGGGCCCGGCCATCCAGCCAGTTTTTTACGCAGCAAAGTGTGTGTCCATCCAAGCCACGAGCAGCCAGTTTTGCCAGGAGAATGCTGTGGGAAACGGTGTCAAAGGCCTTACTAAAGTCAAGGTAGACAACATCTACAGCCTTTGCCTCATCCAATAAGCAGGTCGCCCTGTCATAGAAGGAGATCAGGTTTGTCAAACCTTGGCAATTTGTCAAAGGCCGTAAACTCTCCTTTTCTCCCTGTATTGCAGCCAAAGCTCCCTGTTTAGCCTTCTGGTGCAGTCACCTGTCCTGGTGTGAGGCCCCTCACAGGCTGCAAATCAGCATCTGCTCCACTGTAGACCCCCATGGGTGGCAGGGGGGCGCCCCCCTGCCATCTCACCACAGGATACAGGGGAATCTCTGCTCTGGCGCACCTCCCCCCCTTCTCTTCTGTTCTTTCACTGACCTCAGTGTTCACACAGATGATCTCCTCACAACTCCCACCACTCCTCCCAGGTTCCCCTTCTTAAATACATAATCACAGAGGTGCAGGCACCGTCGCTAATTGGCCCGGCCTTGGTGCAAAGGGAGGTTCAACTTGGAGCCTGGGGAGCTTCAAGAAGCTTCTCACAGGTGCCACTGCTGTAACCTCCGCCCCCGCTACCAAAACCCCCACACACTCACTCAAACCAGAACAGGAAATCAGGTGGTATCAACCTGACTTCTTTTGCTTGTGTATATGCTGATTCCTGCAAAGAATTCCAGGAAGGGTTTGAGGCATAACTATAATTTATAGCAGAACTCTTCTCATACATCCCACATATATATATATATATATGTTCCTTAATTCTATTTCTGTTCTAGATTTTACCAATTTGTATGTTATAAATGTTAGGCTCAGTGGCTTACAGCTCTTTACAGCCCTCTTTTCTGATTTCTTTGGCTTATGTCAGCATCTTGTGTGCCTTACCTATTTGTCTGGTTACAAGGACAGTTTCAGAACTGTCTGGATAGCAATTTTCCACTGTAGCTCTGTCTTCCCCAAACTGATTGTCCTATTACGTTTTTTACATCAGACATTCACTAGTCATATAGAAGTTTTACCTTTTTCCAGATATTTAATTCCACGGACCTGTATTCTAGGAGTACAAATTAATAAAATATATCTGTCATAAAATGAGCTCTATATAGAGAGAGGCCCAGTACTAGATGATCAGATTTCCATATCTAGCTGGAAAAAGATGATTAGAAAAAACACTGTGTTTACAGGCTTCTGTCTGGTATTGATCAGGACATCTGTTTCACTGCATTCAGCAAGTTGAATTTTCTGATAAGAAGTAATGTTTTGCTGCTCAATGAGTATTTTTAAAAATGCTGCAAAAGGTTCCCCTGACCTTTTTTAAAAAGATACTTGAATGATGTGTTAACTGAGAACTAACAATGTGAGGAGAGCAGAAGAGATGAAAAGCCATTTTAATCCAGCTGCTGTTCTGCTACTTTCAGAAGAGTTACTTCTGAGTTTCAGCACTGCAAGTGAGTCTGATTCTTTGTTTTCTTTACATGTGTAAATAAACAAAGGTCGTGGCATCTCTCTCCTGCAGCAGGCTCCCATATAACCAAAGCCCTGTGGCTTGGAAGAGGCCAGGTCTTCACTGAATCCTGTCTCAGCATCCTCAAGACCTCTTCACTGGGCGCATATTTTCTTCTGTCCTACAGCATGACAGAAGAATTTGTCTATTGAAAGGCACATGAAGACTGTGAGGGGAGTGTCTGGGAAGCAGCAATAGGGTACTGTGACAGCTGCCAGTGACTTAGTGGCTCATCTTGTGTCATTTAGGAGCCTTGTTCTTATTAATTAAAATGGATGTATGACATGGTGCCCCTATTTCTTACCCTTTGTGGCTGTGAGAGCATCACTGGATTTTAGCAAAATGTGACCTTTTATGTGACTTTCCACTGCACCTGATTGCAAAAATGTAAATGTGACAGACAAAAATGCATGTCAGCTTTATTGAGCTGTGATTAATTGTCTGGTGAATTTTAATTAATTATTCTTCCTTCATTGGGAAAGGGAAAGGTGCAGAAATAATTTCATTGAACCTTACCAGTGGTGGGACAAACATGTGCCTTGATTTCATCACAATACATATCTTCCTGTCATTCCAAGTAAGTCCTCTTTTAAGATACAGTATACTGCTGGAGGCAAGTAGATAATGCTCTTATAACTTAAAATCTTAGAATATGTGAGGATGCACTAGGAACTGATGAGACCTGGAGACTTGTTCTTAAAAGAATTCAAAATTAATTTGAATATTATGGTTTTGGGTATGTTGGGTTACAACACAATATAACTACTGAAGTAATAGCTACTTGCATTTCTGTTTTCCTGCCACTATAAACAGACTGGGAGAGATTTGGGCCATAAAAATCTAGATATTCTGGGAGTGTATTCTGGTGCACCTTCTTCAAGTGAAGTGAATGCTAAGGTCCCTCCCCAGGTTGTTCATTTGCATGTCCCTTAGCCCTTTTAGTTAGATGTGTGCAAGTGCTTGTAAGGTTGCATTGTAAATCACATTAGTGAAATGATCCAAGATAAAAATAACTTACTTTCTTTCACTTGACTTCCACGCAAAAGTACATGGAACCACACATTCAGTTCTCACCTATTTTGGTAGTATTAAAGATATTTAGTACACTGCAGTATCCTCATTGTATAAAGCCATAGTTCATTGTTATTTGTGGTGACCAAAAGCCCCCAGTTTAACAAAAATATAGTGAAGAATTCTGTATTGCTTTGGTGGAAACCAAACCGAAACTAACCCGTCAAATGAGTTTAAGCAGAGTCATGACATCTTCTAGGTAGAGGAGAGGAAAGCTGCGTGAAATGATAATTCTTCAAGCATAGCAGTGGGATTATTAGGATTACTGGGTTTTTATGTGAAAGATCACTCAGGTGATTTTAATAATCTCTTTGGAATTTGAGGTTTTGGGGTGGGTTTTTTTGTTTGTTTGGGTTTTTTTTAAATACATTAGGAGTTTGCTCTTTTCAGATGTTCCCAAACCATCATACTTTTCCTGTGGCAGAATTAGTACTGTTTGTTTGGGCAACCTGCATTAGTAGCTTCCCAGTTTTGCTTCTAGCTCTTGATACTGGATTTTGTGGGCTCCTCTTACAAAAGAATGGACTTTGTGCATATGTATTTACATACCTGTGTCAGTACTAGTTCCAAACTGACTTCTATGTTGTTACAACTGTGGGATTTCTGTGGGATTTGCTTCAGATAACCAAATAAAGCATCAGATGGTTTTGGTGCAGTCACATTCCTTTTTCCCTTTTCCAAGACAAAAATTCCTTCTTATGAATTTACATCAACTCTTATGTCCTTTAACAGAACATTTATTACTCTGATAAAATTCCCTGGCTTTTGAAAGATACCTGTCAGACAGAGCTCCCTGAGGCCAGACACCTGAAAATACAGAGGTTTCCAAAGAGAAGATACACATAAATCCCTATCATGGGAATTTATATTTGTAGGAGTCATGGGTTTTTTTTCCTTTTTTTCTTTTTGAAAGGACTCAGTGGTTGAGAATAAAGATTTTTTTCTTCTGTATCCCACCTCAAAACTAATGGTCCATTTGTAATTATTTCTGATAGGAAATATTATGCCATGTAATTTATGTAAAAGTGTTATGTAAACAGTCATTAATTTACCTGAAAGCCCTATGCAAACATTAACTTTGCCCGGTAAATTACAAGAGTTACATGACCTGTTCAGATGCCTGTTTCCCAGACTGACCTTGTATAGGTAAATGCAAGTTATTTATCATTGCTTGGGATGGCCAGTGTGTGGATACAGGCTCAAGACGGGTGAGTGCAACTGAATTGGCTGTTGTCTCCATTGTGTGTATCCACACCAGCTTTTGCAAAAGTTGTATGTGGGGGAGAAGAAAAAGTTTCCTCTGAGGGTGTAAAATCACTGCCATGTTCTGCTATTAACTACCTCAAAAGCAGTTTAAACTTTTAAGCTAAAGGGTAGTATTTTCTTGAAAACCACAGTAGCAAAACAGTGCTTGTCTTTAATCCAAGCTAAATGAAAACTGTTGTTTAAATTTGATTTGAAAGTCATATATCTTTTTTATCCTTTGCTGCATCATCTACACTGTAAGTACTCAGTGGGGATTTAAGTACTTCTAACTTCCCTCTGCTGCTCTCTTACTGTATTCCCCTCACTGTACCATGGGTTACCATGGATGCTCAGACTCTGGGGCCAGCAGTAGTACAGGATTTCCCAGTGTCTGCTGATCTGGCTCTGCAGCTCTTGTGCAGACGTGGGGCTGTAACTGTCAGTGGAGCCACTGGCAAGTGGAACTACAAATATTACTATCAGAGTATGTTCTGGGAGGCTAGCCTAGAAGACTTGGCAAGGGTTGCTAGAAAATGCTTCTCTTTGTGGGTGTTAATATAATTCGATCCAAGACTAAAGCAACTTCTTGCATGCTGTTGAATACATTAAAAAGTGCTAAAACTAAATTCCCATTTAACAAGTCCAGAATAAGGTGGATCTAGTATTTCATTTAAGAGCTTCTTGCCATTAAAAGTACATATTATCTGCTTAGATGCATTTAATGCTGGCACCTCACTGATCTATGCTTTATATTTAGCTTATTGTACGAGCCTAATCACATTGGTATCTAACGGCCTTGTACACACGAAGGGAATCCGCTTGGAAGGACATATGGTGTGCTCCAAAACTTGCAACACATTACAGGAGACAGAGGCCACTTTGCTGGGGACCGAGGATCTGTTGAGGTTTACATGGAGGGAAGGGGGTAGTCTGGAAACAAGCAGGACTTGGGCTACAGCAGGGATATCTTGACTTCCAGACCTAAGGAGCCAAAGTCTTTGTAGTTCTCAGCTATACAAAGTATACCAAGGACTTTGAAGAGCTGAGGAGGACAATGATGTGTAGTTGGAATTCACAGGCAGATAGTGATGACAGCTGCTTGGGGTACCACCTACGTTACAGCCCTGGGCTGCACAGAATGTCCTCTTCATTTCAGCCTTGATAGCCCACGTTGGCTCATTTACAATTTCCCAGTGTAGGCATTTAGATTTATCCATCAGGCTATATGTTGGCACATGTCAACTGCAAATTCAAAATTATCTAATCCTCTCTAATTTAGTGATCGGGTCGGGTATTAAAATGGTATTGTGTTTGCTGTAATAGGTGAATAATGTGTTTATTTCTATTCTGCTATATTTTCCTGGTATATTCTTTCACTCTCTATCAGTTGTAATTTTGCTGAATTAGGGAGATGGCTGGAATGTATGTTTATTAGAAATTTGAAACAACAGGTCCTCCTGGTCATGTAGTCCTTTCCTGGAAGAATGATGTGTGTGTTGCTTTCCTCAAGGCTTTGTTTTTCTGAACCATTTTTTTTCTTACAACTTGCTTAAAACCAATTAAAATTAAGGAACTGTACTTGTAATTCTGGGTGCACTTACTAGAAAATGGTAAGAGTGAGATGCTGTTTAGTTGAATTGGTGTCTGCATGGCACAGAGTATTTCCAGAAGCTTTATGGTAAGGAGCAGCTTGACCTGAACATGATTTTAATGGAAGATGCATTTGTATCAGTAATCTAGAGAAAGGAACTTCACAGACAAAACAGGTGTCTTTTCCCTCTTCTTTTCCCAAAAGTCTGATGCAATGAAAAATTGAAAAGATATATCAATACATGTGATTTTTCTTTCAATGGGAATTCCAAGAAGTATTCAGCAAAAAGGATAATCTGCTTGAATTGAAAAAGATAGCTGTTTTCATTGTAGCATTGATAATTTTTTAGCTTTAAGAAAGATTGTGTGTGTCTGTGCATGCTTTTTTTTTTTTTAACTTCCCGCCTCAGGAAGAGTGGTAATAATCATGATCCAAAATGTGGTTGTTTTCTTTACCAAACTAGTTGTTGCCTGTCTTGTGGTGAGGCTCGGATTCAGGTTCTGCATATTTAGCATACCACTGAATTCAGATGTCTGTGTGAATTTCTACAATGCAGGGATTTCTTCATCAGCTGAAAGGACCTATTTCCTTTGCCCCTCTCCACCTCTTCTTTATTGGAGAGAAGGCTTTACAGGCTAGGTGTGTCTGGACCAGAAAGATGAATCTACTGTGATATTAAAAACAGATAGCTCAGTAGATATCTCTGTGTCATGGGAATAGATTTTAAATTAATAATAGGTAAATTAAAACTGCATCTGCTCTGTAAATGTATTCTGTCTGTTGAATAGGCTTAAAGCTCTCTGCATCACTGCATCAACATATGAAGAAAAGTTGAAATACAAATAGCTAAACAAGGACTTCGGAGATACTGTCTCAGCCTGATCTCTGAAGACACACAAGTAATTTGACGTGTTCTGATAGAAGGAGTTATGTAAGCAGCACATGTCATTACAGTGTACATTGTGTAAAATTAAACCCATAAGCATTTAATAGATTCAGTAAAAGAATTTGATTATTGTTTTAAAGTGATTATTCAGGTTTTTCTCATCCTAGGATTCTGTCTGTCTGAGAGAAAAAACAGTTTTGCAGTACAAATTAAAAGTTTTCTAAGTTTTATATGTTCCAGCAACACTTCAGCAATTCAGCTACTTGCCAGGTGATAAGGTCTCTTCTCATACTCAGACCCATTTAAAGGTTTTTCTCTCGCTGATGCCAGTGGCCCAGCCCCTTCTCAGGGGAGCAGTGCTGCTGCCTGGGCAATGTGCAAAGCCTGGCCTCGCTATTCTGCCCTAACTGAGCCACAGTCTACAACGCAATTTCATTTACCAGTGTCTTCATTTGGGGCTTTTCTTTGAAATTATCACCAACATTGTGCCATTGCCTGCAGTACAACTGAAACATTGGTAACAGATTTGTGTTTCAATACCACATTGCCCTCCTTAGCACCTTCATCCTGACTAAAAATACTAGCAGACAGACTGTATTTAAACCATCTCCATCGTCTGCCAAAATCTCCTGAGCTTAAAGGGAAAGTAAAAACTACTCAAGACCTTCAGCACTATTATTGTATATCTATTGGAGTCTCATCCACCTGTAAAAAGATTGAAAAAACAACAGCAAAACCTCAGCCATGTGGTAAGCAGTTCTGTAATCAGAATATGGTGTGGCTAAATGTAGATTCTTTATACAGAATTTTGACTCTTTTTTTAGGTTAAAAGGAAACCCAGGTAACCCTGTTCTGCTGAGGGATGTCCTGTACAAGATCTGGGATGTAACGAGGAGATTATTAGTAGATGGAGATCCTTCCTGAAATAGTCACTGTGATCTCTCCTGAGACTGCAGTGAAGTATGTTCACAGTTGCAGAGCAGGCAAAGGGTGTTTGATGGATACTGAGCGTATGTTATTTAAAGCTTTATGGATGGTACTTTTCCCTGGTTTGCGTGTAGGTGAATATGTAATGTTTCTAGAAGCCAGATCATTATGTACATTCTTACTTATTCTATGAATTAATTACATTGAAACACCCTACAGACCATAAATATCCAGAAATTAATTGTACATGGGGCATGCTGAAATACAGTATTGCTATTGTATTCTGCAGCAAGTAACTTTGTTTGACATAGAGATAAGGCAAAAGGATGGACAATCATTATGAATTTTATTATTAGTAGTATGATAATAGTAGTATCTCACAGCATGTTATAAGTCAGTAAGAGAATCAGAGAAGATAAAGTGATTCAGGAAGCAAGAAACTGAGAATAGCATTGAAAATGCTTTTTCTTTGCTGTTATTGCTATGTAGTCTTCTCTGTTAAAAGGAACTAATGATAAATCCTGTGCTGTCTCATCTTTGACATTCACTAAGTTTCACTACTTCAACATGTAACAGATACATACCTCAAAGGAAAGGTATGAAGGGAAGAAAATTCTAGAGTGAATTGCTGTGGGCAGCCCAGCAAACCAAGTAGATCATTGCCTTTGCACACCCAGGAAGTATTCCCTGTTGAGCTTCCTGGCTTTTGAAGTGCTTCAGAGTTGGGGGCCCTGTGGGGAATAAACAGAGTTTATACATCCTTTAGTGCATACTTCTCCTGAGCCTAAAGGAAGAAACACCATGTTGCAGACTCTCAATCTTCTATTAAAGTCTTTGTTTCATTAAAATTTTATTAGGGAACTTTTAGATTGATTGATTCCTAGGTTGAATCTTTAATTTGTAGCTAATAACTGTGGAGCTCTAATTTCACAAGTAATCCACATTTTATTATTTTTACGGTATATAGAGACTTTGTAATGGTTTCTTTCACTGGTTCTGTTCAAAACCTTTGGCATGCTGCAGCTGGGTGCTATAGTGGCTGCAACATATGGAAAGGGAATACATCTTCCATTTAATGCTGAATATACACTGAAAAATTTGGAAAGTCATATAAGGTCAAAAGGAGTGAATGCACTGAGAGAAAGACCTGACTTTCCTGAGAGAACTGAGTTACAAAACAGCAGAGATATGTTGTCTAAATAATCCCTGTTTTTCCACTGTAAGTGGTATTAGTTGAAACACTTGCATAAGGAAACCCTATACAATTTTGTGTAAGGTGTTTGTTGCATGTAGAAAGCTTAAAGGCTTTTTAAAAAAGCCAATCAAATGCGTGTCTAATGTTAAATCACTGATAGACTGATAGAAAAATACTGTCTTTTCTTTGCTGATAGGATTTGCTGTAGTGCATTTTCATTTAATAAGGAAAATTTCATTGCTAAGTTACAGATGAAAAGCATATTAGTAAGGATTGAATATTAATCCCTTGGTAAAGCATGAGTGAGGATTTTTTCATTTGATATTGACCTTGACTCTTCTGCTTTGTGATGTTTTATTAAGGTGTTGCACAACAGCCATTCGATTAGCCTGTAATCCTATAAGATCAAACTTGTCCATGTCTTCTGCTTTTTTTCCAAGCGTCACAGCTTGTTTCACTTGATGTGCACAAAGACAGCATAGTTTCAGAGGCTATAGGTAAAGAGAGCATGCTAATTCTTTTTTAATGTGTCTCTTTAATAATAATTGCAATTTGATAATTTTTTCCCTTTTGGAAATGCCAAACCGCCAAATCACATTGTTCCAAATTATTTGTCACTTTTTGGTCCTTTCAAACCAGAAGACTGACTACTTTCCTTTGTACCAGGAAAGGGAGGTGGGAAAAGGATGCATTTTATGATCTTATTTTTCTGTGAGGCCCGATTTCCAATAAGCAATCAAACTGTCTGTTTGTTAGGCTTTTCACTATGCAACGTAAGTGTTCTAAGTAATTTAGGTCTGTCCTGTGCAGTTGGTTGGTACGTGAAACAAACTTGTTGCCATTTTGAGGCTCATTTATGATCTTAGAGTTGTGATTATACTTGAAGTTGTGATTTATTAGTGTTGAAAAGGGAAAAAAGCAGTTTAGTAGAGCCGTCAGAAAGTTGATTGGGCAAAATAAGCATTTTTGGTTTGTTTGCTGCTTTCATGCTGTCTTCCCCTTCAATATCTAGCTGTGTAAATTTAGCTGTTTCACTTTATACATGTTCCTCTGCATTGGAAAGTGATGAGAAAGTGACCAAAAAGGAAGGAGAAAGAAGGGCACTTCTCTAATCTTTGTGTTGTTTTTCTTCTTTAAAAGCTAAACTTCAACAAAAATGTGATCTGAAGAAAAGTGCAAGTGGTGTAGTATCAAAGAGGACCAAAAGTCATATGGAAGAAGCCAAAGAAGTATCATGGGATTGACTGGGAGACAATGAGCAGTGAAGTACAAATGAGCATGAATTAAAACTTTGTAACAGAAAATGTTACTGACACTTACATTGTCACAGGGCATCAGCTTGAAAGGTTCAAAATAGGATTTGACATCCACAAGCATGCTAGACATTTTGTCTTAATTGTTAAATTGTACTTTGGGTCGGGTACTGAATCTCTTATGTCAATGCTTGTTGGTTTCTAGCTACTGAGGGATAACAGATTTACAGGGAAATTATTCTACACCAGTGCACAGAGCAGTTTTTAAATGCCAGTTCCTGAGTGCTGTTGGTCACAGTGTGAGACTGGACCCCAAAAGGCAGGGTAAGATAAAATATGAGTATGGCTGTGTTCCTTGAAGATCTGTCTATGGCTCATTTTTTGGATAATTTGCATGAAAAGTATTTATGAGGCCTGGCTTTCTAAAGGTCCTAAGCACTGCTCATTGTCACAAAACTGTATTATCTATCAGAATCATATACTTTAGTCAAGCAAATACATAAATAAAATAATACTCAGAACAGTTCACTGACAAACAGGCATTGTAAATCTGTGTTAGAGCTTATTGTAACTGCAGGAATTAGAAGAGCAAATATCAAATAATAAAACTTAATCTAGAACTCAAGTCTTGCAGGCCGTGTTTCGGGCTTTAGGGTATATTCATGGTTGATTATAGACACCCTAAATATAGGGGCGTATAATGGAAATGCTGACAGATTCTGAACTATCATGGTGGTAACAGGCACTGCTATTATTAGGTGTGCATCTGAGAAGACAGTGTAATATGATTGCTGTGTTTATACCCTGTGCTGGAAGGAATGTTTGTTAATCTGCACAATCCTTTTAAATGAGTTGGGG
Source organism: Strix uralensis (assembly GCF_047716275.1). Taxonomy (NCBI): domain Eukaryota; kingdom Metazoa; phylum Chordata; class Aves; order Strigiformes; family Strigidae; genus Strix; species Strix uralensis. The sequence continues at coordinate 77,741,864 of NC_134012.1, forward strand.
AGCAAGAGTTTGTGGAAAAAAGGTGCTGAAGTTTATTTCATATTCAGGCTGACGTGCATGTATATCAAAGGATGACAAATACTTGCAGGATATTGGATAACTCTGGTTAACTGCATAATATGCTATTTCAGGATTGAGAAAAAACCATCAAAATTTACTTGAAAACATCAGGCACTGTACAGCTCAGCAGGAGAAAACACGTGAAAGGTTTTCTGTCTTTATATTATAAACAGAACAAGGTTGAAATAGTTTGTATTTCAGCAAGAACTTTTCTTTCCTCCTTTTTTAGGCATTTAAACTCTCCAGTCAAAAAATCTTTTTCTCCTATTTTCTTTTTTCAGTCAAACTGCTGTTTCTTTTGTGATTTCAGAGGTCAGAGCCCAGCTGTTGCTGAATTTAACTTGCTCCTGAAATCATATTCTTTGGAAACATACGGTGTTGATCCTCATCCTTGCAAGGTAACAGTTCTTTTTACTAACATTTAATAAAATGTTCTTTTTAATAATATTTAGTAAAAAGCCATTAATTTAATCGATTTAGCTCTGGTTTTTATCCAGACACAAATCAGGAGTAATTTATAAAATAACTTGTCCTGGAACTACATATGACATTTAAGTCTTGGAAGAACATTGACCAGTTGACATTTCTGCATCAGTCAAAGGAAAGGTCTCTTCAAAGGAAGCAGAACATCATAGGAGAATGTAGTAGTGTCATGACAAAAGTTTTGATTATACTTCATCATTTCTTTGCATTTAACACAAAGGTTTTTCTAAATACTTCAAGTGTGAAATATTTTGTGTTTGCCAAGATTCTCAGGATTCAGTGTTATTCTGTCCTGAAGATGCAACAAATTGCTAGTCCTTGGAAGATTAGTTTTTCAAACACCATCAAAATATGCAGATTTTAGGAAGAACAGCAAACCAAATGTACAGAGGGGAGAACCAGATATGCGTATCCATATTCCTCCACTTCGTTATTTTATGGTTCTCTGTAAGAAGGTGGTTTTAGTTACCACTTCTGATTATCCCTTACACCTGCATTTTGAATTACTTGGTTTTAGCTGCATAATCTGCAGTGTTTGCATTTAGTGTTACTTGCTTTGTGTTTTAACCACTGCTTTTACTTTGGTTTGTATACCATCTCATTTGGACAGCAGTGCTGTCCGGTTAGCTGTTCTGGTGGTGAGCACCCTTAAACAGTCCACTCTAACATAAAACTGCATACATAAAGACACTTTGCTAGGAATGGTGCTGCTGTGTGAAATAGTGTTTGATTCAGAGCTCAGCGAAGTCAGTGACTTAGTAAACTTTATAGTTTGAAACTGTATTGCAGATTTTCAGAGGGCATCCCAGAGACTTATGTTGGCACTTAGGACAGAGTCAAAACTGGCTCAGAATTTCCTGTTTATCTGTGTGGCAGGGCTTGTAGTGTGGGGGTATGCAGGGGTTCACGGCACATGCTTAAGGAAAATTTTTCAATCTCCAGGAAGTGCACTGCAAAGCAAGGTGCTTCCCTGGCTCCTTACGATGTGCTCCTTCCAGTGCTGTGGCTGCTACTCCAGAAGCATCCCTGTTTCTGTTCCCCCTTATTTTATTGGTAGAACATGAGGCACAATATGGTTGACTAACTTTAGCAAGGTGAAGGTTTGAAACTTGGAATGGACAGGAAATCCAGTTAATAAAAACCTCACCTGAATCACTGTTCAAAAACTACAAGCCAGAAGTTTTATTGTGGAATTAAAAATTTTAAAAAATGGTGTTTCCTATTTGAAGGACAAGTATCACTGTATGTTCTGGTTAGTGCTCAAGAGTACTTGCTTATTGTAGTAAATGCTGTCTGTCAGCAGTACTTCCAACACAGCATCTCACAGAGAAACAACGTATTGTGAAATCTTAAAAAATAGCAGTGTTGAAGCAGATACAAATTCCTGGTTTGTAGTTAGTCACCACATTAAGAATGGGACATACATAGAAGTATGTTTTCAACAAAATTAGCAAGTGTACCTAAGGATTCCTCATTGTCATCAGCTACAGGTAGATGGAAGCAAAGTATAAGATGCTGTTACTCGTTTAAATGCCTAGAAATAAATGAGGCCTGTATTGCCAAGAGCAGTCTTTGTTCTTTAGAAGTGTACAATTTGAAGGCAAAATTTATTTTGAAAAGGAAAATGAAATGGAGGTAATCTATAGTGGAGTAATAATTTATGCTATCAGTAACACATGCCTCACTGGATGAGGGGAAATTTATATTTCTTTTTTCTCTTTCAAGGACTCAATGGCGACAACTACATTTTTAGGATTCACAGCTGCAGGATTTGTAGTTTTCCAGGGGAATAAAAGAATTCATTTGTTAAAATGGTAAGCATGTGAAGTAAGAGTAGATTAATATGCAAGAGTCTTTTCTCCCACGTCTTCCCTTCTTCCTGTTATCTTCACCTGCATTTGTTGTCTTTAAGATGAACCATGTGGATCTTCCTTCTCTTCCCTCATCATGTTTCTGTTTTAAAGGATCTTAGATGAGAAGGAGAATAATAATAACTTGGTCTCATTCTTTCTCCAGTGAAAATTATTCCACAGGGTGCACTAGTCAACATAATGCACAAATGCTAAAATTGAGTAGGTTGATTTTTCAACTATGCTGTAAATCACCAGTGAGACTTGTTGGCAGAGATGTCTGGAGGAGTTTAAGAGTCCACCTGCATCTTTATTTGACTCTTGGAAATGTTGCGATTTCCTCATGTAATTAACCTCAATTTGAAAACTATGAAAGAACTTGGTAAGCAGAGGAGGTGAGAATGCCTTTGAATTTTTATTTTATAGCCTCTTTTTTTAAAAAGTGGACACTTATGAAGCTGTTGTTGGTTCGTCTGGCGTTGCTTTTGTTTTCTGCTCCTGTAAAACATTTGACTTAATTGGACAGCCTCATCCACATTTGGGGGAGAGGTAAAACCGAGCTCCTGCAGGTGGTGTGACAGCAGCTGGCCATGCCCACAGCAGTGTGGTTCAAAGTGAGCACAGTCATGCTCAGATGTTGATAAATCTCATTTTAGCCCTGCTGCTAAACAGCAGTTACATAGATGTGGCTGCTCTACCTCAGCACTCCAGCCTGTCTTTAGGGAAGAAGATGGACAAGAGGTGAAAAAATGGTGAGGTAGTTTTTTGTTTAGAACTGGACACTTTGCTGCATATCCATAGAAACCTCCCTGATGGTTGACTAAGCTGAAATCCTGATAGGTGTATGCAGACAGTGTAGTCCTGTGTGTACGATTCAGTTCCCTGTGGAGTTCTGGGGACACATCTGTTAAATACCATCACTCTGCAATCCTGGATTTGTGCTGTAGTTTCCCTAGGGGTTAATTTCAGGTATCCCTAGTCACAGCGCTTTGGTGGTTTATGCTTTTAGCATAAGGACATTGTAACTGTAATGTCAGTCTAAGGTGCAGGGAGGAGAGGATAGCACTTGCCAAGCATGTATCTACCATACTGTGGGTAATGAGTTTCACAGCGCTTAATTTTTCATGTTACTTAAGGATAACGTGTCCTTTTGAGGTCTTGGTTCATCCATTTATCTGTTGGCATGTAAACCAGATACAAAATTAAAGAGTGATAGAGAAAAAGCAATTAAGCTGTCTTAGTGCTATGCTGGCTGTTGGAAGATCAATATGGTGAGATGTATCTGAATGCCACATACTGCTCCTTTCATTTCTGAGACCTAGAAGTGCTAATAGCTTTAACTGATATTAGCTGAAATTTGCACTACACAGTAAAAATCCAAATTAATATTTGAGATTTTCTTTTCAATGGAAAAACTTTCTCAACTGGAATGATTTGTTGTTGTTTAATGTTAAAGGAAAACTCTTGTTATAAAGTTTCAGGGATAACAGTGTCCTTGCCTCTAGAATCATTTCCATTTCAACCATCTGACATCCAAATTCTGTAGAGAAGTTTATGGAAAACTACAGTGTCTCCATTTTAGCTGTGGTAATGACAAAATTTCCATTACAATTTAAGGAGAAACATTGTATTGCATATATATGGTGCACTGCTATTCCATATGTAGATTGTGCTTTCAACCTTGGTTAAATTAAATTTTGACATGGGTTTGGAACTCACACGGCCCCAGTTATAAGCGTAATCAAATATTTTCTTATTCTTCCTGTTATGTTCTGTCTGTAATTAGTCAGTTACTAAGACGTGTCATATGAAACCACAAATAAATAAGGTCAGATATAAGAGTATTATATCTCCCTCAATTTAACTACATTAGACGTTCTATGATTTTAAGATATAAGAGGATTACAAACTGTGTAATAAATATAATGTAAACATACTTTTAATTTCCTCTTCATTTTCCAGAAGCCAGAGTTAATTTTTTGAAACTGTGTAGGGATGTAAAATAAATACTCTGGGATTATCTTCTCTACTTTAAAGAAAATTAGAATATTAAATAACGCTGAACTTGTTAGACTTCTGTTGAGGCTCTTTGTCATTTGACAGCCTGCTTGACTTTGGGAATCCAGGAAACTTGCATGCACTTCACTTTACTTACCTGTAGATCTACCTATTTTTCCTATACTTAAATGATTTTTCTCTTTCTAGGTGCGATGTCTATAAGCTGAAATATGAAGGGAAGACTTTTTATGTGTTTGGATCTCAGAAAGAGGTCAGGTTTAATATTTTTACAGAACTTCTGTATTTGATTTAGAAGCACCTAAAACATAACATCACTTTTTAACTAAACAAGCTTCTAAACAATCAATAATTGTACTTCATATTGTAACTAAAATAGATAATATGGGTGAATATCAATATTGCTATTGACAAAAGAATGACTGATTTGCAAAGGGCTGAGACATTTCTCATTTATGATTCATGGTTTTAGTTGTCTGTGTAGTCAAGTTTTAATGGATTTTAAAGTGCTAAAGCTGTACCCACCCACTCTAAAGCATGAGCAACATACATATATAATTGAAAATTCAGGTGAGCGTTACTGGGTCGATGTGAGGTATTTTTGGCTAATTACAATCATCTCCTCAGATCTTGGTCAGCTGAATATAGAGTCTGTCCTAGGTAGTTAGGAGTCCTATCATTGGGCTCTTGCCATTGAAATTATAGAGATTTTTTCCCACAGCATACTATAATCAGTTCTTCCCATAGAGCAGAGTGATATAGCCCAAGATTATGGCTTTGGACGGAATCTAGGTGAGGAATAGAAAATGGAGGAAGGAAATAATGCCAGAGGTATCAGGGGCTATTTGTGTGGTTGCAGGGAGGATTTGATGGTAGGACATAGGGAACAGGAAGAAATGGATGGTAAGTAGTATAGCAAGTGTGCAGTGTGGAATATTTGACATAGAGACTTTCCTCCTTTGATTTTGGCCTGACTACAGTTGGTACAGATTTATTCTACAAGGTACTCATATGTATACTCTTCTCTACCACCTCCAAGCATCTCTTTTTACTTCTGAAACAAATGCCTGGGCAGTTTAAATACCATCTTTGTATGGGTTGTACTTCTGTGGGTGAACCACAGATTGAGGCTGTAGAGGAAAACTTGGGTCTTCAGTGTATTTGGTTCATGGTGATAACATCACATACAGCTACTTCAGGCTGAGAACTCAACATTTTCATTAGTTTATTTGCCTTCTTTTCCCTAGAAAAAGGCTGTGCTGTCATTCCATACCTCTACACCAGCAGCCTGCAAGCATCTTTGGAAATGTGGGGTGGAGAACCAGGCTTTTTACAAGTATGTAAACTTGAAGTCATTATCTATACTGAAAGTGAAAAAAAGTGCATGTTCAATGTGAAATGTTTCATTTCATTAACAGAATTCAATTGCAAACAGAAAATATGAGTTAATGGGGAATATTACTTCAGTTCAAGCCAGTATTATAAATTGTTTAAAATCTGAATGAGGCAGGAGGATTTTGACAGTGAATAATTACACTTTTTCCAGCACACTCTTTTCACTGCTCTGTAGTATGATGTTTGATGGACACAGTACTGCACTTTTGTCTGGGAACAGAGTTGTTAATCTTAGCTCTGCTGTTGAATACCTTGAGAATGGAGGAAACAATCTGTTATGCTTGATTCTCTGGGCTCCTCTGCTGGTAGATATTTTCTCCCACTTGAAATCCAAGGTTTAGTAAGAGTTTGTTGAAAAAAAAAAAATTCTCTGCAATGTTTTAAGAAAGAAAATATTCTTAGATACATTTTGAAAGATGCCAGCCATCTCATTAAAATAAACAAACAAAAAAGGCTGTAAATTGACAAGGAAAAAGGAGTATCTTCCTCCCTATTCCCTAAAAGAGAACCTGAAAATAATTTCTCATTAAAAAGTTCTTATGCGTTCTTTCTGCTGTCCACTGACTTTGTTAGATCTGTTTATTGATTCTTCCCTTTAGGCATGTAGCTTTTATTCTTGCTACTTAGTCTCTTCTTACAGCATCCTGCATATTTTATAAAAGTTATTGTTTCTGTGTTGGAGCATAGGACACCAGGGGGCTGCTGTAAGGGTAAATAATAACTAAGTAGGACGAATGTGTCTTCTAACATGGATGCTAGTGACCTGCTTTATGTTGCAGAAGATTCCTTTCATTTCAACACTGATACAATAATATGTGTCAATATAATCTATTCAATTGACATATTCAACAAAGAAGCAGGAAATATGAGCTGGCACAATACAGCTGTTAATTCTCTATTAACATCTATTGTGTTTGAGACTAAATTAATAAAGATTATCAGGAAGTGTTTTCTACTGGAAGTACACGTAAGTAGGAAAATAGAGCATGGTGTTTGAGTGGTTTTATTTTATTACTAGAAATAAATATAGGGAATAGGAAACAATCCCCGCCCAAAGGAGATAAATCAGTGCTTGAAGTAAAGATGTCTGAGGGAGACTTATAGGAATATCATCTCTTTGTTGTCATTGTTAAATGGTTGTCATATTAATTGTTTGGGTTTTGGTCACAAATACCTGGCTGTGGTGCGTTTGGCCTTGCCTAAGTGCCACATGCCCACCCAGCTGCTTTCTCACTCCTCCTCCTCAACAGATCAAGAGGAAAAAATAAGATAAAAAAGCTTATGGGCTGGGATAAAGACAGAAAGATTGCTTTCCAGTTACTGTTATGGGCAAAACAGACTTGACCTGGGGAAGGTTAATTTAACTTGTTTCTCACCTTCTTACTCCCCTCCATGGGCCACAACTCCTGCCAGGAGCCAGCTCCTGTGTGGGCTCTCCACAGGGTGCAGCTTCCCTCAGAGCATGTCCACCTGTTGTAGTGCAGGGTCCCCCATGGGCTGCAGAGTGGATATCTGCTCTGGAGTGGTTTTCTATGGTCTGAAGGGGGACAGCCTGCTTCCCCAGGGTCTCCTCCATGGGCTGCAGGGGAATCTCTGCTCAGACACCTGGAGCACCCCCTCCCCCTCTTTCTTCTCTGACCTTGGTGTCTGCAGGGCTGCTTCTCTCATGTTCTATTCTACTTCCCAAATGTCGTCAGGGCACTACTGTGGGCTTATTTCTTTAGCATGATTTCTTAAAGTTATGCTTGCCTGATTCAATTTTGGTGGGTCTTAAAAGAGAACTACTTTAGTAAAATGAAGATTGGTAGTGATATTCAATAGAGAGGAACCTGGCTGATATGTTGGAAAATGGTAATGATTAATATCCGTAGTGCAGAAAAATAACAACAATCCTCCAAATGTGAAACTGAAGCCAAAGCAATCTGTAAATAAAGGCTTAGTAGATTGGAAACAACAAAAGCTTTCAGGGAAACTGAGCTGTACAGTGTGGATTGTTATTTGCTTAACAGCATTAGATAAATCCTTTGTGTTTATGTTCTGTATGATACCAACAGGGTATTCTAATAAGATTAGAACAGATGTAGCCAGGTTGTATAAATAATTAATGATAATGCTGCTTTGCCCTAATTAGATTTGGTCCTCTCCTCTGCTTAGAAGAGCTTGATACTTGGAATTTAAGATAAGATCATGATTGCTTGATGTGTTTTGAAAAACAGAGCTTTAGTCCTTTCTCAATCCAGGTTCAGGGTTGGCTGTTGTAATTATTTTCAAGTAGCTATAAATCACAGAAGATTGTCTACTAGGGTCTGGGAATGAGAGACTCAATATGAAATCAGTTTGCCATTTTGAAGGCAGAGAACGTCAGGGAGATGGTGTGTCTGAGGTACTCTTCCATGATCTTTGTGATAAAAGACTGTGGTAAAAGGTTGCTGTGTACTTGGTGATTAGAGAGAAGCAGTAGGATATGCTGTAGGCTGCTAAGAAGTTGACTGTATAGAGACATTGGAAATGGAACTACTTTTGGAGACAAGTGTTACCACTTCTTTATTATTTCTTTGTTTTACTAGTGGGAAAATGGAAATAACCATATCTTCCCACAAACAAGGTAGTGTTAGGGCAAACTTGTCCTAGGGCTTTTCCTTCATCTTGTGAATGAAAATCCCTAGAGATGCAGCAAGTGTCTGCATTTAATTTTTTTGCTTTCCTATCCAGGTTATCACTTGTTTTATGTTCAGTCATTCTGTGCCATCTGAATTGTTTTATGCATGCTTTATATTCTAATTTGTATAAAGGCCTTAAAAAAACCTGAAAAGCCCCATTATTGAATATTACTTTGTGGTACAAAAATAACAAATCTTGTAGTTTGCCTTGTCCATTTTTGCTTATATGGTTCCTTCTGTGATGAAAATGTGACAGCCTCTGTCCTTTTTCTTCAAGGTATGCAAAATCCAGTCAGATCAAGACCATGTCCAGCAGCAAGATATTTTTTAAAGGCAGTAGATTCCGATACAGGTGGGTGTTTGCTGTTTCTTTTTCCTGGTAAACCATTTCAGAAAGTAAAAGAAAATGTCACTAATTACTCATAGCAAATGGAGGCCTTTTCCTTCTTGAGGACCTGTTCACACCTAATTCACGTCAGGATTTGAAAGTTTTTCTGTTGTCTCTTTAGCATCATCTATAAAATAAACTGGAGGCTTCTGTCAAAGAGCGCTTTCACCAGAACAGGGTTCTACTTTTAGTGCAGTTTCTGTAAAAACAAGGATGTGTGGCCAGTGCAGAGATTGTATGCCCCCTGTAACTGTGCAGTTCTGGACCAGGGGTGCATTAGAGGGACAGTCCAGTCCCACTCCTAGTGTTCTACTAAAGGCTGCTTTTTCTTCAGTAACTTTGCAGACTGGTGGTCATCAGACTTTAATCTGGGCCATTATACATCCACTACATAGGAATTTTTTTTCCTTTTTCTTTTCTTCCTTTGAATGTAACTTAATAGTTTCTGTATGTATAGTGTTTGGCATAATGAGCTCATCTATGTATTTGCTTGAATATTTATTTCATGTTTTAATGCAGTGGAAAAGTAGCCAAAGAGGTTGTGGAGGCAAGCTCTAAAATCCAGAGGGAACCTCCTGAAGTTCACAGGTATGTCTTGACATTGAATATTAAAATTTAAGGACTAAGAAGGATTATTGTTGTCTACAGAGAAATTCTCTTTCCGTTACTATGAGATGTAATGGCTGTCATTCTGAGCTTCCTCAATGAAGCTTGCAAGCATTGGGAAATATGTGTTGCCAGTGTTACAAAATTCTGACAATAGCGTATTGTCTCCTACACAAGGGAACTTAATCTGTGCTGCTTCAAAGCTGGGTTTAATCAATCAGTCAGGTATGTAGCTTATATTATTTTCTGTGTTATGACATAGACTGTTATTACATGATACTGACAGAAAAGTACATTCTCGTTTTATTCCTAGTTCTTGCCTGGTTTTGAAAGATTCTGTTTTTTATATCATATGAGTATGTTTAAAAGTATACTTGATAGTTTTTCTGTAACAGAGTCAGATTAAAAAGCAAGAAGTTCATTCAGTAAAGCGAAAAAAGATCAGAGAATCTTTTTTTCAGAGAAAAATTTGGCTTGTTAGAAGTAAGCAGCTAGACTTTGGAAACAAACTAATGCTTTCTGGTCCTTATCACTCACTGTAGTGACAGTAAAAATTGATAAGAACCTAATTAAAGTCCTTCAGAAGAGAAGGGGCCAGCAGGAAAAAGCTATTTAAAAACTTTTTTAAAAGGTTACTTAACTTTCTGAGCATTCTACAGCTATATCCCTATTTTTAATGTGATTTTTTTTCAGGGATGAGGTGTCTGTATTTTGTTTATTTTTAATTGAATATGACTATTATGACTATATTTGAGAGAAAAGTGGATTGTCTTTACTAAAGGGTAAGAATATATTTGCTGCAAATATTTATAAATACGTTGTCCAGCCCTACTATGTAATTAATAGTAAGGCCATGCAGAGATGCTTTTGAACATGCTTTTGCAGATTACATTTAAAAATGGGGTAAGTAACCACCCAGAATGTGTTAACTGAGAACACAGAAGGTAGAATATAGGTCCGTCATTGAGGCAGGGTAGAATACTTGGGCACACAAATGCATTTTAAATTAAAATAGTTATTCACATAAGGAAATAGCTTATTGCCTAATTTCCATAGGGTTTCTTTTTTCCATAGGATAAGTAGAGATTTTCACAAGATTTAACTTGTATTTTACTTTGCTTTCAGTATTTAAAGTATTTTAAACAATATTGTTTAAAACTCTTAGTGTACATAAAGAAACAGCCCAGACGGCAAATAAGTTTTTAGAGCAATGTCATATGGATTTAACTCCCATACATATTAATGTATATTTTTTATGATTAACCTTCTTAAAATGCTTGCATTTACAATATTATAGTAGCTCCAAGTTCAGTTTCTTAGAAAGATTAAGAAAAAGTCCAATGATTTCAAGTGGTTTTTGTAGTGCAGGTTTTGAAATGGGAGACAGGTAAATAGCTTGTCCTAATAGCACAAGTAGGCAAAAAGCATAGAAAATTTTCAACTCATAACAAAGCAGGCTTTAGAAACAAGTTACTCTGCAAAAGAGGATTTTGAGATGAGAAATGGTAGTTTTTCAGAAGCAAAAAATTTAGAGGAAATAATATGATTGAAGGTAAATATATATATATATTTATATATATAAAGTTTTCTCTCCCTGCACCACATCCTTCAAAGTCAATTCAGTGGTACCATGGCTGCATTGAGAAAGAAATGTGCAGTTGTGAGGAGGTTACTGTTCAGTATCTTCGTGTTTGCATATTACACTTACAGCACTACAGATGGAAAATCTGTTGAAGTGTGTAGTCATGAAGCATTAATGCAGTGGCAAGTTCCTCTAACAAATACACACTGATTTAATGTTTTGCTTCCAGGCCATGCCTGAAGGAGGGATCTTTGTAAATAAGTATGGAATAGGAGCCTTATGTGTGCTCCCAGGCACAGCTCCTAGTTTGGTTGTGCTTGATAGCTCTCTACAGCAAGCACAAAGATCCAGGGGATGTATAACAAGTCTGTGGAGGTACCATTGGGCTGAAGTGATTGTAATTTATAGTAATTTGAGTGAAAACCTTCTTTGGATAGTGAAAATTTAAAATAGTTATTAGATATTGCTCACAGGATGCAAATGAGGACAGAAGTAGCTTTGGGCATGCTTTGGGTAGCTTTTTGGTAATGAGCAAGGAATCATGGCAATTGAGCAAGAAAGCTTGTTTATCCCCACAGAATATTTAATGACATGTAATGTGATTTAGCATAGGACATCTGTGTCCTGAGCTTACCCAAACCTTGAGCAACACACAATCCCTTCTTTTCACTTGCAATAGGTGCTTTGTTCAGTTTGTTTATCTATGTGGAATTGTAAGTTGAGTCTTTGTGCAAATTTGAAATGCATTTTGTGACACTTCAGCACTGTACCTATGTACCATTCACAGTCAAATAGAATCCTCTTCCTTTTCATCTCTGCTTTTGTCAAAAGTAAATTGTAAATGTAATGGTTCAGATTTATTGCAGGACTATTCCTTCAGGCCTGTATCATGTAAATCCTAGATAACTTACTCTAAAGAGCCATTTTATTTTCTCAGTAATATGATTTAGGCTAGTAAGCCTCATTTCTGAAGCAAATTGACAGCATTCCTCAAACTTTACTGAGAAAGTTCAACACCTGGTACCAGGAAAGGCTGTTAGAGCCAGGTCAAGAAACAAAACCATCCTGAGCACCTGTAGGCATGGTGTGGAAGCAGTGTCTGGGGTGTGTGAGAATGAATGAGAGCACTGTGTATCTGTTAACTGAAGGGGTACAGTTGTTCCTGCTTTAGTCTTTAGTCTGCAGTGCTCAAACCATAACAAATCCTTTACGCAGTCCTGGAGGCAAGGGAACAACAACATCAGGAAGATGATTTGTATCCTCTCTACCTTCCCCTTCCTTGAAGCCCAATACTGACATGTGCTGTGCAGTGTGAAGAGGAGCAACACACTGAAATCCTGCATAAGATGAAAATGAGTCAGGCTGCATAAAGGGAAGTAAACCAGCACAAAACCTTCTCTTACACTTCAGATATTGAAAGGTTTATATCTGCTGAGTGTGCAACATAACACAGCTGAAAGCAATGTTCAGTGTGCAGAGTTTATTATGATAGCTCAAGCCTAGTGTAATTTATGCAAAACGATTCTGAGATGACACATATTAGACTGCAGTTGTTTCCTTGTGAATAAACTGACCTTGTTTTCCCCAATCTTTTAGAACCAGCATTACCCAGAGTCGCAGCTCTCCCTCCTTGAACAAGCAACTCATAATCAACATGGAACCTCTACAGCCCCTCCTTCCTTCTCCCTGTGAGGAGGAAGAGGTTCCTTTAGATGAAGGTGAGTCGTTTACCCAATTCGTGCCAAACAACACCAACATTTATTATAAAACATATGGAAAAAGATGTGCTACTGACTCAGGGATATGGAAGAAATCTAATAATTTCCATTAGGAGTATACCATTAAGCCTCTGCACATCATAGTGAGAAATGATCACTAGCTCAAGGAACTGTACACAAGCATCATGTGAGATATGTTGTGAGGAAAGTTACTGCTGTTAAGCTTTCTGTTCCAAAAATCTTTTTTTAGATTGTCAGGTGAAAGGAACTTAACAGGAAATAATCAATCTCAACATAGCACCATTTTACTAAATAGTAACTGCAGTTACTCAGGAGTGAAAACTGGCAGTTTACTGCTAGGTATGTTGTTTTTCTTGCTTCCCTTTACTTTTAAATTTCTTTCTTTCTGTTCTAATGTTAGGAAAGACTCTCTGCTTATTTAATTCAATTGACAAAAAGGGACGTTGTTTGAAGGTCAGCTAGGAGAGGTTCTCTGCTAATTTAATCCCACTGACAAAAAGGGATGTTATTGAAAGATCAGTTTGAATACATTTTGTAGAACAAGGTTTTCCCTGTATGTGTTTATTCCTTGGTATTTTAAAAATCACACACAACACCCATCTTTTTGCCATCTAGTCATTACAGAGAATGATATGATATCTTAGCCATCTTAAATGATGGTAACTGCATTCTTGCAAATAAGAAAGGAAGCCAACCAAACAAAACCTAACAGTGGTTCTTACTTGAGTTGTAGTGAGCTAATTGTTTCAGAAGTTGGGAAATAGGACCTCTGCTGTTGCTTTGTTGTGGATAGTTAAGGGGAAACAGGAAACAGCTGAGCAAGTATATTCATTTTCATGGGAGTATGTCCTAATTTCATTTTATAGAAGTCATATGAACATGTTTTGTTCATTCTTCAGAGTTTCAACACTGAATGGTGAATTAGATTGCCTGCGTACTTAGCTTATTATAATTCGTACTAGTAGCTGCATGACATGTAGTTAATTTTAGCAATTACTTGTTTACCTCTGCTGTGAAATACCTGTATTTGAGAATTCACTTTTTGGCAGCCAAGTACCAACACTGTGTTTCTTGCTAGGCAGTTGCCACCACTGCAGGGTAACAACGGCTTGCTGGTTGTAAAACTGCTGTGCCACATTTACAACTCTAAGCAATGAAATCCATTTTTGGAAACTGCTGATTTATCATTACTATACACTCACCAGAGAGTGCTGGTTTACAATGTATGTTATGTAAGTTTGAAAGACATGTTTCATTTTAGTCAGATTGTTGTTAGTACTACAATTTAATAGAAATATTTGCTGGTGGGTTTCCTGTAGAATATGTTACACATAGTTAAATACCACCAGCTGCTAAGTTAACAGTATTTAGCTCTTTTACCGTATTTCCTGCAGTGAACTTGGCTATGGTATCAAATTGCTGCTTGAACTGATTTCACAGCTCTCTGACACTGATGCTGGCACTCTTCCTCACATGCACTCAACACGCTTCTGTGGATTCCCATCTTCTCCCTTGCACCAGCACTAATCATCACAGAGTGAACTGAGAGAAGGAGTTAAAAAAAAAACCACCAACAAAAAACCCACCCAACCAACAACCCCCTAACTGTGCAGTGTCCCTCTACAGCCTGGCTCAACCTTTAAGTGGCTCATCAGAGAGGGTCAGGCAAGGTCCTGTGTGAGCACAAGGGCAGGAGCAGGAGGTGGGGAGTGAGGGAGGCAGCTAGCCCTGGGACTGACTCAACTGCATCAGGAAACTGCTTTTAGTGTGGTACACATGTGAAACAGCCTTGGCATATCTCTAAAGGTCCAGGCCTGAGGTAGGGGTGGACACCCTGGGCTGCTTTTCAAAGAGCCTGAAGATGCTGTTGAGAGCACAGTGCAGCCCTGTCTAGGTCAGATGTCCCTTTGCTGTGTGGATTGGCTAATGCAGCTTCCAGGACCCACGCTCATATTTCTGCAACGTGCTGCCGTATGCATACAGCTGTTCCAGCTGCTGATGGCTGAGACCTTCACACAGTACTGCATTGTGCTGTGTAGATGGGCCCAAGCAACTTGTTAGCACAGCTAGCTATAATGGGACTGTCAGCTGTGCATACTTTGGGCAGACTCAGGAGAGTGCACAGCTTTATTTTTTAACTGAGCAAAACTTACTTGTTCTTAATTTTAAATTGGTTTTATATATTATGAGCAAAACACATGGCCAAAAATATGGTGGCCTCAGTGTCTTGGGTAAATATGTCTGCTTCCTGAAACTTCTGGAGAGATGAACTCAGTTGACTGCATCTGGGCTGTATGAAACTGAACTAACAGAAACTGCCAGGTGAGAGGGAAGATTTTGTGCCATTGGAGATGGTGATAGCAATCTGCAGGGGATTTTGAGCCACTTCAGCCTGCCTTGTTGTCCTTAGGATAATCCTTTCAGATGGGAAATAAACACGATGCAACCAAATACTGAAAAACAATTAAAGCCCAGCCATTCTCCCATATGAAATTCCATCTTACACATCTACTCTGGCTCTCATGCTGAAGTGAAGCTGTCCTCCAAAAACCCCAAATTGTCCAGTGGCTTTGCAGACATGTAAGAAAGGGTATGCTGACTAAACCTGGTCATAAATGACCACTGTTTGTGGGAAGTAAGATACTGGATGCCCTGTTTAGCAGTTGAAACTTATGCAAGAGGATTTAAAAACAAGTAAGTAATGGCATTTTGATTTTTATTAGAATGGTGGGCAAAAGTATCCCCAGTTTGTCTGTTGGTGTCTCATTCTTCAACAGGCAATTCTTCAGTCTTCACTTAGAGGCCATATACAGGTGTCCAATTACTAATTTGAGCACCTAGATTCAAATTGGTATTCTTACTTAAAAGTGCTTTAATTCCCGTTTTTAATTATAGTTAAGTGACTTACCTAAGAGATTGGCCACCAGCCAATATATGTTTTATCAAATTAAAAAACTAATCTCAAGTCCTCATGCCGTAGGTTTTGCAGGTTGTCTCAGTGCTTTGTGGCTACTGCTTAAGATTCTTCAGGCTTTCACATTCCTTGTTACTGACTCTTGTTTTGCACTAATGTCCTTTCTGTCTCAGGAGGAGGAAAGAGGCATGGTAGTGTAAAGATGCAGCCATAAAATTACTGTTCTGCATAGAAGGTTATCCCATGGAATTAGATTTTACATGCATGAGTATCAGATATGCTTGGAGAGATCATTTCTACCTTTTGAATCTTCAAAAGGCCCCTACCTACAAAAGTTTTAAGTGTATCCAGAAGTATGATTGCAAAATTCATCTTTGTCACAGGTGACCAAATGAGGTCCTTCTGAATGGTCCTATTAGGTCCTCTCCATGGTCCTTGTTTCATGTGCAGTTGAACACGTGAACACATTATATATCTTTTGGTATTGCTATAGTAATTTTGTGGCTGCCTTCTTTCAACAGCTGATTTGGTTAGACAGATTGTTGCCTGTAGTGATCACTTGACAATCATTTTGCAGGTGACAGATCACTGTCTTTGTATTTCCCAGCACCAGATGTTATCATGGCTTCATGTATTTGAGCAGTCCAATTTAAAAAAAAAAAAAAAGGCAAAACCACACCTCTGAGTCACAGGATATTAATGTGGTTTTGACAAAGTGATGAAAACTTCTTTTAAGTCACTTGGTATTTGTGTGCTCAGGTTTCATACATGAATTATTTGCTTGGTGACATTGACTTTTGCCTTTGGAGCAACCAAAGTGAAAGTAGCATACTTCAGTCATTCTGTTGATTGATCTACCTTGTACTGTATTTTAGAAAAGAGAGATTTGATGGCACAGACTCATTCTAAATTCCTCCTGTTTAAAATCCACATTCCTCAATTTTTTCTTCCCCAGAGTAATACACTTTTTAAATGTCCTCACTGATCTTTTAAGAAATTTTTTTTCTTATGAAATTGTATGTCTGTGCATCTGAGTTTTGTGTGTCACTCCCGTATAACATATATTACATTAATGGCAATTCATTGGCATGAATGATATATTTACTTTATAATGTGGAGCCTTTGTTGCATCTTAAAAGCATATATGGGAATAAGCACACACCAGCTACTACCAGTCTAGTTGTCTGACTGTGTGAGTTCTCATCTGTGTAAGCTTTGGTTGTAGAGCAGAGGCATATGGAGCTTTTGTGGGTACACGTTAGGCAACAACACATTAAAAATTGGCCACTTATCAATAATAGTATGAATAAATATTAAAAATATGCTAGTAAAATATGGAATAATGTTAAGTATATGTTCACATGTTATGATTGTACAGCAAGAACACTCTAACAGGTATTCTATTCTACTTTTTTCCCTGGGTGTAGCTCGGTGTTGTTACATTTAATTTTTATTTGAAAAAAATTTATTGGCTTAGTGCTAACTCTTTCTCTGGGTATGACTAATAACACAGCTTGTCAACATTAATATTTTTAAAATCATACCTGCTGTAAATGAGACACAATTTATCTTAATAAATCAGATAATCATGAAACATCTTGTGTTGTGTAGCATCAAACAGCTTTTCAGATGAAATTAGCAGAAGCAATACTGTTAGCTGATTGTACCTGGGGTGTGTGTGTGTCTATGATAACAAAAATTGTAGTATAGGAGTTCATCAGATTGCTTATTAACTTTTCCAAATACAGTAACAGTTCTATTTTTAGATTCCTGTGGTCTGCAGAGATGATGAATTTCTTCTAGTATTCCATTAAACTTAGTAGAGGCCAAAGTGAGCATTCTTAGGTCAGGCTGTATGTATGGAATTTTCTACTTTTTCTTTTTGGTAGTTTTTAACTTTGAGATAATTCTCCCATTTATGGAAAGTCTGGTCATCTTAAGTTTGTGCTGCAACAGTGCACTTTGTCTTGGAAGTTTCTGGGAGTCTCACAAAGAACATTCTGGCCTCAGCAAACCTTAACAGCACTCTGTGCGTCATCCTGTTTGTGTTCAACAAACTAGCTTGGATGTACAGTCCTCTAGCCGTGTAATTGAGCCCTACAAGATCTGAAAACAACTTTTTGCAAGCAAAGCTTTCACTTCAAGATAACAATACCTAATGCTAACAACAATTAGCTCTGCCAACTTTCCTTCATAACTTGTTTACAAATTCTCAGATTTCCAGGTGTTTACCATGCCATATGTCTACAAAATAAGATCACTACTTTTGTTACAAACTAACCAACATCACCCCTATCACCATAATAAGGTACCTTTAATATCTGAAGACAGGTTTTATATACTTCCTTTTCACAAATATATTAAAATTGTTATGCTTGAATAGAAATGTCCTGTTCACTATTTTCACTGGCTGGAGGGTCCTAGTTTTGAAGAGTGTTTTATCAGTTTTAATTTTCTGATTTGGGGAGGATATTGGTTTTGCTTTTGCAAACCATACTTTCTGATTTTAAGAGAAGTTACGTAACCATCTGCAGTTTTCTGCCTCCTCTGTAATGGAGCATGAATGCATGAAGGGTCTTTCTGCCACAGTTCCCACCAGTCATTAACCTTTCATCTGTGTAATATCTGGAGCAGCAATTTAGGAAGGAGGAGGATGACAAAAGCTGCAAAGCCAATTAGTTACTCAGTGTGAACCTATTGCTTTGCTGGCTCTCTTCTGCACAGAGTCATGGGCAGTTCTGCAGGAGAGAAGCAGGCTCCTTGTCTGGAAAATCTTTGCTGAAAAGCATCTTCCAACCATTACACACGATGTGCTGCCAGTGTCAGGTCATGCAGTCGTCTTTCTCTCAGGAGAAAGAGCCTGTTCCTTACTTGCTGAGAATTAGTAGGAGTGACAGAGAGTTGCTGACTCTGCTGCAGGATTTCAACATAAATCTCCCTTAGTTTTGTATACATGGTTTGTGGGCAGTGACCTGAAATCTCACAGTCATTTCTCTTTTGCCTGAGCATGGTCACATGAAACATAAATGATACATGTTTATGCATTGAAATGAATGTGCTCCTGTTGGAAATCATTCACAGCCTTGTCCAGGTGACACCTGCATCCTTGATTAGGCTTTCCTTTGCATATTGAACACATTGGTCGTTAGACTTTTGTAAGAATTGGTGCTTCCCAGTTTTTGTAGCTGTGTACGGAGTGAAGATTCAATCCTTTTTAGTGAGATTTTAATGATTCTCTTTTGATTACTACAACAGTTATGAGAATAAAGACGAGAAAAGCAGACAGAATCTTACTTTTCAAGTGGTGACAAAACAGAGATAGAAAGCAAAGGGGCACTTGATCGTTCCTCAGACCCACAAGGAGGTGCTTGCTGAAAAGGAAAGGAAGAGAGGACTGTTTGCCCAGCAGGAGGAAGAGTCAAAAGGAGCACTGCTGGATATTCATACAGGGGATATTCATGCCAGGCAGGGGAAAGGAACCACTGTGAGCATGCTTTCCAAAAGCTCCATTGAAGCAGATGTCTTTCATGAGAGAAATCATTTGGTATAAAATACACATTTGCAGGACTTTCTCCACTGCCCCCTTCTTTCCCACATATTTGCATGCACAGCGTTGATTTTATGGTGCAGAGGGAACAAGGACATCAGATAACTAAGACTGGGATGGCACACCATGTCTTAAGTATTAAAGGTAAGTATTCTGGGAAGTGAGAGACTACCTCCTGGCCAGTACCCTCCTTCCAGTTTATCTCCTCTCCATGGTTTCAGTGGACCTGGTAAGAGCTCTTTTCCCACTAGGACAGTGTGATGCTGTGCATGTGGTTGCATTCCAGCTTCCAGCTGGAGCAAATTCTCAGCAGCCAGCATATATGCGTCATGCCTTTTTTTAGGAGCCTGCATATCTCTGCTGGATGGAGATGGGGAAGTGCCCAGCCTTCTGAAGCAACACTGTCTGGTGGATACGAATGTATCCAGTAGTTGTCCACAAGTGGGAACTGGAACACATATGCAGAGAGAGACATTTTCCCAAACTTTGGAATTTTCTCTTCTTGTTCCTACACAGACAGGTCAGCTTTGATTCTAGGCTCGAAATGAAAGCATTTTCGTCTTACTGGTTTGCCTTGTGACTATGGTTTGTAAGCACAGCATAGGATTTTTCCTTTTGTATCTATACATTTTCTGGAATTACTTTCCAGGCGGTGGTGGGGAACTGACATCAGTGGCCAAATTAAAGCTTTTTAGAAAAATAATGGCCACAAGTGTCATTTTGTTCTGTGTAAAACAGACCTTAAATGCTGGCCTTTTGTTTCACTGTGCTATGTTTTGATGCCTTGGATATTTTTATGTTTGTGTGTGTGGTTCAGCTGTTATGCTAGCAACTGCTAACTGAGATGGATGCTGTGGAAGTTTGTATTGTACGTTATGAGGCATTTGGAAATGTTTAAAAATAACCTCTCATTCTGTTCCCTACTGGGATATTTTTATTGGCCATGTTAGAAGCTTGTCATTTGATTCATTGAGAGTGACTTGTGTTAGTCTCTTAAAACTCAGTGGGAACTCAATAAAAGGTCAAAGCTGGTATGGGTAGAGCCTTTGCAGGACTTTGAGAAGAGGAATTAATAGTCAAAATGGTGAAATGTCTTGTAAAAATCCAAACCAAGAGAAGCATTCATTTGAGGATGGTTAACCACTGCAACAAGGAAGTGTGCATTCGATTACTGCGGCATGGCTCCAAGATCACAGCCAGAAGGGCTGGTAAATTTACATTTATTTTACTCAAACCTTCCCCCCTCTCTCTCCCCATTTTGTTATGCCAATAGTGGTCTCATGGAAAAGAACTGTACTATGAATGACAATGTTACATCTAATCCAGCAGAGAATAAGGACAAATTACTTAAAGGAGCAGAGTTGCAAATAGAGAATGAATGAGACAAAACTTAAATGACATTTGTTGTAATATCTTAGGTAAATTGTGGATTTATCTGTTAAATGCTAACAAATGAGTGACTGGAATTTTACCCATGTAGTTTTCTTGGACTCAGTGGGAGAAATACTTTGAAACTGTGATAATTTCTGACAAAACTAAATAGTTCTTAAATTAGCAGATAGGTTGGTAGCAGATGTTGAATGTCAGCTAAATACAGTAGTGGATACAGTTTAGCGCTTTACTGCAGCTGAGTAGGTTGGGTTGCCAGATCATAACTTTGTTGGTTTTATTTTTCTAGATACTGAACAATTTAATATACTGAATAATAGTAGGGGGTGGAGGGGGAGAAGTCTGGTTTAGATCTCTTTTACTACATGTAACAGGAGTGCAACCCATGGAACAAAAGGTATTCAATATTGCTTTGGATAGCAACCAAACTGAAGGGGGTTTTTTTTCTTGTTTTTATACCAAATCACTTTGCCAAAGATGAATTGGCCCTTCTATCAATCTATATGTCTCTGTTTCATTAATGAGGTAAAACATTTCAAAATTTGTTTCTCCATGATTTCTGTGGTACTGTTTACTTTTGATATTTTTGCATATATAGGTTGACAGATTTCAGCTTCCATGGACATATATAAAACTGTGCCTTTGCATTGAATCTTCATTCCAGAAATGAGTATTTACAGAAGAATTAACTGAGAGTGTTCTAGCAAAGACCAGAATATTCTCACACTTTTGGCATCTGAAAATCAGAAAGCACTAAGTGCAGTAGATGTGGGAGAACCTGCTTCTTTCAGTGATTTGTCTCTGAGTAGCAAGAGCTCCTGGCTGCCTTTGCTTCATGAATTCACCACTCAGGGAAAACTATAATGTCAATGAGACTGTACCTAACCCCCTTCATTCAAAAATAGGTAGCAAAATTGAAAAAGCATTAATATTTGCATGTATTTTGTGTTCTTACAGGTTAGAAGTTAAATGCTGGCTCCAAAACACCATCTTGGTTTAATATGACACGAGCCTAGTAACAAATTTGTGCACTGGGGCTACGCTGGTTCTTAAAAACCTTGATTTTGCAGTACTCTGTAGGATGTTAGTCCTTTTGTTGTACACATGCATAAAACCTATATATCAGCACATAAAACCTGTATATCAGCATATGAAACCTAAGGACTGGAGTTAGCTTGTGCAAAACTTATGTCAGGGGGCATAACTCCTTGGGAGAACTCTGTTGCGATTGCAGCGGCATCAGAACAACACTGGCTCACGCTGGGAGGGATCACCCAATCTGAGCAGGGATACTGAAATGTCCCTCTTGTCATTTTCTTGGGTGCTAAGCTTTCACATCAGTGTCCAGCTCTTTTCAGCCTTGCTTTCTTTGGCCTGGTGCTAGGCACTGAGTCGCTGGAGTCCCTTCCCCACCTCCTTCTCCCCTTTCTCTGAGCTGCTGGCAGATGTTATGTTGCCTTCTCATTCCTGCTCCCATGGTACACAGTTCTCTCTCTCTGTGACTCCCCTCTGCCTTTTTGCTGCTGGTTCTGGAAGGGGGTCAGCAATGCGGGGGTGGGCCAGAGGGAGGTTAGAGACAGGCACCCCAGAACACCTGCTGTGCTGCATGCTCTGTTTTGCTTCTGTCTCTGTGCTTTGGATGCCCTTTGCAGGGTGTGAAAAGCAGGGCGGCGATCTCTGGTGGCTTCACTAGCTGTGACATTAGTTGAGCACTGTGACACACAACGCAGTTGAGAAACAAGTTGTACCACTGCAGAGTCACAGTGCTTGCAACTGATGTGAGTTGACAACTGTGACAGGGCTTTGATCCCTTCTGGAAGTTCCTGTAAGACTAAAACAAACAGGAATGGCCAGCAGGAAAGCCAGGTCACTGCCTAAAAAGGAATTACTATAAACTGTCATTGATTTACTCTCTTTGCAGAGGTAGAACAGGTGTCTTCTGTGGGCAAGGTAGGGATCTATAGCCTCCTACTCCTGAGGGCTGAACATCTGACTGTGCTGTATTTCCAGCAACTGCAGCTTCTTAAGAATGGTGGAGCTGGGTCTGCCCTTCATCCTGTTAATCCTCAGCTGCTGCTTTTAGCCCCTTTAGAATCACTAGCAGCTGACAACATTTATGTCAGACCTTTTGCACATTCATGTTTGCAGCAGATGACCACTGTAAACTCGTGTTTTATTCAGCTGTTCATTTTCCTATCTGTTGTAGCAAGTTAGAGGTTTGGCACAATCCTAATATCTGGTGTAAGGGAAATACTGAGTTTTGGCTAGTGTAATGAGATCTCTCTGGCTCTGTAAAATTTATCCACTTCCCAGAGAAGTGTAGCAAGTTTTTGCTATAGATGTATAATACACAAAATAAAATTGAGCTTATTTGCTTGATATTCCAGTAATATGTATTAAAAGATTCCGATCTACAGAATGTAAATTGCTGGTAAAAATGTAAAATGAAGAATGGAAAGAAGAAAGTCTTCTCAAATGTGATTTAATGCTGAAGTCATAGTCCTTTAAATCTAAACACAATATAAATTTTAACTATTATTAAAGAAACAGTAGACTTTTCAAAATCTAGCCCACCAAATTATACAAAATTATAGCCTTATAAGGGTAGTAGCAAATAATTGTTATGTATGAATAGGAGCAAAGGATTTTCAGCAATGTTGTAGAGTAATTAAAGGATATTGGCTTCTGGATTGCTTTAGCTTTTATATTCTCTGTTTCCATAGGAAGACTTTGAGGATTTTTTTTTCTTTTAACCTGGTTTTATTACTTCACATAACTGACTTTCTTGAAGGCTATCCAAAAAGCAAATAATCTGAAAAACTTGTGCCTTTCTTAAATTTGTGTTACTGGAATATTTAGTATACTGTAGATGATTTTTAATTAGAACTATTTTTAATTTCAGTGCTTTAATGTGATACTCTTATGCCTGCATAAGCATTGAAAATGATATGTGCCATAATGTTACACTTGTGTCTTTTGACACTATCAAAATCTGAGTGGCGCAATATATACTTACCTGTATGTTGCAACATGACCGGAACTTTGCTGTGTGCTTACATTGACCATGGTTAATAGCTAATTGTTCCCTCAGTCCTTGACTTGAGAAATGTTGTGGTGTTATAGGGAATATGCAATATAGGGAATGAAAAGAACAGCTTTATATATTTAATTTCTTAAATATAATGAGCTCGCAACAGCAGCAGTTAATGCCCATTCTAAATGTTCAACTTTTTTATATTAAACCAATATTTATTTATGCTTGTATTTGGTTGATGTAAAATGCAGTTACTTTGATTTAATGTGTTTTAACAACCTGTAAAACAGTTGAAAATTCTTGTTATCTGCTTAAACTGGACTGTACAGTGGACTGTAAAGTTGGTGTATGTTTCAGAACTGTGACACATTACAATTTTAATACAACCCCTTCAGAAAATGCTGATCTGAAAAGGTTCCTCTGCTGCCTTCTATCTACTGGTTAATCACAAAGACAGATGTTTGGCAGTTATTTGAGAAAAATACAGTTTTAATGAAAGTAAATATGATATTTCTTGTTTATGTTGACTATGTATGTTATGCATGCTGGAATTTACTCTGGGGAAGGAGAGAAGGCTCAAGAATCATAAACTGGGGTGACCTTTCTTTGCAGTAGCTGCAGCTGTCCTCTCTATGATGAGAAATATGATGAAGAGACATTACTGACTTTGCATCTAAGCAGGTATAGAGAGGCCTATGACCAGGATTCTCAAATTTGTAAGGTTAAAATTAGGTCCTTTAATCCATATTGAGGTGCCTAAGTGCCTCAACTTACTTTTTACTGCTATTAAGAGAAAGTGAAAAGCACATTTGAAAATCAAATTGTAGTACTTTTATATCTAAAGAGATGTGTAGATGCTTAATGTTGGGCTCCAGAGTTTAAAAATTTTGGCTTTTATATTTTAAGATATCATGAGTGCACTCTCAAATGACTCAGAGTGTGGTTTGATGATCCAGCCTTACCTGCTGTTACAGTGTGCTTAGGTAAAAGGTCCCCCGCAAATCTTTTCTCACCTCTTAGTGTTCATATACTGTTGTGTCTACTTTCAGTTAGTTTGTATCTTCCTCTTGATGATGGTGGCAAGTATATTTCTTAATTCAAAGACTGGTGTAGACAGTTCCAGAATAAAACATGTTTCATGCTGAAATGTGAAGACTTTCTAAAACGGCTGTGGTAGGAGAGCACAGAGTAGTTGTGGCAAGGACTTATTAGCTAGGCAGTTAAATTAAGCTATTGAGACACCTGCATTTTTTTGTTGAGGACAAGGTTTTATTTCAGCTGCGCAAATCTGCTGGCTAGGTGCTGGTGAAAGGAGCACTCCTGGTCTCTCTGTCCCTGGTAATGGGCTGTGCTCATGAGAACATCTGACAAGCCAGTTCAGGAAGAAAAACAATCAGAGAACTAACCCAGGAAGAAAAGCAGTTATTTTCCTAGGCTAGCTTTACAAGCTGCCTTGCTCAGGGATGAACTAAGAGAAAGCTGAAATGGTCTTTTTGGTTGATTTAGCCAGAATGTGAAACTTCACCCAGCGGCATGGCCAGTGTATCTCCTAGAGAGCAGGAAAAGATAACAAATTACAGGCAGTGAGATTTATCTGGGCCGTTTTGAAGACTTAAACGGGGAAATAAATTTTAATAGCTACCATACTCTACTGAAGTGGGGGCGATGCTTCCTGAGAATGGTGTTCTGTAAAGATGTTTTCTGTGATCGATATAACATGAACACATAAAAGCATGAACTAAGGGATTCAGAAAGTTGTCTTGTCAGGTAAGGAGCAAGCTAACTTGTTCAAGGAGTGAATTAATGTAAGTAGGTTTGAAGTGCAGGTTTTCTGTAATTTCTTACATCTTTTAAAAATATTTATAATATGTTATATAGTTTATGTTGCATTTATTGACATTTCATCCCCATTGGTATGAAGTTTAGTATTAACTTTAAAGTTACCAGGTATGAACAAGCCACCACTCAACCAATTTTGCGAAG
Source organism: Strix uralensis (assembly GCF_047716275.1). Lineage (NCBI taxonomy): Eukaryota > Metazoa > Chordata > Aves > Strigiformes > Strigidae > Strix > Strix uralensis. Next base: position 77,767,510 of record NC_134012.1, read on the forward strand.
ACTATAAACTGGTGTAATTTGGCAAGTACCTTACCCTTCCAATTGTCTGGAAATGCTAACAGAGCTGAAGAGGTCTCATGGAGAATTTTGTGTTAACTGGCAAGGACTCTGGTATACAGCAGGGTACTATGGCAGATATTTCCATGAGGAAGTGCTGTAACAAGCTTTCAGATTCCTAGTGCAGCAGCCCCATCTCACAAAGTATTAATCTGATGGTTTCACAGAATCACAGAATCATCTAGGTTGGAAAAGACCTTGAAGATAATCCAGTCCAACCATTAACCTCACACTGACCATTCTCAACTACACCATATCCCTAAGCACTATGTTAACCCGACTCTTAAACACCTCCAGGGATGCAGACTCCACCACTGCCCTGGGCAGCCCATTCCAATGCCTAACAACCCGTTCTGTAAAGAAATGCTTCCTAATGCTTCCAGTTTAAACCTTCCCTGGCGCGACTTGAGGCCATTACCTCTTGTCCTATCACTTGTTACTCGGTTAAAGAGGCTCATCCCCAGCTCTCTGCAACCTTCTTTCAGGTAGTTGTAGAGGGCGATGAGGTCTCCCCTGAGCCTCCTCTTCTCCAGACTAAACAACCCCAGTTCCCTCAGCCACTCCTTGTACGACCTGTGCTCCAGACCCTGCACCAGCTTCGTTGCCCTTCTTTGGACATGCTTGAGTAATTCAATGTCCTTTTTGTAGTGAGGGGCCCAAAACTGAACACAGTCATCGAGGTGCGGCCTCCCCAGTGCCGAGTACAGGGGCAAGATCACTTCCCTGTCCCTGCTGGCCACGCTATTTCTGATACAAGCCAGGATGCCATTGGCCTTCTTGGCCACCTGGGCACACTGCTGGCTCATGTTCAGCCGGCTGTCAGTCAACACCCCCAGGTTCTTCTCTGACTGGCAGCTCTCCAGCCACTCCTCCCCAAGCCTGTAGCGCTGCTGGGGGTTGTTGTGGCCCAAGTGCAGCACCCGGCATTTGGCCTTATTGAAACTCCTACAGTTGGCCTCAGCCCATCGCTCCAGCCTGTCCAGGTCTCTCTGCAGAGCCTCCCTACCCTCGAGCTGATCAACACTCCTACCCAGCTTGGTGTCATCTGCAAACTTACTGAGGGTGCACTCGATCCTCTCGTCTAGATCATCAATAAAGATGTTAAACAGGAGTGGCCCCAAAACCGAGCCCTGGGGGACATCACTCGTGACCGGCCGCCAACTGGATTTAACTCCATTCACCACAACTCTTTGGGCCTGGCCATCCAGCCAGTTTTTTACCCAGCAAAACGTGTGTCCATCCAAGCCGTGAGCAGCCAGTTTTGCCAGGAGAATGCTGTGGGAAATGGTGTCAAAGGCCTTACTGAAGTCAAGGTAGACAACATCCACAGCCTTTGCCTCATCCAGTAAGCAGGTTGCCCTGTCGTAGAAGGAGATCAGGTTTGTCAAGCAGGACCTGCCTTTCATAAACCCATGCTGACTGGGCCTGATCATCTGGTTGTCCCACATGTGTTGTATGATGGTACTCAGGATGAGCTGCTCCATCAGCTTCCCGGGCACCAAAGTCAAGCTGACAGTCCTGTAATTTTCTGGATCATCCTTCTGACCCTTCTTATTTATGGGCATCACACTGGCCGATTTCCAGTCTTGTCGGGACCTCCCCGGTCAGCCAGGACTGCTGGTAAACGATGGAAAGCGGCTTGGCGAGCACCCCAGCCAGCTCCTTCAGCACCCTCGGGTGTATCCCGTCTGGTCCCATAGACTTGTGTGTGTCTATGTGATGCTGTAGGTCACTGACTATCTCCTCCTGGAATGCGGGGGGGTCGTTCTCCCAGTCTCTGTCTTCTGGCTGAGGAGGCTGGATTCCCTCAGTACAACTAGTCTTGTTATTAAAGACTGAGGCAAAGAAGGCATTAAGCACCTCAGCTTTTTCCTTGTTGCTTGTTACCATGTTTCCTCCTTCATCTAGCAGGGGATGGATACTCTCCCTGGTCTTTCTTTTGCTGTTGATGTACTTATAGAAATATTTCTTGTTGTCCTTGATTGCTGAAGCCAGATTAATTTCCAGCTGGGCTTTAGACCTCCTGATTTCCGCCCTGCATAGCCTCACAGCATCTGTGTAATCACTGTGAGTGGCTAGCCCCTTCTTCCAAAGGCCGTAAACTCTCCTTTTCTCCCTGAGTTGCAGCCAGAGCTCCCTGTTCAGCCAGGGTGGTCTTCTGTGCCACTGGCTTCTCTCACAGCACCTGGGGACAGCCTGCTCTGTGCCCTTAAGGCTTCCTTCTTAAAGAGTGTCTGGCCTTCCTGGACCCCTACACCCTTCAGTACCGTCTCCCAAGGGATCCTGTCAAGCAGGTGCCTAAACAAGACAAAGTCAGTCCTTTGGAAGTCCAGGATGTCAGTTCTGCTGCCCCCTCTCCTGGCCTCCCTAAGAATAGAGAACTCTATTATTTCATGATCGCTGTGCCCTAGTTGTCCTCCAACCGCCACATCATCCACCAGTCCTTCTCTGTTCACAAAGGAGGTCTAGCAGGGCACCTTCTCTGGTCGGTTCACTCACCAGCTGCGTCAGGAAGTTATCTGCCACACATTCCAGGAATCTCCGGGACTGGTCCCGCTCTGCTGTGTTGTATTTCCAGCAGATGTCTGGGAAGTTAGGGTCTCCCACAAGAACAAGGGCAAGCGATTGTGAGATTTCTCCTAAGTGCCTATAGAATATTTCATCCACCTCTCTGTCCTGGTTGGGTGGCCTATAGTAGACTCCTACTACAACATCTGTCCTGTTGGTCTTCTCCCTGATTCTAATGCAAAGACACTCCACCCTGTCTTCACTACACTTGTGCTCAAAACAATCATAACAGTCCCTAACATACAGCGCCACCCCACTGCCTCTCCTTCCTTGTCTATCCCTCCTAAAGAGCTTGTAGCCATCAACAGGCACGCTCCAGTCATGGGAGACATCCCACCATGTTTCTGTAATAGCCACTACATCATAATTTTCCTGTTGCATCATGGCTTCAAGCTCCTCCTGTTTGTTACCCATGCTGTGTGCGTTGGTATACACACACTTCAGATGGGCTGATGTCCCCTGCACCTTTTTGCATTTAGAGATCCTAAGTCCAGCGTGAGCTTTCACAGGTGTTACTACAGTTACTGATCCATCAATATCCCTTGCATCTTTGTTGTGCTGCATGTCTCCATTCCTTGCCTCCACTGAGATGGCAGGGTGAGGGTTGTCGCTGGCACAACACCCCACAATCTCTGGTAATCTACCCTGGGGCTTATGTCTGGGAGTTCCAGTTTTGTCCCCTTCCCCCTTCAAATCTAGTTTAAAGCTCTGTCAGTGAGCCCAGCTAACTCCTGCCCCAAGATGTTTTTCCCCCTCTGGGACAGGTGCATCCCATCTGATGGCAAAAAGTCTGGCGTCCTGTATGCTAACCTGTAATTTAATTTACAAAGGTAATTTAATTTACAAAGGTTACCTGTAATTTAATTTACAAAGGTTCAACATGTTACCTTTGTATTGGTGGATTTTTTTCAAATACTGAGTATTTTGGGTTCTGGGAGAAGTGTGATTATGTGCCTGTGTTTGGCTTAGGGCAGGTCTACTGTTGAATGACCTGGTAGCGCACAAATCTGGTATCAGTTATGAAGCTGAGATTTTCGTGGGTATGTTCTGTCCTGAGCATGGTAGTCATGGTAGATATAAAAGGGAAAAAAATATATAAAATAAATTGAAAATAGAGATTGTAAGACCTTGTCATGCAAGAAATGCAAAATTTGTAACAGTGAGAAAGTCTAGGGTAAGGTAAGTATCACCAACTTCACTGAAATGTAGTTATGCCTACTGCTAGTTTTGAGAGGAGGCAGCTTGGGCAGAGCGCTGGTCACAAGAAACAAGCATACCAGTAAGGCTAAGAAAGACTCCTCTGTAAGGGGCAGAGAGAAATTTAAAGAAGAGGGAGAAAAGAAACTGTAAGTATGAAGAGTAGAAAGATGACTGGAAGAAAAATGAGAGGTGAGGTGAAGTTTTTCTAAGAGGTGAGGCATTTTCATTCCATTTCAATGATGTCTAATCCTCATACTGTTTGTCAGCCTTCCTCTCCTTCTATCCTCTCTACTGTTAATAAGAATTTATCATGATCTATTGTCTCTTTTTTATTATTATGCTCTATTAAAAATTTCCAACCTCAGCCGTTACCTTATCACCATTTATCTCAAAGAAGTAAAAGTGTAGTTGTTGCTGTTGTTGCTATTATTATTATAATACACCAAATAGCACCCATTCACATATGTACTAGGTATTAATTTATATCAGAAGTCTGACTGCCAGTAGAAAATTATCTGTTCTGTTTTCTGGTTTGCATTACACTATTATTAGTGGTAGCTGCATCAGACAAAGTTAAGCAGACCTCATGTACTGCAGTATGGTAAAAGATGTTGCCCTCCTCTGGAGCTTTTCAAAAAGCTTTTCCAGTTTTTGTTAATGGTGTATGGTCTGGTTTCAATATGCAAAATGATTGCAGAGTCTTCTTTCCAACCTCTGTTATATACTATTGGAAGGCTGAGTTTTGCCACCAGGAAGGCAGAAATTTAGGATTACTATTTTCATCTCCTTTTTTCAGGTATCCAACTGCCAAAGGAAGATGAGATTTCAGTACCTGTGGCTTCAGGCTCCCCAGTTAAGGACACTGGGGAGAATATTGATCTTGCCATTGAACAAGAAGAAAAGATCAAAGACGAACCTTTAACCATCTCAGAACTGGTATACAATCCTAGTGCCAGCTTGCTGCCCACCCCTGTTGATGATGAGATTGACATGCTCTTTGATACCTGTCCAAGACTAGAGAATGAGAAAGATGATACAGATTCATTTGAGGAACTGGAAGCAGATGAAAATGCATTTTTGATTGCAGAGGAGGAAGAACTGAAAGAAGCTCGGAGAGCGCTTAGGTGGAGTTACGACTTTCTAATGGGCAACATAGAGGTGAATGCCTTTGTGAAGAGTTTCTCCAGACTTCTTCTTGTAGGCCTTGGACTGTTGTTGTTTGTTTTTCCTCTTCTCCTTGTTCTCTTGGAGTCGGACCTTCAAATCTCTTTTCTCCATGAAATCCGTCAGACTCCGGAGTTTCAGCAGTTTCATATTGAATATTACTGCCCCCTTAGGCAGTGGGTGGCTTGCAAAATAAACTTCATTTGTGACATGCTTGGCAGCTTTTAAATTTTAAATAAATATGGTACAACTAAGGGCTATATTCAAAATTTCAGTTAGTACTAGCTTTCCATAATGCCCCTTGGGCTATCAGTCAGTAGCTGTCTTCATATCCAGTTCATTACAGACTCTTCTTAAGTTCCCTTTACATGCTTAAATTGCCCCTTTAGTTACAGGCTTATACAGTCACCTTTCAATAACCAAAAAGAAGCTTTATTTGAATTGCATTTCAGACTTCCTGCTTATCTGTTACATCATATAAGATGGGGTCACAATAAGTTTCATTGTCCTTATCCTTTCAATCCATAACAGTAAATCCAATGAAACTGAAAGAAAAACTTTTTGAATATACTCCTTAGTGCACCAATCTCTTCTAACCAATGCCTATACAAGCAATGTTTATGCTGGGTTTTTTGTTTTGGTTTGTTTTTCTGTTTGTTTGGTTTTTTACATTTTTATGTGTTTAAAATATTTTGGTAAATTTTTAGCAAAAGACAACTTCTGATGTTATTTAAATGTACAAATTGGTAAGAATAATGCACAGGGGTATGTAGGGTGTTTTTAGTGTTTTAGCAAAGATTTGTTATTAAACTACTGGTTGGAAAATGAATGAGTTTAGCTCTGTATAGGGGCACAGTGGTTTGGGAAATACATAGAAAGTTCACTCAAGTTCAGTGGGGGCTGCCTGGGGGAGATGAAAGGACACCAAGTACACCGAAGAATTTCTGAAAGGCACAGTCGTACAGCCTGGGGAAGTGAGCAGAAGTGAAACTAATGATCCTTCCTCTTGCCTGTCAGGTTGTCTTATAGCGTCAGTGCTGTAGAAAGTCTCTACGAGATAGTCCATGTATGTTTTGGAAGACAGTGAGTCTTCAGTCTAGATGTAGATTATTGTACATAATATGGAAGAAGATAATAGTAAGTAGCAAAAATAATAATAAAAAAAAAAGCCAAAAAAAAAGCCAAAACCCTAGCTGAATCAGTAGGTGAGTTACCTACTTTTAAGAATGATAGAGAAGAAAAATGTATTCCTTTTTAAAAGCAAAGCATTAGGCTGTACAGTTGATATAAAAGTATTCTGACTCACAGGAAAAGGCTTAAACACTTTAAGAGATGCATCTTCATCTTTGATGCCCATTATTAGTAATCTCCAAGACAACATATTTTCTGTGCATACTAATATTCTTCCTTTTGCATACAGCAGCATACATACACTCTTTCCCTGTTAATTACGAGCCCAGTTACAGGATCTAATGCTGTTTCCTGTAACATGGATTTGTGTATCTAGAGGTATTCCAATATAGCTTAGAGAATATACTTAAATAAAATCTTGTCCATGTTGAGAACATTTGAAGGCCCTTAAGTGTACTACAGAGGTTGTATTTAAGAGGAGAAAGTTTTATTCTTTTCCTGCTCCCCAGTCTTAGTGGAAACGTATTTCATATTTAGACTAGGGAACTCTGATTTTGGCCTCAGAGTCTTTCTCTTGCTTAGAGATTTATGAATTAGACACGTAATTGAGGCTGTTTTATTAAATGTGCATTTAACATATTGTAACCGCATCTCTAATTCCTACTGAATAAATTCCTTTAGTTTTGATATCAGAGAAATGGTTTTGCCTGGTTTTCTCAGGTAAGCTTTTGAAAATGTCAGTTTCCTTAGAGGATTTTTTCTTCCCTTCTAATCTTCTCCAGTTTTTAAAGGACGAAACAGTTACAGGGTTTAGGAGTTCCTTTTCTCAGTTGAAAACTTTTGGATTGATATTAATTTCCCAACCAACAAAGGCTAAATTAAACAACTGCCTTTTTTATCTTGTCTTTGTTTGTCCTTGCCAATTTGTTCCCCAGAAGAATCCTTACTGATTAGTTACTTGATGTGTATTTCTTCTTGTGCTACTTGCAGCTAAATGATCCTTTCTCGTGAGGTAATGATCATTCAGCCAAATAGAAATGGAGAGTGAACTAAAGTAGACATTTGGCCTTAACAGGAAGTTATTCACTTGTATTATTTCTAAACAAAGGTGTCAGAAAATGTGTTTTGAGTGCTGAAGGCTGTGAGAGCTGACATCCTGCTGGACTGCGGAGACATGGTTCCATACAGACTCCTATGTAAGTCTGATAATTATTTAAAAAAACCCAAACAAACCAAGTTAGATCGTATGCTCTAAAATACAGTCTTGTCCCTGTAAATTACAGCACTCCAGGAGTATTGTTATGCTTGATTTAACACTATCATAAAATAGCTGAGTTGTGTGAGAACATAACCTCAGAAAATGTGCAGTGCAGTGAGGTTTTATGTAGGGTTAAATGCAGCCTGCCTTTACTAACTGTGTGTGTAGATTCAGGCCTGGCCTTTTAAAATTCTTCCCTTCCTTTCTGATATTCTCTGGTCTATCAAAGTAATTTAGCTGAAAGTCATGAGAGCCCTATACCTTAAAGGCTAGGAACGTGTAATACACACAGAAAGATATGGTTGGGCATATTTGGACAGAGTAGCAGTCTAGTATTTTATTAGTGAGGATGATGGACTTGGATTATGGAGCATCTGTAGGTACAGTATTGTGTGTTTATGTCTGTGCTTGGATTATATTGTAAAATGTTATGTACTTGAAAACTATTTTGTGGTTTGTCTAACATTTATAAACACAACTCTGGGAAGAATTAAAAATGGTTTTATTTCATGGAGACTAAGGGGAAAATATACCTGTAACTTGAGCCTTATCTTTGTACAGTGAATTTCACATTTCTATATGTCAACATCCTGATTGTTTTGTATGTTGATATGATGGCAGGAATCCCTAATAAAAATACACTGGAGAAAAGCTTTCTGCAGTTATGACAGTTCTTATGATGAAAGATGTTTTGTAAATAATAGTTTTTGTTTAGAATTAGTTGGTACATGGTACAGTACAGATTTCTTAGGACTCATACAATTCTTATTTTAACATCTTTTTAATTCATCAGCTGGAGAGATGCTAAGAAAGTGCTTTAAAATAAGATGTTATTAGCATGGCTTCAGATGCATTAACCAAAGGCCTAATGGTTTGTCCTGTTACCACGGAAGAGTTAGTCACAGTCTTGAATTTGCCCTGAAATAAAATTACTAGACACAGAATATAAATTGAGAAGCCTGGTTTTAAAGTCAGGCCCTGGCTGTAAACCAATGGTTGCAAACTCTTGGTAGGCAGATGTGGCTAATGTGCAGCTTTTGGATGAAGCTTGCTTACATTAAGTTGGTTTGGAGTTCAGACAATGCAAAAAGCATCTGGTAAGAAAGGTAAGAGTCTTCAAAGAGGCCACTGAACATCATTTGGAGGAGGTAAGTCAGGGAAACCGAGGCTAGTTCTTGAGCACATAAAACATTTAGATGCAGATATGTCTGTACTGTGCCAAAATCTAAACAGACTTGCTGGCAATTTGAAATGTAAAGGCCCAGGACTGTACAGTACAGGTAGACCTGTTTACTCAGTCAAAATGGTGTAGGTTATAATGCTGTCTTCAAAAGAGGTTGTGTTCCTGCTTTAACATAATACAGTATATCCTTCTGAACGTTGTTTGCGTTCTAAGTACTTATCACAGTTTATGAAAATAGTATGTGTACTTTTGGTAGAAATCCAGCATTTGTCATAAATTCTTTCTGAATACTGACACACAAAATTTCTGTAAAATTACAAGGCACTGAAATGTTAGGCCAAATGTGCATTTGAAGAGATCAGGTTATATTAATCAGCACTAATGGTTATTGTAGGTAACTGTTAGAACTTCACATCAGCCATGTTTGCCACACTGGAGATCACAAGCACTGGAAGGCAGGAAACTTCATCTGGAAGTCAAGGTTTCTCAACTTTTTGTTTTGCTGTTTTTGTTTAAATCCAAAAGGGAGTAATTGTCTCTTCTGTTTGGTGGATTTGCTGTAGTTTTCTTACAGCTGTGTTTTATGTGGAAAAAGATCTCTTGAGACACCTTGTGAAGATCTCTGCTCTTACAGCTGTTAAATGTCATGTTACAAGACTTCTATGGGTATGGGTACATAAGTGGTATTGGTACACCGAGAAAGGACTGATCTCTTCTGATGTGTGAGCAGTGCCTTTATCATTACAGTAGCATAGCTGGCATGTTTGTGTGGGAGGGGAGCTCAGAGGCTAGAAACAAAGAGTTTCTATTGCCAGCCATGTAGTCATGACTTCCTCCTTCATGTATAGTGTCCTTCTGGTCAAAGTCTCCTTTGCTGTTCTGATCTAGGCAACTATACTCCACAAAACACAAAGCTCTTCCTGTCAAAATCCTCGTTTTGTAAGCCTCTCTTCCTCTTCCACCTCTCATGCAAATTTAATACACACCCCAGACCTCCAAACCATTGGAGTGAACTTCAGCATAGCCCACGGCTCTGTCCATCCGCTTGGTCCCCAGCACACTCTCCATCCCCAGTTCCCTGCTGCTTCTGCTTGATCTGCCTCTACAGCGATGGCTGTGCTTCCTAAAATGCACACACAGACCCTTCCCACTGATGCACCAGAGAGGCTGCTGAGCTGTGCCGGTGTCAGGCTTACCATGGGGGCTTGCGAGGCACGCGAGACCTTGGCCACAGCCTCACCCACAGCGCCACACATCGGCTGTGTGCACTGGGGGCCGCAACGGTCACCTTTAAGCTGCTTGTGAACTGTGGTTTGGCTATCTTGGCTTATGGGAAAGTGCAGCTGTAGCAATGTTTGCCAATAACAGGGCAGGCTAAATCTTTGACAATGCATTAAAAAGGCTATTTCCTTTTCATTCTTCTGGTTATTTACAAAAAACCAGCTAATAACATTAAAGTGAGAGACAGTTCTCAGTTTGTTTCCCATGCTTTTAAATTCAGTACTACTTGGACTTGTAATTCTCCTGAACTGTAAAACATGTACAACTGATTCCTGTATATTGTGTGCTGAATGGTTATTTTTTGCAACTTGCATTGCAGCATTCACTGTTCTTAGATATTTGCTAAAAATCTACAATTATGGAAAATTATACTATGATCCAGCATTCTCAGGACCTTCATAAAGTACAATAACATCTGTTTCAAAGATTCTGGTTCTGTGAATAACACCTTGGAATTTATGGTTGTACTTTGCATATTGTTAAGCTGTATGTATAAAGAAACTAATTAATCTTTAACCTGTTTTTTTTTTTTTTTTTTTTATTCTTGTTCAGGCCACAGATCTTACTGCAAGTCATATAATAAGCAAAATGGAGGCTACATCTGTTTGCTGTAAACACTTGTTCCATGAGAGTTTACTATAAAGAAGCAGGATATTTGTGTTCCTTTTGTTCCAAACTGATGATTGGGTTACATCAACTCAGGTGTTTTTAATGTATAATTCACATATTCTAATTACTTGCCTGGGTCTATCTAGAAAACTTGCACCCAATGTCTCTAAAATAATAAGGCAATGACATTGTAGTTATTTCAATACTTTTACTACTATTGCTAATTTTAAGTTTTAAAGTTTTATGTTTCTAGAAACGTAAGTCCTAAGTTATTTTTTTAAAAAATTATACATGCCTAGTTGCTTTGAGCAGTTAAAGACGAGGCACATGAGTACTAGTACCACACCTTTACAGATATGGAAAAAGCAAGTTTCTAACAATGTTGTAACTAAAGTGTAAAATATGTTCCATGCTTTCAGAACCAAAGCTTATTGTATAAAGGGCTACAGCTGTCAGTTGAGCTAAAATCTTTAAAGCAGATAGACTAACAGATTTTATTATTTACTACCTGAATTCTGAGCTTAAGTGAGATTTGGTGAATATAAAGAACTGTCCTTATCTTCTGTGTTGCTGGGGAGCAGAGATCTGTATTTACCACTGAATACAAAAGGACTTCTAAAGTGCCTGTCCTCATTAAAAAAAATCAGTCTAAGACCGTCCTCTTGTGGCACTATAGAGTAATTCATCAGAAGTTGTCTTGCACAGAAACACTTCTAAGAATTGGATTCTGGTATTGGTTGTGGGGTTTTGGGGGGGGGTTGGTAGGTTTTGTTTGGTTGGTTTTGGGGGTTTTGTTTGGTTTTTTTAAAGAAATATTTGCAAACAAGTTTGAATTAGGCATTTATAGATTTAGGCATAGGTCTTTCAAGTTTTGTTGATCTGGGAATAAGCTTGTCAAAGGTCTCCCTTAGCACCTCTTTTCACAACCCTGAGGCGATGGGGCTGGGTGGCCCCAGTGTTGGTGGAGTTGGTGCTCAGACATCCCGCTCAGAGCTCTGCCATTGCTGGTGACACCCCTGCAAGTATATAAACACGTTTATCTCCCTATATATGCATTATATATATAGTATACCCATAGTGTTGTGTCTGTGAGTGGTAGTGAAAGCAAGCCCCATTTAAGTCCTGGGCTGGGCTTGTGTGCTCGTAGTGACCCTCTCACTGGCAATGTGCATCCCTCTGCACGCCAAGCTTGCCTTTGGTCATGCCTCTCAACCCCACTTGGAAATGACAGGTATTTATTATACAGTCATGTTTGGCTGATGGTACCATTAATATAAATGTGGCTAACCACAGCTCACACTTTTCCAGTTTAGTCAAATGGGAGACTTTTAGTCACTTTCTCCCCTGCCTGTCCTGTGCTTTTGAACTTACTTTGTGCCAGACACAAAGTAATCAGAGGTGATTTTTAAATTACTGCAGCACTGCTGTATCTCAGGCATCCCAGAAGTTAATGGAGACATTGGTCACGTGCAGCATCACAGAAGGAAACTGTTCATCCAGGACTGACAGCCTCTGCTGTGCATTTGCCTCCTTAGTTGCTCTAAAAGCTCCTAATGACACACAGTGCTGCATTTCTGTGTAGTCAGCTGCTCCTGAGCAGTGTGTAGTAGGGAAACCTCAAGCGTTCAATATGAAGTTGGAAAATTTGGCTGTAGGTTAAGATGGTGCCAGAGAGTAGACATGTAAAAAAAGGGAACAGAAATACAGTTGTGTAGTTCATGAGAAGGTAATGCCAAGCTGAAATATTTCATTTATAAGGGATTTTTTTCCCCTGAACAATCACATACTTAGAACAAGACCTTGCAGTACTCTGGTGAAGCAGTATTCTCCACTGACAATGGTGTGAAAAGTTTCTGTCAGCTTTGCTGATCTTCACATGGATAGTGCAAGTGCCTCTGCTGCATTTTACTCGATGGTCAGAACTGAAAATTATCACCTGCATCAATTTATGTGACTGCTCTCTTGAATTTTATGGGAAAACTGTAATTGATAAAATTGTCTTAGTGTCCTGAAAAAGCCTTGAGGTGATACAAAAGAAACAGTTCACTGAGAGAAAGTTGCCCAAAGGGCAGATGAGAGCAGAATACTGTAGAAACCTTCCCCGGGAACAATCAAGGGTAGTGGTCCATACAACCTATACATGTGTACTACTAACACACAATACACAGTTTTGAGCTCCAGAGAGTCTTCAAGTCTAAAAGTACTTTATTGTTAGGATATCTTATTTTCCCTCATTACCTATGTAAATCAGACTTTTGATTTTGTTCTTTTTCTCTTAGTGGGGAAGAACAGAATGTACTGGTAAAAACTATGAGAGTTTGATCTGAGCCAGAGCTTTGGTTTTAGACTTAATTTTAGGAGGAAAAAAAATCCAAGAATATTTGAGAATTACCCTTAGAGAAAGCAAGCAATCAAAAGCATGTGGGAGAGTCTTGCTTTGAAAATTGTTATGGGCTGATAACCTGGTTTCTGAGAACAATTGTTAAAAAAAAGCATTATATAATTGTCTTACCTGTTCAGATAGTGTTTGCAAGATAGTTTCCTTGTTTCTGGGTGTTGTTTCTATGCCCATATTAGTTGTAAATTGTTTGTGAATGCTAGTTATTTATTTCATTTTTATTTGCTTTTTATCAAACCTACAAGAGTCTGGGTTGCATTTCTTGCTGTGCTAGTTAAGATTTTGAGTCAACTGCTTAGGTGTTGTTTTTCTTACTTCTAGCAAATCAGAAAATGTTTATCAGCCCCAAAGGTAATGTTTAAAAGGTAGAAATGCACAAAGTTATTACTACTCTTGTGGTCTAAATTAAAAGTGGAGACTAGAGAGCAGCTGAAGAATTTAGAAATAAAAATGGTTAGAAAAAGGCCCTTGATATGTACAAGGAATGTCAAGTCTTTGGGTCTTAAAAGAACTATGTGGGAAGGAAACAGGCTGTGAAATAGTATCTTCTTGGAAGGAACAAGTAAATTTTCAATCAAGAAGACCTGGTTTTGTGCACTGTGTTCCCCGTCTTCCATCTCTTATTTTCTGCTATATCTTACTCATATACCTTACTTATGGCTGTAGGTATCAATCGTTAACTCTGCTGTATTTTACAAAATCGTATGATAACATTTAATTTATTCAACATTTCATTTGGTGCCTATTTTGTTATAGATGTCATTCACTCCCTATAAATATTAGAGAAATTTTTCTATGCTTAACTGATGGGTGCCATTTTGATTTGAATGTCCTTCTGACAGTCTTGTAGTGCCTCATGCTCCCTGCTCTGCTGGAATCAGATGGGCTGTGCAGACTGCTTGGATTCACTCCAGTGGCTTTGCTGATGTGGACGTTGTTCCTGAGGCCATCAGATATGCAAGAACCCTTTGTTAGAGCAGAGACTGTATGGAATAGGATTTTTTTTTATTGATTGCTTTAATACCTGAACCTGTGTGTCCTCTGCTCCATGAGCAGAGTAGCCAAAGGAGGAGTAGGTGGGAGAGCTGTGTCAGTAGTAAGGTCAGTCTAACCTATCTTGAACCTGAGAAATGATATCATATGACTTGTGAGTTCTGACTTAGTTGTTTGCTTAATATGAGTCAGTCTGCTTAGGTGAGTTACTTGGGTAAGGAACTAAGATCAGGGTGGGAACAGAAGTCCAAGAACATGCAGTGTTTCACCTAAATTCTTGATCATCTGTATTGGTTTATCTTAGTGGCTTTAAACCTAGTGGAAGCTTCAGATTTTAAGGAATTTGTCTTGCCTTGAAAGTATCTGCTGTCAGTTTTGCCTTAGGAGAATTTGTCCTAAGAGTAGCCCCTGAATGAATTTGTTTTACTAATTATATTAACTTGGAGAAATGATCTCTGGAAACACAAAGTCAGTCTTAGCTGTGCTGTCAATTCAATTACTTCACTGCTCCCTTTTTACTTCTTAAAATTGTGATTTATTAGCTTGTAGTGTATTTTATTGCCTTGTTTCCCAAAATAAAGAAGTAGCAATATGATTTTGAGGGCTTAAATACTCAAGGAAAATACTTAAAAATAACCAGTGTCTACTTTAAAATGAATACGTCAGCCTGAAAGAGACATTGCTAAAGTTCCTTAATATTAATGCAGATTCATTAGAGAGGTGACCTTTGAAAAATGCTGTTGAGAGTGTCTTACAGAGGTCTTACTAATACATGCAATCACATGCAGGATCATGTTAACAATATTTCCTTGTTTGACTGCATGGTCACTCTGGAAGACTGACGGATGATGTGTCAGTTGGAGGCTGACTAGGGCACAGAGATCATGAAATAATAGAGTTCTCTATTCTTAGGGAGGCCAGGAGAGGGGTCAGCAGAACTGACATCCTGGACTTCCAAAGGACTGACTTTGTCTTGTTTAGGCACCTGCTTGACAGGATCCCTTGGGAGATGGTACTGAAGGGTGTAGGGGTCCAGGAAGGCCAGACACTCTTTAAGAAGGAAGCCTTAATGGCTCAGGAGCAGGCTGTCCCCAGGTGCTGTAAGAGAAGCCGGCAACAGAGAAGACCACCCTGGCTGAACAGGGAGCTTTGGCTGCAACTCAGGGAGAAAAGGAGAGTTTAGAGCCTTTGGAAGAAGGGGCTAGCCACTCACAGTGATTACACAGATGCTGTGAGGCTATGCAGAGTGGAAATCAGGAGGTCTAAAGCCCCGCTAGAAATTAATCTGGCTTCAGCAATCAAGGACAACAAGAAATGTTTCTATAAGTACATCAACAGCAAAAGAAAGACCAGGGAGAGTATCCATCCCCTGCTAGATGAAGGAGGAAACATGATAACAAGCAACAAGGAAAAAGCTGAGGTGCTTAATGCCTTCTTTGCCTCAGTCTTTAATAACAAGACTAGTTGTACTGAGGGAATCCAGCCTCCTCAGCCAGAAGACAGAGACTGGGAGAACGACCCCCCCGCATTCCAGGAGGAGATAGTCAGTGACCTACAGCATCACATAGACACACACAAGTCTATGGGACTGGATGGGATACACCTGAGGGTGCTGAAGGAGCTGTCTGGGGTGCTCGCCAAGCCGCTTTCCATCGTTTACCAGCAGTCCTGGCTGACCAGGGAGGTCCCAACAAACTGGAAATTGGCCAGTATGACGCCCATCTATAAGAAGGGTCAGAAGGATGATCCAGAAAATTACAGGCCTGTCAGCTTGACTTCGGTGCCCAGGAAGCTGATGGAGCAGCTCATCATGGCTTGGATGGGCACACACTTTGCTGCGTAAAAAACTGGCTGGATGGCCGGGCCCAAAGAGTTGTGGTGAATGGAGTTAAATCCAGTTGGCAGCTGGTCACGAGTGGTGTCCCCCAGGGCTCGGTTTTGGGGCCACTCCTGTTTAACATCTTTACTGATGATCTAGACGAGGGGATCGAGTGCACCCTCAGTAAGTTTGCAGATGACACCAAGTTGGGTGGGAGTGTTGATTGGCTCGAGGGTAGGGAGGCTCTGCAGAGAGACCTGGACAGGCTGGAGTGATGGGCTAAGGCCAACTGTAGGAGTTTCAATAAGGCCAAATGCCGGCTGCTGCACTTGGGCCACAACAACCCCCAGCAGTGCTACAGGCTTGGGGAGGAGTGGCTGGAGAGCTGCCAGTCAGAGAGGGACCTGGGGGTGTTGATTGACAGCCAGCTGAACATGAGCCAGCAGTGTGCCCAGGTGGCCAAGAAGGCCAATGGCATCCTGGCTTGTATCAGAAATAGTGTGGCCAGCAGGGACAGGGAAGTGATCTTACCCCTGTACTCGGCACTGGGGAGGCCGCACCTCGATTACTGTGTTCAGTTTTGGGCCCCTCACTACAAAAAGGACATTGAATTACTCGAGCATGTCCAGAGAAGGGCAACGAAGCTGGTGAAGGGTCTGGAGCACATGTCGTACAAGGAGTGGCTGAGGGAACTGTGGTTGTTTAGTCTGGAGAAGAGGAGGCTCAGGGGAGACCTCATCGCCCTCTACAACTACCTGAAAGAAGGTTGCAGAGAGCTGGGGATGAGTCTCTTTTACCAAGTAACAAGCGATAGGACAAGAGGGAATGGCCTCAAGTCGCGCCAGGGAAGGTTTAAACTGGAAGCATTAGGAAGCATTTCTTTACAGAACGGGTTGTTAGGTGTTGGAATGGGCTGCCCAGGGAGGTGGTGGAGTCCCCATCCCTGGAGGTGTTTAAGAGTCGGGTTGACATAGCGCTTAGGTATATGCTGTAGTTGAGAATGGTCAGTGTTAGGTTAATGGTTGGACTAGATGATCTTCAAGGTCTTTTCCAACCTAGATGATTCTGTGATTCTGTGAAGTTGTAAGAGAGAGGACACCTTTTCATGTAACCTGGGAGACCTATTCGCTTGAAGTGAAGCATGTAAAAAGTTTCTTCTAAGATTAAGTTCTACAGACAAGTGAAAGTGGGTGGAGTATGTTTCCTGTGGTTTACTTTACCACTTCTTTTCCTCCAGGAAGGCCCATACAGATCTAGATTAACAGCAAAAAAAAAAAAAAATTCGTAATATCAACCTTACTGTGGCTTTTGAGTTTAAAATGAAAAATCAAATTGAAATATATTATAACCCTTTTTGAATGACATCTTGATTGCTAAATTTCATCCTAAATAGAACTGTGTATTTCATATGAATTGACGATATCTTGCAGCACTGCAGTGTTCATTCAGCGGAGTTTGCTTGTGTTCCCCAAATCTGAGATAGTTTAATTTTTCTGAGCCTTCAAGACTCAGCTTGGAAACAAACAAAACTATGGACTTCATTTTAATATCACTAGAAATATTTTCACTGATCCCAGTGAAGTCAGGATTTCACCTTCAACGTTGTTGGCGTTTCATGTGTCTTTAACAGATCACACATTAAACAGATTTTTGCAGAGGCATATATGCATATATCTATCAGTTTGCTGAGTATCAAAACTTTCTTGCTATAATTGTTGATGATACAGAACTTTACTTGTTCTGCCCTTGGAATAGTGAGCTGTGATTTAGCATTTTATTTTAAAATTAGATTTTATTGGTTTTTATTAAGCTTCACAGTTACTTTGCTGGCTAAATATCAGTTTTATTTAATACCTGATATTATGCTTCCACTCCAGAATGTTATTTCGGGAATAATGTGTTTCGTAGTTTTTTTCTCTTGTATGATTCAAATTTCTGTTTTATTTTCAAATCAACCCATATAATCCTGTTTGCCAACTGGAAAATGTACAGATTTAATAGCAAGTTAGATTTTTACATATCATTGTATCTAGCTTAAAGGTAAGTGTGAACATAGTTGTGTTTTGATCTGTAGCATATCAAAGTAGCAATAGAATACTGTGTAAAAGGTCTGTTGCCTTGTAGTTTGTTAAATTAAACATCACCTAGCTTTTAATTTTCATACGCTCATACATCCAGAGCTTGTTTATCCAGACTAAAAGTAAATAAATAAAAATCATTCCGGATGTTTAAGAACGTAAAGGAACACTTTAAAGAGCTGTCTTACTTACTATGAATACTTCAAACTTTGAGAACTTTTCAAAAGGCAGCGAAAAGATCCAGTTGTGCATAGGGCCAATTCTAATCATATGAAAAAACCTTAATCTTCTCACCTATTTCATGTTAGGTAGATAGTAGAACTTCAATAAGGGAATACTGCTCTTATGTCTTGGTTTGACATTCACTGAGCTCTGCATCTTGAGGGTCTTTCTGTTGTCAGTAAAGAATTTCCTGTATTGGGGAGGATCAAATCTTATTTATTTATTTTTATCTAATTTTATTACTATAAAATTACTAGTAATTTTATTACGAAATAGAAAAATACAATGGTAGCTTCATTTAAGCACAAGTGATTTCAAATGGATTTGCATGTTTTGAGATTTTTACCCCACTATCTTATTGCTTTCTGCCAATAAAAGAAGGCAGCTTTGAATTTATTAAAAAAAGATGTAGTGGCCAGAATAATGAGTCAGAGAGTTTTTTCTTCTTCACGCAGACAGGCCGATGTCGACTTGCCTCTTTCCCACATCTCCCCCTTCTTTGTTTTACAGCTGCACCTATAAGACTTGTTTCAAAGCTTTATCAATTAAGGTTTAGACAAACTCCAAAAAACACAGTATACATAAAATAATTCTACAAAAGGCTAAAAACAATACAGCAGTTACAGTTACTAGTTGAAAAGAGTAGACTGGTTTCACTGTCAATAATTAAAGCATATGACTAAGTGTTACAAAATAAACAATAAGGAAAATACAGAATAGCACACTTACTTAATGGGGTACTAATATTCAGATCCGCAATTGCTGGGGAACCCTGGTTGCAGCGAGGATTTGGAGTACCTTTCCTTGCAAATTGGAAATCCTACACGATGTGTCCATCCGTAGGTGAGGCATCCAACATCGCTGCAAGCAGGTCCAGCCTCATATATCTAAATCAACAGGCCAAAATAACTGGCACTTTTCTTTGAGCGGAAACATCTGATTTCATCCTCCTGTTGGGTTCCACCCAGAGCCTGGCCACCACTCAAGGGGGAAAACCAAGGGAGTTTCTAATAAGGTTAAACACTTGGGTTCTTAATTCTTAATATTGCTAAACAAAGTAAATTGAATACACACATTCCTGCAGCATTTCATCCTTATTAATACCTACATTTTGTCTAAGCTACATCTTCCACTATTGACTAGTAAGCCTATATACTTCCTTAGTGATCAAATACTAATAATGCTAATAGTAATACAGATTTTACTAATTCAGACTTCTCTAAGTGATAGCTGCAGTTGCAGAGTTCCAAGGGAAATGTAGCCTGCGTATTGATTCCTGCCTCATTAGTTGAGGGGTCTGTGGCATCTGGTTGGAGGGTTGCTCCTTGCAGCTCATGATATGGCTTGACTTTCTTGCTGGTATCCACCAAGGACCTGTGGGCAATAAAACACAGGCATACCCCCTCCCCCATACCAGCAGATCCACTCTCCAGGTCGGGTCTCCTTCGGGATCCTTATACAAGACCTGTGGTTTAATTGTAGAGTCTGTTGTGGTGCTAAAATGACGTTCTGCTGCTGTCAAAGCAAAGTGATTTCTGTTTAAGAAATCAAGAGTATATAAAGCCATTGCCAGTTGATTATGTAGTGTATCCAGAGAATTCCCCCTTTTTTGTTTTAAAATCAAGGCCTTTAGTGTACTGACCATCAGAAAGATTTAAAGTTAGTCCTTTTAGAATGTCTATACCTGTTATATATTTAGGAACGGAGGGAAACATGACTGAATACAAAATTGTCTTGGGAGGTTTCCTGTTTTCATTTCTATTTGAGTTTGTACAGCTTTAATTTGTTTTCCTTTCAAACCTGTGATAATTGCAGGTTGTCTTTTAAATTTCCTGGGATTCCTATATATTAAGGAAGCTTCCGCTCCAGGGTCAGTCAGGGCATTTATAGTTTGTGGGGACCATAAATAACATTGATTCCCCTCCCTTGCCTCCTGCAAAGGGTACAAGTCAGAAAACGGTGCCCAGTCCTCTTTCACCCCCGGAACCATTGATCCACCCACGGGGGCTCTCTGTGAGCAGACGAAGGGTCCCGCTGAGGTTTGAGAAGAGGTGCCATAGGCTGAGTTGTCCCTGGAACCTTAGTTTCAGAACTATTCAGCCCTCTCCGTGTATCTATTTGCTAGGGCTGTCTCCAGTGTCTCGATTCCCTGCACTCCCTCGGGGGTTGCACTCTCCAAGGTCATTCAGCTGCTTTTTTTTTTTTTTTTTTTTTTTTTTTACCACATTAGAAGAGGATTTCCTGTCTTATTAATCAAAAGAGGTATGATTACATTTTTATATGCCGGTGGGGCAGCCTTAATCAGTTTATTTCTCATGGTGACAGACAAGGGACGCCACATCGCAGTGTCAGCACCTTCTGTAAAAACTGCCGCTTTTGGCGTTCGGGGGAGGCAGGGCAGGGGGGCACCGGGCTGGGGGCGCGGTGCTGGGCTCGGCCGCAGGCGGTCGCCCCGCGGTGGGGGACGCTCCGGGAGGCCTGAGGCCGCCGCTGCCAGCTCCACGCTGGCAGGTCGGGGGCTGCAAATGCTGAGTACAGAGATCCACACACTCAGTTTTCCAGATAGAATACTGTGCTGACGTTTTGGGAGAGTCCCCATCAGAGTCCTCATCGGCAGGTAGTGGACATGTGGAAGGGGCTTGCGGCTTCTCTGGGGGTGTCTCAGCCACAACGGTAGGCTCCATCCGAGAATGGGATCCACTAGGTGATGTGATATCGGCTGCAGCTGCTGCAGCAGTCCGATCACTTTTTAACTGTTTCAGGGATTCATGTACCAGTCGCCATGTAGTTTAAGATGATGTAATGATGGTAGCCCCCTTTGTGGCCGCCTCAAATAGGCATTCCCTGCCTCTTTCCATGTTTCGAGGTTAAAAGCAGACTGTGCATCAGCAGGGACCCCATTCCTTTTGCACCAAATAAGCAAAGTGCGTATCACATTTTCCTCATATTTGATTCCTTGCTTCTCCAGAATTCTTATCAAAATGTGTAAAATAGACCTTTCTTCTGCAGAAATTTGTGCCCCCATGTCAGTCCCCAGCTGCTCACCTTCTTCCAGATGCCTCAGTTACCGTCCGGACTATTCAGCTCAATCTCTGCCAACAGTAGAGTTCAGCTGGGCTCCGCTACCACCGCTCAGTTTCTGCGGTCCTCGTTTTGTCCCAAATCACGTCGGGATTTGCATGTCGGGGTCACCAGTTGTAGTGGCCAGAATAACAAGTCAGAGAGTTTTTTCTTCTTCATGCAGACAGGCCGATGTCGACTTGCCTCTCTCCCACAGAAAGATTTTAGTTTATTTTAGCATGCTTTCTTTTCCTTTTGGATGGAACTCTTTTCCAAAAAAGCAACTGAATAGCTGCATGCCAAAATCCCTAGTGAAATAAGAACACCTCACACTTGAGAACTCAAGTTCATACAGGTAAAGTACTTAGCTTACTATGAAAAAAGAAACGTTACCATCATAATGCTGACAACAAACCAGAATTAGCAGTTGTGGGCAGACAGCCTCAATTTACATGCTGATGTGTGCAAGAGTCTAGTCTTTGTACCATTTAATTTATCAGCATGGAGTGCACAGAAGAATCCATTCCTATTAATTTCTTAAGAGAGAATTCATTACCTTCTCAAAACAAGTTTTTCTGTAAGATTCAATCTAATACTAATCAACAAACAACAGTAATTATGGATAAATGGAAAGAAAAGAATCCAGAGATCTTCAAAGGTATTTTGGGTCAACCTCCAGCTGCTGACCAACCACAAAACCTCAAGGAAAAATATTTTGAAAGCTTGGATGAGGGAGAAACAAGGGCAGACATATGTCAAGTCCAACCTCATTCTTCTGTGTGTAATGAGGATGATTACAAAGACGCCACGTGAAAATACTCATACTTATTTTTGGGCTCCCCTAATTGATAATTCTGATGAGACCTGCACAGAAAGAATTGCTCTGACAGAGATTAAAAGTAGATCTGATAGTGAGACCACACCAAAAGAGAAAATACAAAACATTTTTGTTCTACTTGGTTGGAAGGCAATATTTCCTTCAGAAAAAAAAGACCAACAGCAGTGGAAAATGCAGCATAGGAGAAAAGCATATACTAGATAATAAAGATGAGATGAAAAATTCTACTTCTCCCATAAAGATTGACATTTCCTGTGTTTACAAAAACATTACACATAGCATCAAGGGGCAGGCTTTCTCTCCTAAGGCAAAGGAAATAGTAGATGATTTGGAGGATTTGATCTTAAATTTTGAAGTTTTTAAAGTACAGACAGGTCAGAAAAGCAAAGAAACAAATATTTGAAGATATAGTAGAGGATGACAAAATGTCAGAAATGAGAAAGCAGATTAGCACAAAGCGAATGGATAGTGCCTTTATGAATCAAGTAGTGACGAATTTTTTGACAGTAAGACAGTGCTACAATCACCTGCAGAAGGTTCTGCTGTAGAAAGCAGTGCTCTGATGCTGAACTCAGGAGACCATCCTTCAGGACACTGCCTGTCCTTTAAAGTTTTTTCTGGTTATAAAAGTCTCAACTCTCCTAACACAAATTCATACAATGAGTGTGACTATACTCTGTTCAGTGTATCAATAAACTCTGGGAAATATGATGTGGAAGAGCATACTAATGAGCAGAGAGTGCATCAAATCACATAAGCACATCTACATAAGTTTTGAAAAACAGCTTATATGAAGCTCCCAAAGCAAGAAAAGTGTTGTGTTGGGAAGATGAACTGTTCAGCATAGATCCCAAAATGAGTGTTTTGGGTAAACATTGTTTGAGGATGCTAAGTATGATGAGGAGTCTTCAGCCCAAGCTCTTCTCCAAAGAGAAATCATTCATTCAATCATTCATTCTCTCTGTAGAGAATACATTTGCCAGACATCTTGAAAATAAAGTGGTTGAACAAGACAAGACAGAAGAAACTGGCAATGATTATAGATCATCCAGACTGTTTTATTAGTAATTGAAAGATTGGTGATGTGGAACAAAAGACCATACCTTTTGAAGATGAGAGCTCTTAAGCAGAATCTGCTGAAGTATGTGTTTTTGCAAAGGCTTTGAATAGTCCTGAGTCAAGTAATAAAATAAACCAGAACAAATATCAAGTTCAGATAGGTAAAGAATTTCTAACATATGCTTAGCTGTTGATTTTAGTTGTGTAAATAATCACTGTTAATGACTCTGCTAAATACAAGTCATGCATTTTGATATGACTGTAATTAATTTTGTTATAAATACATTTTGTTACAGTCTTTAATGTAGTAGTAGGAATAATTGCATTACCCTGAAAAGTAGGACCCTTACTCACTGAAATACATAATAGATTGATCTGCTCCAGACCGATCAATTTCTGCATTAGAAAACTGTTGTCAAACAACACATAAAAGTTGCTTGTGTCACTAATTGCTAATGTCAGCACTTTTCTATAGCCTGGTTGTACACAAAACATCCCAAATAAAGCTGTTCTTGGGTGTTGTTCACAAGAGATGATGCCAAAAGGTGTTTCTAATGCAGCACAATGTATTGGAGAACTATGAAACTGTGTTTAAACAGCACAGTTGCATTAGAGTGGAGGAGAAGTTTTGCTCCCTCATTAAAAGCAACACCCATCGTGTTTTGCGTCAAATAAATGTGTTTGGTAACGTTTAGTGTTGTCCCATAGTTTAGATACGAAACTCTCTGAAACAGAAATCCTTAGAACAAAAGTGACTGGTCCAAGGGGACACCAGACTTGCATAGTCATCTTACATACATGGGCAGCTGAAGCGAATATTTGGTTACTTTCTAATTTATATGTCTTATAAGATATTTCTTATCTTTATGAATATTCCAGTGAAGGCTTTAATACTGATTTTTAACACTGCACTGTCCTTAATCCTTATCTTCAGCTTTAATATTTTTTTCAAGTTTTAGTGTATTGCCTTAAGGTTATAGTTGTCCTGAGACTGATTGAATTTAACTCAAAGAAATCAAATTACAGTTTTCAGTGCTTTGTTTTAATACACTTTCCAGTGAGGTGGTAGACTACAGTGAATACATTCTTTTAATCAAAGTTTCTATCTGTTTGAAGCACATCCATAAATAAGACAAGTCCTGTATTGTTAATATTCCGTAAGGCCTCCATAATGTCTGTGGTAAATTTTTATTCAAAAATTTGTTACTTTTGTGTAGTAGGCAGCTGAATATTTAAGACAGGGCTACTGTCCCAGTTTCTTTCCATGGGCAAGACATGCCGCCTTTATTTTTCTTCAGAATCTTTTTCTGCCTTTCATCTTAGTTTTACCTGAGATTTAGCCGAAAACTTGTTTTTCCATAATACAGACATAAATAATTCAGTGTTGTTGTCAGAACCTTATGACAATACTGTGTTTTGAAAAGGAAAGTTTCAATGTAAAATTATAAAGAGATTGTAGATAATAAAAAAGGTATGTGACAAATACATTTTATTTTTGAGACACTTAGAATTTTTTCTTTGAAAGTTTTGTCAAAACAGTGCATTTCTGCAAAAGCTTGTTTGCAGTGAAGTAACAGTTTCCAGTGGAAAACTCCTCCACCAAAATGCTTTAACTACACCCTCTGAACTCATCACTCAGCACATCTGCACTCAGGTTGTTCTCAAACTGTTACATGCCTGTGTTGCTAAAACATATGCATGCATGTATCTTTTTCAACTACCATGTTGGAGACTTTCATGGAGAGAGAAAAAGGAAAAAGCAATGTTCTTCAGTGTGCTGACACTATTTTTTACTTCTTTTTCTCTTTGACAGCATGTATTTCTGATCATATTGTGACCTTACTACTAACTGAAACTCTCCAAGCTGGATGTATTTTGATCATCCCCACCCCGGCATTCTTTTCACTTAATGCTTTTCAACACTTTGCTGTTATTTTGTTTTGATTAATGTATAACATCTTTTGATTCAAGAGCAATGACTTCAGTTGTGGCTAGGATTATTTGATGTATTAATCATGTGGTGCAATGCAACCTGGGCAGTCTCCTCCACTCCTAGGTTCTCCTGCCAACTCCTTTGCATCATTAGCAAAGAATTTAAATGTGATAAAACTAAATGTTGGGACTCTGTATTATTCCTCTAAAAGTCTCCCTACATACAGTTAATTGCTGCTAACTTGCTGCTTGTTTTTCTTCATTCCATCAGTTTTTGTGACCCAAACAGATTTGAAAGAACTTTGTGTGTAATGTTGCATGAAAAAAGTGTAGCAAATAAGGTATAAAACCCCATTAATTTCCTAAAAGACTTTTGAATGAACTTTATTGCTTAGAAATGACTGTGTACTTTGTCTCTCATATTTTCTGGTTCATTTGTAAGGGCAAGCAGTAATAATTTATACTAACAATAACAAAAAACCCAAGGTTAAAGCTTCTTTAACCCTTATGGTGTAAATCTGTATCCACGTATTAACTTTTTCTGGAGTACCTCATTAAGAAGAAATAATGAGAACTCTTCTGAAATACAGTGTTGTTAGAGATCATATTGGTAGGTGAGAGGTATAGTTGCATTAACATTTGATTTCTTTTGTTGTATGATGCTAAAATGAATACTAAGATGCTCTTAATATCAGTTGTCTAACAGATGACTTAGTATGAATGATTATGAAATTAGTATCAGCAATATACCAAAAGTTTGGGTCTTCTGATACTCACATTTTAATGGGAGGAATCTGTATTCAACTCTTCAAAATAGTTAACCCATGAAAACTAAATAGTAGAATTTTAATTGCTTCCTTTGAAGAGGTAATAAAGGGAAGCTGCTACAAGTATACTTGAAATTGCTAACGTACAGGGACCTGTAAAATAAGACATCTAGTTTTAACATTAGACATCACTTGTATTTTACTAGCTTTTATTTTTCCTGTATTTTACTGTAATGTATACAATTTCATTTATACTTTTTCCTAACTACCCTCTGTAGTCATTACCCACTTATAAAATGTTTTGAAACCTTTAACTCCTTGCCTAGTAAAGATAAGACAGACCTTGGACAGTCTGAAAAACTCCCTGAGTACATCCCTAATACCAGGAACCTAAAGAAAACAGGTGCCTAAGAAGACGCCAGTGCCAAGATAAGTGACTGAAAGCTGGTCTAAACTAACCTCCTTGGAACAAACAGGAGCTGAAGGACGGATGAAGTAACTCTATGACCATGTATGGACACAAGAAACCTAAAGTTCACTAAGGGACAGTGTGAGAAAGGCTACGTGGACCCCTAAGGAGGGGAGAAGACCCTTACTCTAATTTTACTATGCTTGCTGAGACTATGTAAATGAATCCTAAGAACCCATTAACATAAGACTGCCTTTTCTAAGAAATCTAATGCATATGTATGCTTTTTGTGTATATTAGTCAGAGTGTTTTGTTAGTAAGTGTGGCACTTGTGGTGGAGCGATCCCCAGTGCTGCCCAGCGCTGCGAATAAAGAATCCCTGCTGAACAGTTATACTCAATTCTGACTGTTGAGTGAAGCTCTTTGTTTCAGTAATAAGCTCATAAATATGATAGCAAATTACTGCAATTCTTCATATGGCTATTGTGTTGGTTCCACATGCCTTATATGGATTTGCAATTTATTAAATTATGCTGTCTCTGCAAAGAGGCACCTATTTATTAAGACATGTAATATACTTAGTACTTTTAGTAAAATACTACTAGTAAGATTTCAGTTATGATTTTGCCTTCAGTGTATTTTAGTACTATATTTGGCAGTCCATAACAGCTAACGGTCCCTAATATGCTAATTAGCATATTAATAGCTCTTGATGAAGAGCAAATTAAAGAATTAATTTAATGGGAATGTTTTCATTTCCTGATACAGATCACATGTCCAAAGACCAGTTTCAGCTGATACAAGCAAGAAGATATTTAATGATATGTATCCAAATGGTCAATCTTCAGGTGTGTGAATCAATAACCATTCAAATGGCAAGAGTCCTTAGGCTAAATGTATGCCTAAAACAATCGGGGATATCTGTTCATGATGTGTCAGAGTAAATGTATATGCTTTTGCATATTTGTGGATAAAATACAAATTCTGATCAATGCCTAGGTAGCCTGTAACTCCTGATGATGAGTGTGAGACAAATCGCAAGGTTTCAGAGCCTACATTTTTCACATGGTCTAAAATGGCCATGTAACTCTGTTAAGAAGGACGAAAACAGATTTCAGGTTATTTTATATTTTAATTAAAAACAGAACTAAAGCATGGCTTTTCAATGAAAGGGAAAATGATGTATTGGAATCTCTCAATGTTCTTCAGTTTATTTCTTTCTGGTTTACTTCTCTGAATGAGTGTCATTAACTGTGAAGTTCTGGTAGCTGCAGTCCCACTTCCAAATAAACAATTATTATGAAGTAGGGAAAAGGAAGCATAGAATTGTCTTCTTATCAGCCCAGAAAGTGGAACTGGATTGTCTGTATGCCTAGGAATGTACAACGAGACCAGTTTGATGGTCATCATGTTGTGTTTCTTTCTTGCCACACACAATCTGCGGTCTGTGGGTCTGTGTTGATTACTACCCCTCCCTTATCTCCAATTACCTCTGCCATCTGGTAGACAAAGTTACTGAAAGCTTGACTCTGAGCCACCAATTGCATAATACCTTTTAAAAGTAATTCAGAAGGTTATTAATTCAAATGTACATGATTTCTACATGTCAGCTCATGTTCTTCTTTGTGCATAAATAATTTCATGTATGAACACTTCCACATTACAGAGAAAATATACTCTTGTAATAAATGAAGAAATTGCATTTCAGTCTTTCAGATCTCATGTTCACAGTGTCAGAACACTGAAAGAGATCCTGGAAAGGCATTAACATCCCATTGCTTAATAGGTTTGTATGCTTATACTCGATGTGTTCTTACTGGAAGTAATGAGGGGTCATTCAAAGATAGAAGGCCCAAACAGGCAATCATGTAACAGATAATTTTATTTAACTCTGTGACTCAAGAATAATGGTTAGATAAAGCCAACCTTGTTCACTAACAATGCAGCTAGAATCCATATTATTCTTTTACTAGTAATCTGGTCATACATCATACACAGCACAACTGAAAACTTCAGACAAGAAGATAAAAGTAGCTCGTTTTTTTTTTCCCCTTCTGTTCTTTTCCTATTGGTTTACATCTCCAAGTTCATCACGCTGATGGATCCCTAACCACATGTCATGGAAAGCAGCCCATGGCTTCTGTCTGAGTCATGATGTGTTTAAAATGATTAAAATTCTTAGCATAGGGCTTGCAGTGTTTAAAGAGATTCAAAAACTTGGGAAACAAAGCATTAAGATAGAATGTTTGGTCCAAAAAATACCTTCCAGGTAAATTCAAGATTGAGTGAAGAGGTCTAATGTGAAGACTAAATCATTATGGTTCAGCACCATAGAACTACTGGATTGCTACAGATTGGTTATGCATAAAGACCGAGTTGAGTTGTGCCATGGATTCTTTCCAACCTTTGAAATAATTTTGTTCTATGTTCCATTACTTATCACACCCTGAGAATACTAAAAAATTACGGATTTGCTGATTAAGTAATTAACTTTTTTAATTATGTACTAAAAAATTTTTCCATAGCTTGTGTCAATTCCAGACAAGGGAAAACGTTTCCTTCCTGGAAGTTTACTATGTCTGAGAAAGCATAACAGAAACTGCCTGCTGAAGACAGAGTAGTAGCTCTTCAGAACAAAGTTTATTGGTGATTCAGTTTTTGTTGGAAATACACTTCTGGTGTTCTGCAAAGAATCATGTCAACAGAAGTAGTAGGATGATTTTCCTGCATAGTATTCTTGTTAGCACACCAGCTGTCAAGTGAAGCACAGAAATTTAAGTGAAGGGCAGCATGGCAGTCCATGTTCTCATTTGCTGTGTTCATAGTCTTTTAAGTACTAGTTTACTATGTACAAAATTACCGGACCCTCAATTCTCTATTCTGCTCAGCTATTTAGTGGAGCAACAGAGTACAACTTGTCAGGCTGCAGGTAAACCATCAGTCTTCGCCAATCCACCATGCTGCTGAACTTGAACAGTGTTGAGTTCATTCTAGAAAGCAGTGTCAGTATTTCACAATGGTGTATAAAAGCCTAATTTGCTTCATGCTAGAATAATACATTGGCTATTAACTGTTGACCTTGTGGCAACTGCAGTGGCAGACATTAATGTTGAGGTCTGATGGTGAGGTCTGTTTTATTAGAAATGGGAAAGGCATATTAAAATCATGTAATCTATCTGCCTCCTACTCTAGGATGGTTCCCTACGACGTAGTGTGTTAGTTGTTATTGGAGCTGGTTTTGTAGAAAATATTCCTCTGCATGCTCAGACATCTATAAGACAGCAATTGTGCCCAAGCAAGTACAAACACAAATGATCCTGGCACAAAATTTTGCCTCCAGTTACCTTTGCCAGTAATTTGGAGAACTAATAGACCTTTGAAAGTCTGAACTAAAATGTAAAATAGATCCCCTAACATCATAGGGCTTTTTGACTTTTTGCACTGGAAGTTCTTAGAAATTACAGTCTGGCCAGTTGTATAATGGTTAAAATTGAAATGCTGAATTCCTCATGGAAAATTTAGAAATTCGATATTGATCCTGTTTGCCTTGTGGTGATAATATACATATTTCGTTTTCTGGGACCACTGCTTATGTATTTATTACTTTGGCATTTTTTTGTATCTTTCCTTTCTAAAAATCCCAAGAAAATTTCTCATAGCTCTGGGATTTCAAACTAATCTCTCTTTCTGCTAGGATCTAACTCAAAATAGAGACCAACTTCCAAAAATGCAGTTAGACTACTGAGAGAACAATGTATAGGGTAAATATGTACATCTATGCTTAGCTGTGTGTTCAAAATACTACATATGACCTTAATTTTTGCAAAGCCATGAATCAGCATTTAGACTTTTTTTTTTTTTTTTTTCCAGTCTATCCTGGATCCTAGGATAGGATCCTAAAGATTCTCACTTTGGGATTGCAGAGGCATCAATATCAAAGTTGACTTGAAAATTATAACAGCATGGTGTTTATTTGCAAAGCTGTTCTCTAGCTTTTTTTACAAAATATAGCTGTCTTCCAGGGTGTGGTAAGCAGTTTTTAAAGTAGGAACTAGTGATCTTACTTCCAAGAGTCTCTGGTTCATGCTTTAGACCATGTTTCCTGTTCAGGAAAGTCAGATGGCACTAAAATAGATCTGAAGAACAAAATAAAATGCTCCCCTCTTCAGTACCTGACTTTGCATGCTTACTTGCTTGGACAAGAATTGATTGTCAGAGACTGTACTGTATTTTGTTTGTCATCCCTTGCAATTACATGTAGCTTTAATCTACTTTAAGAGCAATAAAGGCAAAAGTGACTTCACAGTGTGGCTTCTACTGCCTGATGAAGTGAGGCTATGTATTTTGTTACTGATGATCGTAAGGAACTTTTGCAGATTGCTCAAGTCTGCCACCGATTCCACCAGCTTGCAAGGGATGAATTGTTTTGTAAGTATATTACAATATCTGTATTAGGATCAGTGAGCAGAAAGGGAAGAAGTCCCTTCTGGTGGGAAATAACAAAGAAAACATAACAAAAGTAACAAAAAATAACAAAAGAAACATCCAAGTAACCACTGATAGGTATTGAAAACTTCTAATGCATATTTATGTTTCAATCAGGCATTGAAATCCATATTTAGAATCTAAACAACTTAGTGTTCACAGATGTTCAGACTTAAATTTTAATTGGGCAATACAGGCCCAGTTCTAGTTAACTTACAAGTTTCTGTAGAATAAATGTCTGTGAATATTGTATTTGCTCAAACAATAACTCTTGTTAATGTTATACAGTCATTGTTGTAAATAAAACTGGTACAAATATTTTCATTTTTAGGAAATTTTTGAAGAGGAAGAATGTGCTCATTTTTGGAGCAAATAAATATAATATTTATAGGCTAGTAAACCTGTTTCTGAAGTCATAAGTTGTAAAGATTTCCTTTGTCTCTATTGAGTTATATGGTGGAAAGATGCTGTTTGGAACAAATTTCTCTGTATTGATAATTGTGCAGATCATGTTTACAAAGAAATGTATGTCTGTCTGGAGGGGAAATGGAAAAGAATTTTCACAGTCTTACTAGAAATTTGCCATGTGCACTGCGATATGTAACGTACTCCTTTCTGTTTCAGTATGCTATTTAAGTCTTTTTAGATATGCTGTCTTTTAGATATGTCCTGGTTTTCTTTATATGTAAATCTTTATATTATTGGAAATTTAATTCAGTCTAGGCTGGTTCATATGTTCAGCTTCTGCATTAAGAAGGATATTATTCCATAATGTTCCATTTTTCCTGGAACGTAGACTGTTTTAATTTACTAAGCCACTTGCACTACCAAAAGGCCTTGCAAAGTCTTTTACTTTTGTCATCTATTGTAAATCAAGATGATGATAACATGTAATGGGTAAGTAACTGCATTATATGAAACAACAACAGATACTACTATACTTGTTTTGTTCCATGTAATGTGTATTAAAAAATAAAAAAATCTCCTGAACACGTTTGTATTTAAGTTCTTTAAATATTCTTACATAAAATCATAGCCATTATAAATTTGGGACTATTGCAAATCCTAGTTAATAATCCCTGATAAATTGTGATTTATAAATTACTTTAACTGGATTTTTTCAGTAAATGAAGTGCTTCCATTAAGGAAAATTTTCGCCTACTTATCTCTTGTAAGCAATTTCCTCCCCAGGTGCCCTCTCCCTTTTGTATTTTTGTTTTCATTTTTAAGTTCATCTTGACATGGCAGCTGTGGATTTTCTCTAGGTATTGTAAATGCTCCTACATTCAGTACCCAGCTAAATGTATACATGAGTGTAAACCAAGAATGAAAAAAAATTGCTTTTATAGTTGCAAAAGAACACATAAATATGTACCATCTCTTTAGGTCTGATCCACATACTAAATTTGACAGACATTACTTGAGCAAGTTTGCTGTAATGGAAAAGGCTTCCTGCTCTCCTCCTTCAGCAGAGATTTTGACCACCAGGGTTCATATTCATATGTAGGTAGGGAAATTGTAGGTTTGTGATCAGTGGCATCTGGATTCGGATCTCTGCCACAAATTTTCATTCATGACTGGGGTAAGTCACTGAACCCAAGTTTCTTCAGTTTGTTTGTACAGTTTTCCAGAATCTTTCACCCATGGGAAAGTTTAACTTATTGCAGAGAAACAAAAAGTAAGTGGAAGATTTTCCATTGTCAAACAGTGTTTCTGTTTCATTGTTGTCAGGAATTTAAGTCAAAATATAATCAGATAAAAGCACCAGGAAACTTTTGTCCAAAGGATGAAGAGGAACAGTTTAGAAACAAAACAAAGGAAAACTAATGTGCACTGAATGACCTGAATGGTTAATAGGGCAGCTGGCTTCTAAAAAAAGAAGAAACTCAAGGCTGTGACTAAGGAAGCAAACAAAACTGTAGGTCCCTGCTGTAGGTAGTTCTGTCATGACTTATGTCAAGTTCTCATGGTGATTTCCTGAGCAAATACTTACACCTTGCACAAACAAACGTCAGGTGTTGCATTTCAGTGGTGCTGAACAAATGTTCTAGCAACCAAGCGTGCTGTTTCTTGGGAGAGGCTATGGCAGCAGTAGGCAGCAGGAGCCCTGCAGGTGGGCACACAAGTCCTGCCTCACCCCAGGTGTATCATTTGAGGAGCTTGAGACAAGGCCCCCAGGCCTCTTTGTAAGAGCTTTGCACTGTGTCATAGACTATCATACATGAGGTAAACTGAGCTCAGCAGGAAGGCATGGAAAAACCCAAATCAAAGTCTGGGATTTTTCCTTTGGTGCTTCTGTTTTGTTCTGCTTTGGTGGTTGTGTATGTTGCAAAGAACCAAGGCTTCAAAACTCAGTGAGGTTTTTTTCAGTTGTACATGGACAGTTAAATAAGAAAAGGCTGTCAACTTCTGCATAATGAGGATAGGTATGTAGCACTTCCAAACTCAGCATATATATTAATTTTCCAAGATTGACTAAGGCATACTCATGATTGACAGTAGATGCTTCTGTACATATATTTCCATGCTATCAGTATTCTGCTATTGATAATACACAAAGTTTGCAAATATGAAGGTATTGCTGATCTTTGTTAGCCTGCTAGGAAGTCTCTAGCAACTGAAGCTATCTTTTTTTCTGAGCTGAAGGCACTTTGTTTTAAAGGTAAGCCTGTCTTTGTCATGCCCTAACATTTTCGACTAACATAATATCTTGTTCAGCCCATGATGTCGATACAATTATGTACTTTGTATGTGTATTTTTAATAAATTCCTGTGTTCATATGTCCAATAACTGTAGCTACTTTCCACTTTAACGATTCCACTAAGTATAGGAAATACAAGGGTGAAGCCAATCCAAAGACAGCTTTTTAAAAATCTGCCTCCTAGTGCCAAGCTGGTATTGACAGATAGATTCATAGTAGTATAAACAGTGATCTTAGCAAAACTCCCCTCCAGTTCCTGGCACAAAAAGTGCAGTAGAATGGGAGATTTAGTATTCTGAATACACTAAGGAATGAATATTCTGTGCTTCTCCTGTAACCAGCTGTTGTAGCTTATTCAGCCATTAGCATTACTAGAATGTATTTTATATTTAAGAATATCTTAAAGAAAAAATACGGATCTATTTTAGCTTATCATATGTATTCTATAAGCAGACAAATATCTCATCAGGCTCAATTAGAAATAATAAAATCATTTAGCTCCACTGTAGTCATATGTGCAGACGGTTGCTTTGGGTTCATTGATAATCTCTCAGCTGGTTGTGCAATATTCCATCACATCGCAAGAGTGGAGTGGGAGGCATCTCTCTCCGTAGTTTCTGTTCTTTAGTTTTTAGTGTTTATGTCCCTGAAAATCAAGTCTTGTTCTGCTTCTAATGTTTAGTTTATACTTTTAATTTCTGTTCTCAACCAGTTATTTAGATATATTTTTTATTAGTCTGTAGTAACGGTGAATGTTATTTTCTGGAGTGATTGTCAGGCAAGGATTTGGGGACTGAGCATGGGGCAATCTTGTGTAATCAAGCAGTTTTCTTTAGGAAATGGTGTTACTCTGAGTGACTAAATTATATTTCACTGTTTAAAACAGCAGGGTTGTTTAGCTCATTTATATTGTTCCCTGTCTCCTCTTTGAAGAAACAGCTGAAAATGGGTCTTAACCAAAGTTATGGATTGTTTCTTAAGTTTTACATTAAGCTCTTCTAAATACAACCCAGAGGGATGTGCATACATATATATATGTATATATGTAACCGCCGTAGAGGCAGTGATTTTGAAAGGAACTTTGAGTTCCAAGCTGTGGAAAAGAAAGTGTTTTTTAATATATACACTATTTACATAAAAGGGACTGTGTGTTTCCTAAGCTTATAAAGTCATAGTTAATTAAGTCTTTCAGTAGATGTTAACATGTCTACCACAGCAAATTATACACACCATAGCCTTAGAAAGAACAGTCCATATTCTTCTATCTATAAAGCTATCTTTCATCATTAATATTACATTTATAAAATATTTAATTATTATTCCTTTTGCTTCATGCATTTTGAGGTGTTCTGGGCTCAGTCTTGGAGTACTAGCAGTTTCTGTAGACATGAATGCAGCCTGGGAGAGTTTACTGTAGTCTCTAAACAAAGCTCTAGCTTGACAATATACTACATATGACTAGGTCATCTGTATGTACAGTTTGAACTTAATGTACATCAGAACAAGAGAAGAAAGAGATTATATCAGTGTGTTGAAATGTCTAAGGTTTGTCAAGTCACTTAATATAGAATCTGCTTTCTTCTTTTTGGAACTGCAGTTTAAATTAATGGAAGTAAGTACTGTGATTGCTTTGAGATTTGTCAAATTCTGCCATGAGTTTTGGCATGCAGAAAAAGACACTGAGGTGATTAACTTAAAGTAAGATAGCACACATGGTGAGAAACAGCATATTCTAGATCTTTTGTGAATTAAGTTTGTTATTGCTGTTGTGATCGTAGCTTTTTATACAGCACCTGATGTGCACGTGGTACCCTTTGGACAAGTAAGCAAGGTATTTTAGCTTTGTTTTAGATTGAACTTAATGTTACCTGTAGCAAAGGACAGTGAATAAATGGGAATAATTTTGTGACATTATGAAATCCTGAGCTGTAGGTGCTTAAAAAAAGGAAAATGGAGGACTTGGAAATGGCTGCAACCAGCTGTTCAGACATTGCCCTCAAACACTTCCCACTTGTAGAACGGACTGTAGAACACTTTTGAATGAGAGTATAAACTCAGGCTGTTGTACGCGGACAATCTATGCAATAATGAGGATATGAAAAGCCATATGAAATACTGTAACAGTTATTATCTTGCACTGCTTCAATGTGGATGCAGAATATAAATTGGTGTACCTTAGCAGAGTAGTCCTATCAGCTGAAACCATTGTATGTTGAAGATTTAAGTAACTTCTTCAAAATCAGGTTGTCAACTGTTAGGGAATCTTTATGGTACCCCTCAAGGTGAACTAAATGCATGTTCGTGCTTAAAATATAAAAGAAAAATTTAATGAACAGTGCATTGGGCAGAGTCCCACCACAATACATGGTTCTACATGGAGTCTGCAAAGATGCATCCCAAGCAGGTTCCTCATATACACTTGCACCATCACCAATTCCTTGAGCAGTTGCATGGGGCATCTCAGCCTGGACATGGGTCCATCCCACAGCCCAGCTCTGCTGCCCAACGGTGGTCCCTGAGCTTGGGTTTAGTGCTTGCATTCCAGGATGGTCTACAAGACAATGCTGAACCTGTTTCTTATCTCACCAACCAGGGAAACTTCACTCATTTGCAAGGAGCTGTCTTCCCTCTGGCATTCCTGCTTCCACCCAACTTAACCCCTTCTTGCAGTTTGGCTTCCTTGCCTTCCATGCCAGATCACTCCTTCATTATAAATTACCACTGCTGAGCAGTTACAATTAAAATTTCCCTTTCACAACTGAAATATGACTTCTTGGCATCTCAGATCCAGTTTCTTCTGCATCCTCCTGTGCACTAAGCCTAGTAAAGTGTAATCATTTAATCCTTCATTTGTCTGTCCAGGAGATTTGGTTTTCTTTTTTTTTTTCTTGCTATGCATTGTATACATCTCTTTCTATTAAGCAGCTAATTCAAAGACTGTTTCAGGTATTTAAATAGAGGTATTTATATTTTATCCTGTTGTTGGATCATCAGGCACAGTAACAACATTTTAAACAGAGAAGAAGGGAAGATAATTGGGGTGACCTTTATTAGTGTCTTGCCATGCCCACAGCTTTGGGCAAGGGCTTCGTGAAAGTTGACCCTGGAGCAGTTTTTCATTATGAGGTTGCTATGAGCACTGGTATACAATGTGCTGCAAACACAGACAAGGACTGAACTTTCCAGGGGGCTCTTTTTTAGAGATAAGTTTCAGTTACTTGGGAAATACTGAACCTTTAAGGTTAATTTATTCAGTGGTAACAGTCAAATTAACCTTTGCTATAAGCAGTCATTAGCATTTGAGCATGTATTACGAGTATTTTAGTTACTTTATTTAGATATATCCTGGAAGTAACTCAGGTTCCTTTCCGCTCAGGTTTTGCCTTGGTCGTGTCCCATGCATTCATCTTAAGTCAGCTGAAGAGTCAGCCAGGGTAGTGCTTTCACACAGTGAGCAGCTTGAAGTAAAGAGTCACAGCTGGAAAGAAATAAAGTAAAACCCTGGGAGTTAAGACCCTTTCAAGACCAAGATTAAGAAAAGGTTTTTCAAACCAAAAAAGGCCCTGCCTGGATGAAAACCTTTGACAGACCAAGACCACGTTGAGGGGGTGATTCAGAATATAAATTTGGAATTTGGAATCCGTTCTCAAGTATGACCTGAGAAGTGTGCTTTAGGTCATTAATTTACTTGAAAGGTTTTATTATGCTTCTTGTGTTAGCCCAGATACACAGAGCCTTGTTGAACAGGCTCAAGCAGTGCAGAACTAATTAGCTGACATCAAAGACATTCCTTATTTGGAAGTGGATGAAGTTGACATGAACTAACTGAGCAACATGATAATTTTCTGGGAAGTAAGCAGTGCATGACTGAGGTTGAACTGTTCTTTACACAAAGCCTGACATATATCCTAGAGGAAACTGCTAATGTACCTTCAGTTTTAGCAAGCATAAGGTAGTCTAAGCTTTATCATAACATTTTGAAACAAATAAAGAAATTTACCAAGTACCAGAAAGTAATTTTTTGTTTCTCATGCAGTTAAAAATTAGGAGTAACACTCTGAAGAAACTAATAGTATAAAACCAGATGAGCAAGAAATGTGTCTGGTGGTTTTATTCCAATGCTGTTAAAGGAAACAGCTTTGAGAACACCCTGTGTGAAGAAACAAAATTGCATCAATAAAACTATTGCCTTTTCATAGATTCTCCTTCTAAGAGAAATAATCTGTCAAGAATCCAAGAGATGTTAAAATCTGCTGTATCAGCTAATCATTTTGCAGAATAACCAGTATTCAGCAGAATCACATTTTTAAACTCCTTGAAATATTTTTTGTAATAGACTCAAATGTGCCTCATACTAAAAAGGTCTGTTTCGAAAAGTAAGAAAAAATGTTTTTCTAAAAATTTTACATATACTGTAGAATGGACAGAATTACAGGACTTCTCACCTCTAAATATACTCAAATGATACCTCTTGCTTGGTGTACACTGTGTAGTGTAGTGCTGTGATTAGTAGTTCTGGAGCTAGAATCAGTATAGCCACATCAGCATGGCTCTGCCTTGTTATTAGGCTGATTGGCAGAGCTAATTAGTCGGGATGCAGCATTGTGCTGATACACTCTCACATTGTGCCGATACAACTTTTTGGAACCTAAGCTAATATTGTTGCATGGTAATATGGTGTTCCAGTTCAGGAATAGCTAGATCAGGTGTTTCCCTAGTATGGTATTGCATTCACTGGTGTAGCTGTGCTCACAAGAACTTTGCACAAGGAACAATTTCTGAAAATTTTCTATAAGCATTAACATGAAGCTGGAAACACTTGGACACTTAAGGTAAACCAGGTTGCTTTTGCTGCAGCTGATCGTCAATCCTGCACTAGTAAGGCTTGCACTAAACAGGTAGATTTGTAAGACTAGTCATTCAGACTAAAGTTTAAAGGAAGAAAGGAGAGGGTTTTTAGAAAGTGATGCCATAATAGTCATAGCCCATCAATAGCTTTGGGTTTCTTTGTTTCACAGAGTCACAGAATGGCTGAGGTAGGAGGAACCTCTGGAAATCATGTAGTCCAAGGTCCCAGCTCAAAGTGAGTCAGCTAGAGCAGGTTGCTTAGGGCTGTCTGCAGTTGAGTGTTGAATATCTCCAAGGAGGGAGACTCCACAGCATACGTGGGCAACACGTCCCAGTGTTCAATAATCCTTAGAATCAAGAAATTTTTCCTATGTTTAAATGTAATTTATTGCATTTCAGTTTATGCCCATTGCCTCTTGTCTTGACACTGGATACCACTGAAAGAAGTCTGTGTCTGTCTTCTTTATACCCTCCTATCAGGTAATTATATACAATGATAAGATCCTCCCCAAACATTCTCTTCTCCCAGCTCTCTCATTCTTTCCTTCTGTAATAGATGCTCGAGTGCCTTTATCATGGGATATCAGTCTTCTTCACGGCTGTTTGCTAGTCGGTCCAGTATGACCATGTCTCTCTTGTACTGGGGAGCCCAGAGCTGGACCCAGCTCTCCAGGTGTGTCTCACCAGTGCTGAGTAAAGAGAAAGGATCACCTCCCTTGGCCTGCTGGTGATGCTTCTCCTAATGCAGCCCAGGCAGCTGTTGGCCTTCTGTTGGTGAGCTGCTGGCTTGTGTTCAACTTGTTCACAGGACTTCCAGGTCTTTTTATGCCAAGCTGTTTGGCTCCCAGTCTGTTCTGGTGAATATGGTTATCCCTCCCCAGATGCAGGACTTTGCCTTTCCCTTTGTTGAACTCCATGAGATTCCTGTTTGCTCATTTCTCCGTCCTGATGAGGTCCCTCTGGATGGCCACACAACCATCTGGAGTATGAGCCATGCCTCCTAATTTTGTATCATCTGCAAACTTGCTGAGGGTTCACTCTGTCTCATCATCTAGATTGTTAACAGAGATGTTAAATTATGTTGACCCCCTGATTGACCCCTAGTACTCTACTCCACCAGTGACTAGTCTCGAACTGAATTTTGTGCCACTGATCCATAACACTCTGAGACTGGCATTTTAGCCTGATCCTCTTCCACCAACAGTAGAGTCTTCCACGTTCCAAACTTTCTCTCAGGTGTCAGGGGACTGAGATTCCTGGAGGCAAATCCCACCAGTAGAGACTTAGGTGAAGAAGGCATTGAGCATCTTAACCTTTTCCATGTCCATTGTCATCAGGTCCCCTACCCTATTCAGCAGCATGCCTGTATTTTTGCTGCTGATGTACCTGCAGAAATTACTTTTGCCCTTCGTTTCCACACACCCACACCCCCCCACACACACCCCCAGTTCAACTCCGGGTGGGCTTTGGCTTTCCTAACCCCATCCCTGTAAGTTTGGACAATATTTCTCTATTCCTGTTGAGTTTCCTGGCCCTGCCTCCAGCTCTTGAATGCTTGCTTTTTATGTCTGAATTTGGTCACGAGTGTTTTGTTCATCCATGTAGACCTTCTGCAGCCTTTACTTGATTTCCTGCTTGTCAGGATGGACCATTCTTGAGTTTTGAGGATGTGAGCCTTGAAAATCAACCAGCTTTCCTTGATTTCTCTAGGGCTGTATCCCATAAGATTCTTCTAAGCAGGTCCCTGAAAAGGCAAAGTCTGCTTTCCTGAACTCCAGCATAGTGATCCTGCTTTTTGCCATGTTTTCTCCTCTTGGCATCCTGAACTCCACCGTCTTATGGTCACTGCAGCCAAGGCTGCCCCTGACCTGTACATCCCTGATAAGTCCTTCCTTGTTTGTAAGTGTGAAGCCCATCAGAGCATCTCTTCTCATTGGCTGCTCGATTGTCTGCCAGAAGGTTGTCATTAGTGCAGTCCAGAAACCTCCTGACTGCTTGTGCCCTGCTGGATTGCACTGCTCCAGAACCTATTAGGGTGGTTGAAGTCCACCCTGAGAATCAGGACTCGTGAATGTGAGCTTCTGCCAGCTGTCTGAAGAACAAACAACTGTTTGCTGTAAAGATCTTGTTTAATTTCTTATTTTAAACTCATCTGAGTTATGGGTGCTAATAATAGTTATAGATGCTAATACAATACTGGTTGGTTTGGGGATTTTTTTGGCTAACTAATATTTTTCTCCCATTTTCCCTCTCAGGATTTTATTATGATTCATTAGCTGATGATATTTTCCCTGTGATTTTGTTGTAGTTCTATTAATTCTTGCATTTGCATACCTAAATTACCTTAACTTCTAATGGAAAAAAATTAACATAGTTATGGCAGATTAACTGTAAATTTATGCTGTGCTTCCTGGATTTCCCCTGAAATCTCAGTGCTGGTTGCAGATTCTGTTGTTGTTAGCTGTCTTCTGTATGCTGTTCTGTGGGTGGCAGAAATGAGAGTATGTTGGCCTTGAAAACCAAGTGCTAGTGTTTCAGGATTTACCATGTCACTCTAATAAAATCAAAACCTGAAAGGATTTTCCCTGCAATTTCTCCTTTATGACAGAGAATTTCAATCTCAAGTTAAAACAAGGGGAACAGGAATAAATGGAAATGGAAAGACAGATTTTGCTTGGTACAGGCCTGTAGAAGGTGCAGGAAAGGGCAGTGATTCAATAGTTTGCTTATTTTCCCTTGATAATTGTAGATTATTTTGTTATTTCCTTTCATTTGTTTGCTGCACTGGCAGGCTGGTGAGAACTGCCCTTGTGTTCAGACATTTTCTGTCAGGTGGAACAAGTGTCCTTTATTTCCATGTACACCTTAGCCTCACCTTCCATTGCTGTCTCTCACGTGCAGATACTTCAGAGTGTGCTGTTTCCCAGTTTTGTGTGCGTAAATCAGGAAGTATGTGGCAAAACCCAATATGGAATCCAGAGTACTTCCTACAAAACAATTTTGATTTGATTTCAAGTTTTATAGCTTTTATTGACTTAATAACATGGTATGTTTGCCTTTATTTTAACTAGGACTTGTATTTGGCTACCTCTTGTACCATACTCTTGCTAAGTTGCTTTCCATGATTTTCCTGAAGTCATGGCTAACTGGGGAGGTCCCATTGGACTGGAGGGTGGCAAATGTGACACCCATCTACAAGAAAGGCAGAAAGGAGGATCCAGGAAACTATAGACCTGTCAGTCTGACCTCGGTGCCAGGGCAGGTCATGGAGCAGGTCATCTCGAGTGCCATTACAAGTCATATAATGGACAATCAGGGGTTCAGGCCTAGTCAGTATGGGTTTATGAAAGGCAGGTCCTGCCTGACAAACCTGATCTCCTTCTATAACAAGATGACCTGACTGGTGGACGAGGGAAAAGCTGTGGATATTGTCTACCTGGATTTTCGAAAAGCATTTGACACAGTTCCCCATAGGATTCTCATAGAAAAACTGGCTGCCCATGGCCTGGATGAGCGTACGGTCTGCTGGATCAAGCACTGGCTGGATGGACGGTCCCAGAGAGTGGTGGTCAGTGGGGTTAAATCCAGCTGGCGGCCCGTCACAAGTGGTGTTCCTCAGGGCTCGGTGTTGGGACCATTT
This sequence comes from Strix uralensis, assembly GCF_047716275.1. Lineage (NCBI taxonomy): Eukaryota > Metazoa > Chordata > Aves > Strigiformes > Strigidae > Strix > Strix uralensis. The sequence goes on from NC_134012.1 coordinate 77,809,211, forward strand.
CTGTTTAACATCTTTATTGATGATCTTGATAAGGACATAGAGTGTATCATCAGTAAGTTCGCAGATGACACCAAGTTAAGCGGGAGTGTCGATCTGCAAGAGGATAGGGAGGCTCTACAGAGAGACTTGGATAGATTGGATAGGTGGGCCAACATTAACGGGATGAGCTTCAACAAGGCCAAGTGCCAGGTCCTGCACTTGGGCCACAACAACCCCATGTATCGCTACAGGCTTGGGGAGTTGTGGTTGGAGCTGTCTGGAAGAGAAGGATCTGGGGGTTCTAATTGACAAGCAGCTGAACATGAACCAGCAGTGTGCTCAGGTGGCCAAGAAAGCCAATGGCATCCTGGCTTGTATTAGAAATAGTGTGACCAGCAGAAGTAGGGAGGTGATAGTCCCCCTGTACTCTGCACTGGTGAGGCCACACCTGGAGTATTGTGTCCAGTTTTGGGCACCTCAATATGAGAGAGATATCGAGGTGCTGGAGTGAGTGCAGAGGAGGGCAACGAAGCTGGTGAAGGCCCTGGAGAACAAATCCTATGCAGAGTGATTGAAGGAGCTGCGACTGCTCAGTTTGAGGAAGAGAAGGCTGAGGGGAGACCTCATCACTCTCTACAACTACCTGAAAGGACATTGTAGAGAGGTTGGTGCTGGTCTCTTCTCACAGGTAATTAGCGATAGAACAAGAGGGAATGGCTTTAAACTGCAACAGGGGAGGTTTAGACTGGACATTAGGAGAAAAATTTTCACAGACAGAGTGGTCAGACAGTGGAATAGGCTGCCCAGGGAGGTGGTGGAGTCACCATCCCTGGATGTGTTTAAGGGTTGTTTGGATGAGATGTTGGGGGATATGGTGTAGGGGAGAACTTTGTAGAGTAGGGCTGATGGTTGGACTTGATGATCCCAAGGGTCTTTTCCAACCTGAATGATTCTGTGATTACCTGGTCTACCCAGTATGCCCTTTCTTACAACATTTACTCAACAATTCAAGGTTTTTAAAAATTGGTAGTCTACTTCCATATGATCTATGTAGCTAACTCTTTTAGGATGGAAGACTCAGGTTTGATGATTTTAAAAGGGTTATGTCTAGTGAATGTTTTCAAATATAATCCTTAGTTCTTAATGATCTGATCTTCTGTTGTACAAGTAAACCATCTGGATTCTTTTTAAATACAGAACAGAAATACGTATAGAAACGTTTTTCCTTTCATGCAATATTAATAGTTTACCATTTCTGTCTGGAAGTGGGATTATATCATTAGCATTACTTCTTTTGTTGCTAATTTACGTCAAACATATTTGTCTTGCTGGCCTTACATCTGACAATACAGATTTATCTCAGCAGTCTTTAGCTTCCCTTATCCATTCCCTGCACTTCATAATCTCAGTTTTATTACCATCTATTTCCTCCTTTTAACAGAAATCAATTATTTTTCTTATTTCTAATTATTTCTTCTAAATGCAGTTCTTCACTGTTTAGACAAACATGGCTGGAATTAAGGAGTTCTTCCAAATGCAACGCTTATTATAACTTCTGATTTTAGTTATATAGTTTTCTCTGAACATTTTTCTTCACAGTAATTTTTCTTACTACTTTTTGCACTGGGAAATTTAGCCCTTTTGAATCACAAATTATGTATAATTACTTGCTGGGCCTGTGTTCTGTATTCCCATATTGAACACAAGTGTGTCACAGTAACTGGTCTTTAAGCAACCACTAGTTTCCCGTCTAGTAATTAATTAATTTTTATTCATTATAGTGAGATAAATGTAGAGGTATTTACTGTTTTCTGCAACACTTTTGCTTTAGTCAATTAACTTCTATAATATTAACAAATGTGATGATTTGGTGCTTATTGCATGAAAGGTCCTGCATGTGATCTAATTTGAAGTCTACTCAAAGTCCTTAATTTTAATTTTTATCCATGAGTTATTTTGTTGTCCAGTTTGATCTGGAGCTAAGATGATTTTTTTTTTTTCCACATAATGCATATTGTTGCATTCTGTAAAGAAGAATGTGGAGAATTCTGCACATTTAATACTGAATTTGAATAAGAGTTGCATTGCTTGCTGGTATTAATATCCTGTATCGCTAGTTTTGGCATATCAGAAATTCTTTAGTTTTAAGTGGAGTGAAATAAAGATTGAGAACCTAGACTAAATTAAAGCAATTTACATATGCAGTCAGACAAGAAAACAAGCAGTCCTGCTAGAGGAATCAGCAGGCATAGATCTTGCAATTGTAGGCCAACAGTTAGATCAGAACTATTGATCTTCACTAATTATTGGGTAGTTCTTGACCTAAATCACCACAGTTCCTATACCTTGTGAGATAAACTCTTGAATGTCGAAACCAGCTGACCTGAGACTGGCATTCTGTTTTGGCTTGCATGTTCTGATTTCCATTCATAACAACATGTAAAACCTATCGGTGTCCTCAGAAATTGCTCTTCTTTTTCTATTCATAATAAACAAATTATAACACTTTTCAGATAAAACAATGTTTATATTTTGACTTGAATGAGTGTCTGAAACTCTTGTGTATGACCATACTGGTATTATGTCTGGTGTAAATAAATTATTTGAGTTTTCATAGGGAAAAGTGAACATGAGAATGGAATAAATATGCAGAGGCAAAAAATGTTCCTTCATCAATGATAGTTTATAGAAGTTATTTCCAAATGGCACTGTGTAACTATGGAGTCATGTTTTTGTCAAGTAATAATACCATACTAAATAGCAATAAAACTTTTAAAGGATTTTTTGCTGGTAGAAGACACACAGGAAATGTATATGATTGATTTTTCTTGTTTGTTTGGGGAGCACTGGCCTTCGCTTATGAAGCAATCAAAATTCATCTTTAGTTCATACTGTATTCTAATGATGGATTTATTAGTAGAAAAATACACTGTGCACATATATTCTGGATCTAATTCTTTAAATGATTTCTTTAAATAAATTATTTTCAACCTATTATGTCATCCAAACAATAGAATAGAAATATGTGTTTGTTCTTCTTTTTGTAACATGGTAACATGAGTTTCTTTTTGCAGGAAGGCACATTCAGATTGCAGATTACCATTACTTAAATGACAAGTGGCTGATCATTTTAGGGCTCAACCATCCTCAGTGTTTCACTCTTTACCTTTGCCATGATGGAAAACAGCAGCTTACTGATGAGGGGTTTGTTCTTTCATCATTGAAAAGAGTTTCTTAAGGTAATGCAAGTTTTTGTGAGGCAAAAGTCTTCTCTTTGCAGAAATTTAGTGTAGTTTATGTGCTGATGTATTTTTGATTCTTAAAAATATGCAATTTTTCTATTGCAAGTACATTCCAGGAAAGATTTATTCCACATAAAGGTCTGCTTCTTTTTTTATCCAAGTTTTTAATATATTTAAAAAATGTTTGTATAGCATGTGATGAGAATTGTCTCTGTTTCCTTGTGCTTCTTTATTTGTTGTATTTACTTGTTGTATCACATCTCAGTACTTGATGCTGTTTGTGGCAGGCAAGCTCTTTTATATTTTGTACATTATCTGAAAAAGTGATGGTTAAATCTAGGAATTAGTGATAGTGCAATAACATGATTGATGATAGTTATAAATACTACTCGGATACAAAAAAGATGTCTTTTTTAAAGTATGTTTTATAGTGATAATGAACAACTATATAGAGGTTTGCCTTTTCCAAGTAGTGTCCTAATGTCAATTAATTACTGCTACCCCTATTTTACAGAAAATGAGAAAACTGATGTAAAGAAACTCTAGCTTTGTCAGACATCTGAGAGTAAAAGTAAGGACTTACGTAACACATTTGTTCTATTAATTTCTTGTATTTCACATCTAAATGTTTTTCCAATATATGATGCATTTTAACTCACATTGTCAAAACCAGCATATTAATATATACACACTTTCTAATTGTATTTTGATTTTGTCAGTAGCTACACTTCCTAATTTTTGTAAGCCTAAGGAATGAATTTACTATGTCCTTCTATAAACATATGAAGATCCACATATGTTTTAAAAGAAATGTTGTTTTTAAAACATTCAGAATCTATGACAAGAAGAGTTTCTACTAGACAGGTATCTCAAATCAGCCTTAGAAATAAAAAGATGGCAGAAAAAACCTGTTGGTTTATTAAAGCTCTGTTTTACTGAACTGAAATAGTGACATTTCTTTGTGTTTGTTCGTATCATAAATTAGGCTTTCAGAGAAAAATGCAGACACTTATTAACTAGCTTTGCAGCACTCCTGTTAAGGCACATAATTTTTATCTTGATTTTACAGCTGAGGCAGAGAACAGTTAACTTGGATGCATGAGACTAACCACTGGGACAGCTTTTTTTCTTACTTGGATAGCTTTTATATAGCAAAGTAGCTGACTGTTCCTTGCTCATACTATTATAAATGTGAGGAGATTCAGTTCCAAATAATTAATGATAATGCAGCAGTTTTAATACCAAAAAACCCTATCTCCTCAATTGAAGAATATTCAAAAAGCCCAGAGTCATGAGTGGCACTGATAAATCTTTCTCACTAATGCAAGGGACAATGTGCTGAAGAACTTGTAATAAATCTTTGATGTGTGGTTTTAAAAATCCATTATCCTTCCAGCAATCACAACCAGTGTAAGTGCAGTTAACTTTGGGTACCTTTAACAGGATGCAGATATCTAGCTATGTGATCTGTCAGTATACTAAAAAAACCCCTATACTTCCTAAAAACTTCTGCATAAGACTCTATCAGTGCAATAAAATGTACTCATCTAATCTCCATTTGCCACAGTTCTGTATCCATATGTCTGTGAAGTCTTTTAAATGTCAGGGTTATTTGAATATTATAATACTGTGGTTTCAGTGTATAATATGCATTTGTGATTGATTAAACTCACAAAGTGAGAGACAGGATTAATGTTTCTTTTAAACTTGTACATTTGGTTAAGAAATATTGCCTACATTGCTTTCCAACTGTCTGCTTGGACATGTGTCGAAGAAGACACATCTCTACTGAAGTTCCACTACTGTGAAAAGTTTGCAGAACAACTAAAAAAATAAAAATCCTCACATCCTGCAGCTAAAGATGGCAAGTAAGCAAAGTCCTACTTTCTGCTGTGTTTTACTAGAATGATTACATGTCACAGTGAGATAGATCTTATAGTTTCTATGTGCTTTTGTTGGTCACTGGTTATTTATATCAGAACTTCCTTTTTTTCTACAAGATGAAGTATACGGATTAATATTTCATTCCCATTCACTTTCTAAATAAACTGGGACAATTCTGACAGTTTTCTTCTTGCTTTTCTTTCACAGACAATTGGGCTAGACTGTTTTGTTGAAAGCTATGCAAAAGTGTGTCTATCTATATATGACTTGCACTGTGGAAGAAATCCTTAAGTGTGAATTGGGAGGGGGGGGTCTCTGGAATGACTCATGCATGCTGTTATAGGCAGGAAGATGCAGACAACAGCCTTCACCATGACAAAGCCCAGTTTATCCCCAGGGAAGGTTCAAACCAGGCGGTATGTGGTGCATCTACATTACCAACCTGTGCAGTGTAGCAGGGAGGGACTGGGCAAAGATTTGACACAAACTGTTATGCCTCTAGGGTTACATGTCTATATCACCAATTTACCAGCAATAAAGTTCATATAATTCATCAGTTCTAGGTAAGCACTGTATGTCTATGCCTAACAGATGATGCAAGACAGATTACTGTGCAGAGGATGTTGCTGTTATTAACAGAATACTGGACACAGAGAACAAACTGCAGGAGACCTTGCACCCATATTGTGAGTTAGGCACCTTAACTAATACCCTTGCACATGACTTCAGCCTTGATTGCCCTACTTTGAACACACCTGTGGTGTGCTTGAGTGCATACTGCATAGCCACAAGTATAAAGACAAGGAAAATTTTCACCTACAAGGAACCTTTCCAGTGCACTAGATTGTTAAAGTATGTTCTCTCAGTGAGTCACTCAGTAGTGTGACACTGTAATTGCAGACTGTAAATTCTTACACTCTCTGTACCTCAATTTCTCATCTATAAAATGGGAATAATGGCAACTGCTACCTGTCCTGTATGTTGAGTACAATTTCTCTTTGTGAGATGTTCTGTTGCTGTAGTGAAGGTCTCATCTCAGACATGGCTTTGAATAGTGGGTGGTAGGTGGTACATGGAATCAGGTGTTAAACAGTTAAGATACACTGTTCTGCAGCTGCCTATGAGGTAAACACTGCTGTGGCAAGCAATGCAATTTCTGTTGAAAAAGATAGTATGTGATAATATACTTATAAATTAAGGCCCTTGAATTAGATTTCCATAAACACACATTTCTGACATTTTATGAGAAACTCCCTTACCACAACAGCAGTTAAAATTATACCTATTCCTTTCCAAAGCTGTCTTGAACTTTTGTTTAGTGTACAGAAATTATACTGATATAAAATTCTTCTAAGGTATAAAATTTATAGCTGGAATTACTTGATTCTGGGTTGGTTTTGATCAGTATTACATGATGATTCAAGAACTATCTGATTTTGAACCTTTATAGATGACTGAGAAAAATGTTTTTAAGCAGAACACATTTCATTTCAAAACATACCCATGATTGTTTTTCTGTCTTTTATTAGTCCTAGCAAATTTAAAGTTTTTGTGTGGAAAATTAAAATATTTCATAACAAGCAACCACAAGAGGGAGCCCATGTCACCACGTTGGTTTTTTAATATACTCAGCAGGAAATCCTGTGTTGTTTAAAGAATTAAACATGAACATTTTTCTTTAGCAGTTAAAGGTGTTCAGACTTCTGTTCAACAGGATCTAGTGAAAAGTTACCTGGTACAGTATATTTCTGAATGTTATCTTCATATTGAGGAAGGATTAAACAGGTACGATTCTTATTTTGAATTGAAACAGAACCAAAGAAGGTACTGGAACTCATTTGATTCAGTTGATCTCTACTGAACTCAGAAGTTTTGCTGTCAACTTTAATGAGATCAGAGTTTCATCCTCAGGCTCTTAAGGATAACACACACACAAACCTACAAATTACTTAATTTCTGCTGATTTTTAAAATTAATTTAAGAATTTTCAAGGATTAACATGGGGAATGGTGTTTGATTTTAAAATATTGAAAAGATTGGTGGTGGAAGTGTGCTGCTTCTCCCAGGAAATTCCCAAACAGATCCATCTGCTTTATGGTCATGTGGCTACAAACAATTATATAAACTGAAGAAAAAAATTGTATTTGAAATCCAAAATAATAATACTAATATATCTGACCAAGTAGTATGAGTTTACATGTCAGACTTTAAAAAATTACTAGCAGAATGTCTAACTGTTTTTATCTTACTTTTAATGCATACAGGTGTAAGTAACAGGAGGACAATTTCACCTAGTGGACTCTTGAGCTGTTGCTAATAATGGCCACAAACCTTACACATTTATATCACCACAGTTTTTAGGAAATGCCTGAGATATCATGGTGAAGACAGGAAACAACACGAAAATACAGACTAAAAGATATGGACTTCCCATTCACATTATAGGTTTGATTTGCATTCTCTGGCATACTGAAGAGGAAAATATTCCCAGGCAACCACTGTCATAGATATGCTTTTGCATTATGAGGTCAGTATCGTACATATATGTTTGCAGGTAAGCAAGTATTTTCAATATAACTGGTGCCATACCATGAATAGTATTAGGTATCCATTTAGCTTTGTAAAATTTTATGGATCTATTCCTCTCATTTTATTAGGTGAATGAGAAAGTTCTTCCTCACTAGAGGAGTTAGCTGAGTGTATTCAATGAACTAGAGCTTTGCTTTTCTTCAAAAATTTTGTGAAGTTCCTGCTCTCCTTTAGGCTTCCATTCAGAACAAGATTTTAATTTGGCAGCAATTCTTGCCATCACATCTGGCTAGGCCCTAGAAATCTCAGCTGTGAGAAGTCATGAATCTTTTCCCTCACAACCCATCATATCTGATCCAGAAAGTTTCTGCATGATACCTTTATATTGGGGAAGGATTAAATAGGTATGATTCTTATTCTGGATAAAAACAGAACCAGAGAAGGTACTGAAACTCATCTGCCTCAGCTGGTCTCTGCTGAATTCAGAAGTTTTGTTACCTACTTTAACAAGATCAGAGTTTCATCCTCAGGCTCTTAAGGATAACACACACAAACCTACACAATTCTTAGTTTCTGGTTTGTGTTTTTTTTTTTTTTTTTTTTTTTAAATTGTTTAAGAATTTTCAAGGATTAACATAGATTAACATTATCAGCAAACCCAAAGTGTCTGATAAAAGCAAGTATCCTGTAAATAAATTGTGAATTATATAATTTAACTAGTTTTCTTCAGAACATTAGCTGTGGCTGAATACTTCCTAATGAGAGCCTTGGGTTGAATAGTAAAATTATTTTAAGACACAGAGAATTACTAGGAATAATTCAATTAATTTTTGCAGCAGTTCCTCTTTTGTGCAATAACCATTTCTTTACATGCCCTTTTCTGTAAATTTCAGATCAATGAATTGGAAAAAAGCTATTCTGCTAAAGTAGTTATGGGATTATATTTACTTGTATTTAGTTGGTTTTTATTTAATAGCAATATTAACTCTTAACCTTGGTGTTGAAAAATTGATGTTTTATGAAATTTGGACTACATCCTCTTTCATTGCCTTTTTAATATAACTACATTTCAGACCAAACAGCTTCCATTAATGGCAATAGAAAGGATCCTAGTGGCTTCTGCAGGAAACAGATTCTTTCTTTCCTCTTCATTTGCAGGCTTTAAGATTCATCTTAAGGTTATGTGTGGTCTTCCCAGTGTTTTAGAGCAAACCTGAAAACTGACTGGTTGAACATCTTTGTAATGGGTTGTTCCTGCATGTGCTGCAGAAACTGACCTGGCTGTAAGGCCCCTTCTGAACTGAATCTAGGCCTGGGCTATTTGGATCTCTTTCTTTCAACTTTGCTCTTTCAACATTGTATATTCTATGGCTTCTCATTTTCTTAGAGGGCAGTAAAAAGAAGGGAGAACAAGAATATATATGGAAGAATAGGAAAGTATTGATCAGCAACACTCAGTCCATTACGCTTGTCTATAGTCTATTTTCAGTGGCAAATGCTACCATTGGAGCAGAGGACCTGCAGCTAAAACTAACCAGAAGATGACAGGAAATGCCCTAAGGCAGGAATTTTCAGTCAAGGCACTGAAACTGTGATATGGGGACTGCTCAGTCTGTCACAGACTCCTTGTGCTATCTTCATGAAACTTCTCAAGGAGAAGTGAAGACTCAAAAATTCCCATATTCATCTCTTTGGTTCAGATTTTATTTATTAACTGATAATGGGGTTGATAATGACACTTTTGCTCTCAGAGTTTACTGGGAAGATATGTTCCTTGCCTGTCAAATGTTCTGATAACATGGTCATAGAAAATACAGAATTATCTTGGTAGATGGGTACAGGAAGAACGTTAGTTAAAAATTATATATCATTTTAGATCTTGTTAATATATCTATCATGTGAAATGTGAAAGCAAGAGAAAGATGCCTAAAATATTTAACGGGATTCCAGTGAGCCAATTTAATAGAAACATTTCACCTGTAGTACCTAGTGAAGATTGCATAGGTGAACCATTAATTGGTAATTAATTTTGAAATTATACAAAATGCAATGGAAATCTGTTTCAGTGCTTTCTTCTGTAGGAGAATAACAATAAATCTTTTATTGATTAGCATAATGGGAGTTTCCTGCTTAAATGAAAGTTTTCTTCTTCTCTTTGGAAATTCATGTTTGTATCCTGTCTTATAGAGAAGGGATTTATGGCATCACAGTAGAGTTCTTAGCATTTACAACTTCTTTTGTGCTATGGGAGTGAATAGGCTTCAGAGTGGGGCTAGAGATAAATCAGTTGCCAAGGGGACAGAATGTCAAGTAGAGAAAAACCACAGGGAATATCTGAGTGGGGCAGTTCATAATACCTGGCTGCAGTTCTGAGACGCTGCCACTCAGTGGGCTATAACCAGACGAAAAAAAAATGGACTTAAAAAGGACTTCAGAATGCTGTGTGAGGAGCGATTATGGGCAGCCCTGTAATAAGATTGTCAGCTGCAAACCTGCCTTCTGTTCAGAGCACACAGTGAAGCTCAGGTCCCAGACGCTTCACTGCACCAAAGGTGGTTGGGGTGGGGGGGTTTAACAGGCTGAACAGGAGGCAAAGGAGGACTCAAACCAGGACACTGACTATCTTCACACACACTGTAAATACTCACTGGTTGTCCACACAAGTGACCGTGGTGAGGACTGTCACAGTGAGAACTAACTAAACTGCCAGTGAACTGAGAAAGTAATTGCTCACTGTTGTTAGCCCACTGCTCAGGGCTGGTAACTCCTGAGTATCAGGAGACAGCAGTGTGGGAGCTACACTGTACAATTTACAGTCTGTAAACTGATGTCTGTAGCTACCATAATACATACCCGTCAACCTAGAGAACAGCAATTCTGCAGACTCAGGAGAGGCAAATAAAAGAATATAGAATTAATTACAATTAGTTTATATTAAGTTGAATTAAAACTGCTTTAAAATTATCTCCAGGTTTTTGAACTCTTAAAATTGATAGAATCAAATATGAATCCTCAAGCTTCTTCCAGTGTAACAGTATTATTTATTTGTAACACTAGGCCAAGGAAACAAATATGATCTTTACTGTCTGTGATTTTCTTGTCAACAACAGTGACTTTAATTAATGAACAAGTTATTCCATCCCTGAATGTAGAAAACAAGGGCATTGCTATAATATTACACTGAGGTATAACAACTTCAACTCATACTGAAGTGAAACTCTGTGGCAGTTAACCACGTAGATAAACATCTAAGGCTTTGCTAAGGTGCACTCTATTCATACCTACAAAAACTCTTAATTAGTTTTGCACCATGTAAAAACATGCACCTAAACACATATAAGGTAGTGCAAACACAGATATTTTTTCACATGGAAGTGTATACTTTATAAGTGGAAGATATGTAGTACACTAAGTGTGTAGGCTTAATTGTATGTACCTATATATTTTGTAAATGTGCTGCTGGAATCCCATTAAAAAGAACAATCTACAGTGTCATAAAATAATTTTTTCATTGTGTGGATATAAAAATGAGGATGAACAGCTGTACTTAAAGTATAGCAGCAGGATAAAAACTGCAGTTTGAGAATTCTTCCAAGTCCATGTTTAATGAAGTAAACTTTGCCAAGACCTTCCGATAGAATCATTCAGCACTGTTCAGCAACAAAGCTGCTTGTTCTCTTTATATCTAAATATTGAATGTAACAAGCTGTAGTGGTCCTGTGCTGAGAGGGGACACAATCCTGCTACATGCAAGCATCTTTTGTAAACAGCTTACCTCTGTGCATAAGTAGCTGGGCAGGATCTACTGATTTATAAATAATTTCTCTAGCAGAAACTTCTTTAAGGTCAAATGTTTTAGGAAAAAGTGAAAATCAGGTCAGATCTTCCTGCACTATTGAATTACATGTGTACATCTTGGGTTTTTTTCACTGACATAGATTTTCAAAATCTGCTCTATTCACTTGGTTCTTGGTTCTCAGCTGTACTAGAGCTCTGCTCATTGTGCACAGAGGAGAATTGGGTGGCAGAGAACAAATTCTTCACTCTTAATTTTCCATCTCTAAAATCCATGTACACCCTTGGGAACAGGACCTTTGAAGTGAGAACTACTCACAGAGTGGTGCAGCTCCGTTCTGTATGTCCTTTTTGCATAGTGCCACTACAGACTTTCTGCTTAGAGGCTGGAAGCAAGAGGCACAAATATCTACTCCAGTTGAAAGTTTCAATGCCTTTTCCGGTTGGTTATCTCCAGCTCCCATGCCCTATATGCCTCCTAAGTAGGGGGAAGGAGTCAAGAGTAAATTAGTCCTTTCCTCTGAAGCCAGTGAAATTATCAGTTTTGGGTTTTGTGGGGTTTGTTTTGTTTTTTCCCTTCCAAGACTGGGGAAATAGCCATTACTTTTTGCATTGCAGTTTTCAGGGTGTTTCTGCTAATGGATGTCAGATCACCAATGATGCTTTAAATATTCTGGTTGGAGATCACAGTGAAAGGTAACAGGCATTCATACAACCTTGTGCAGTGATATTATGAGTTTATTGTGACAATACAGCTCTTTTGGCTTAATGGCAGCTAAGTTTTATCATCTGTGTTGAGTTATCTCAGTAAACGTACGCATGACTGTGTTTATATTGGAAGGCAGGTATTAATATACCTTCCAAGGAAAAGTTTTCATAACTGTTTCCAAAATGGGGATGTAGCTGGTGCAACACTGTGCTTGTTTAGCAGAACAATAAAGCAGTATCCTATGCAGAATAACACCTGATGATAACCTAGTGGTTTTGACAGCAGGGTTGTGTCTACCTGAGGGCATTAATCATTGCAGCTGGTTGGAGGTGTGTTTTTCACACTCCAGAGACACATGGCTATACCAGAACTTTTAAGTGTAGATTGAGCCTTGAGATTACAAGTAAGTGACTGGTCTAGGGTTTGAGATAAGTCAAGAGACAAGGAAAAATCCCATTAATTTCCCTACTCTCTAGTGTCTCTGGTAGCCCATTTACCTCCCTTGCCCTTTTCTTACAGCCACTTCTGAGAGCCCAGGTTTTGTTCCTGTCCTGTTTATGAGTTATGCATTCAAACTACACATAGTCATAACATGAATCAGTTCTGCATGGGTATGTCACCATCAAGCTCTTCAAATTTAAGACTGCACACATTTTTCTCTAAGAGGATTCTGTGCTGTAACAGAGCTAATAAAAACTGGAAGAGTAGAACTGAATGTGTGAACGGCTTATTTCCTGTCTTTATACAATTTCAATCAGTTGAAATGCCATGTAACAACCTCAATTGCAACAACCTAACTGAATTTTGTGCTTGGGAGTATATAATAGGCATGAGATTTGAATGATTAGCTAGAAAAAAAAAATCAAACCCTGTGAAACATAGTTTATCAACAGTAAGAGCTATGTTAACATGATATTTGGTGAAATAAAGCAATAAGATGCAAGAGAATGAGAGATGAGTTAATTTTTGCAATAATTCGGTGTTTATGTATTTTTTATAACATACGAGCTAGGAAGTGGAAGGATTACACTGTGTATCTGTGTGTTACACATATAATGCTAACTAAAAAGCAAAATTTTTTTTGCATGAAGTATTTTGGCAGTAAGGTATAAGAATGTATGTCACCCTGTGCTAAAAGAAAATCTGGGCTGTGTGGTAGCTAAACAACGAACAGAAAAATGAAGGATATGAATTGTGACATTTTTAGCTACCCAGACAAAGGAGTACTCTGAAGCAGTCTTGCTGGCTTGCCACTGAACTTTCTTATAATGCATGGAATCAGAAAACATGTAAATCTGTTGTTACTTCATGTGTGTGTGTGTTTCTGACATTACATTTGTTATTGCTAACAAGTGTGACGCAGGGGATGGAGAACCTCAGCCAGCTGAGACCTATTTTTCTTTTGTTTATAGTCAGTGGCCAGTTCTTTTCCTCAGATATTTACTTAGGATGGGGGATGGATAAAAAATAATTGTGAATTAAGTTAAGGGTTATGTAGACATTGATGTAAGTTTCTTATGAAATGTAATGGAGCTTAGTTTTGGCAGAAACCTTGTTTGGCTAGGAGGAAACAAACGATCTAATAGCTCAGACAGTCACTTAATAATTTTTGTCCAGCAGCAAATCTCTTACTGTTATTTGTTGGCAGGAATATTGGAAATGTTGCTTTCCGACCTTCTTCCTAATATGGAGTTTGTTCGCCTACCTCAAAATGTCTTCAGTGTACAATGAGGATGGATGAAATAAAATTTGGTTGTGAAAACCAGCCTTGACTCCAGCACCCGTCTGATGTCAGGGGACAGGGAAGTTCTCTGGTGGTGTTTGGGCAATGGGTAAAAATACTGGCAAGGGTCAGTCTCGTGAGTTGCCTGAATTCAGCCTTTGAACTAAGCACAATCTAAACCAATTATTTCTGCTTCTGTTGGATGCTCGGGATCTATACCGGAGCACTGGGGTATACCAGTCCTCTTTCTTTAGACTGATTCTTCCACTGAAGGGGTAAGCCAGCCTATTTCTGTTAGAATTGACCATAGCTATCCATTTTTAAACTCACACATTAGCCAAATATCTGTACTCTCTGGATTTCCGTTTTGCTCCATATGACTTAGTCATATAAGGTTTTTTTTGTTCATATCTTGGCAGGATTTTTAAAATTTGTTTTGCTTTTCAGGATTGTGGGAAGTGCTTTAATTTTTGTTTCTTTTTAGGGTGTATGTGTGGGTACAGTAAATATAGAGTGGTTCTGTGCTTATTAACTACTCAAAAGATGAGTACTACTCAAATCCTATTAATATACATATTTTTAAGCAAAGTCCTGTAAGGAAATTTATTTCTTACTTTTTAAAGCATGTGAATGGTTCCTCTTTTGTCAAGCTTAGGTATAAAATTTCACTTTTTAAATTCAATATATACAAATATATATACATACACATATAAATTAATACACATTAAAAGACCTGCATTACTTTAGGTGCAAAAGATAGCTCATCTAATTAATAGGGTGAAACTGTAAATTACTTGTATTTCAGCTGAGAAATACTAGACATGTATGCATAGAGACTCCATAGCGGGCAGTACATGGATGGTAAGTGCAAAAAGGTCTGGACCTACTATGTTAGCTGTGCCAGTTGAGTACATCACGTGCAAAGGGTCCAGTGCATGCAAGATATACTGGCTCATCGCATGTGCCATCTCTATATTTACAGAAGTCTGAGATGCCCAGATGTGTGGTAGCCCTGCAGAGCAGTAGCTTTGATTGGGTTGCCAGAAATATAGTAATCCTGTATAAATGGGTAAATTCTTTTTCAATTTGTGTAAAGTTTCTGAGAAAAGATCTGTTGGGGGAAGATGGTACATGTGAATTACATGTGGTAGTCCCCTGCTATGCAGTGCATCATGTCCTTTTCCATTTTAAGACCTGATACTTTGAAGCACACAGTTTGGTGATGTCTTATATGTCATAAATTTGAAAAGCAGTTGTCTGTGTAGAAAGGGGGAAATATATGATCTTTCCTAGGGAAGATTCATAGTTCTTGAAGGTTGCCTTCTGCAAAAATTTGTGGAAATTTTCATGATAATGTCAATTGTCTTCAGTTAATCTAATTGCCAGAAGCTGAGCACTGTGAGTCACTTTTCATCTGTTTGAAGCACACTGTTAATTGTTAATACTTGAGAATTCAGTTTATGCATCATTTATTGGTAAGGATGATATACTTCAGATATTGTAATATAATTCAGTGAAAACTATTGTTACTTGTGCTGCTTTTTCCAGAGAAGGATATACATTTTTTTTCATAATTCAAGAACTTTGTGTACGCTGTATTAATTCAAACAAATTACACAAGCAAGAAGAAAGGAAAATAATAGTAGTCAGCTGCACTGTCTTCAAAGCAGTTCTTTAACATTCTGTGCAAAAATGTGTGTTACAAATAAGGATTATGTAAACAAATCCTTGTCCACCTATCTGATTTTCTTCAGCAAATAAGTCATGTATCTTTCAAACCTCTGAGGTTGCTTAAATGTTTTCATTTAGTTTAGCATCTGTCTGAATTTTTTATTTAGAATGACATAAAAATGTGTTTATATGATGAACTGCTGGCCCTTCATCTGTCCTTCCCATTTCATGTCATGCAGTACCATGCACTATCACAAATTAATGTTTATTAAAGCTTAGGGCAGGACTCTGCTCCTCACAGTGAATTGGAATTGTATGTGATGGACTAGATCCCTGGCTAGTGTAAAGGGAACTCAGTAGGATACTAGCTGATGTTACAGGAGCATCTAAATCTCCAGATGGCCTCTCAAGAATTGATCTGGTTTATTTGTGTGTATGTTTTTACACTTCTTCTGTGGCAGGCAGGGAGGAAGAACATTCTTATAAGAGTCAGAGAGAAATGCAATCCAGGAGCAAAAGCAAACTCTTCAGTATAGCTTCAAAAGTAGGAAACACAGTTATTGGTGAAATAATACTATTTTAATAATAAGACTTTTCTAACTCACAGAATAGCAACAGTATCTTCTGCATTAATTTTGACACAATCTTTATTCTGTGCTTCCTCTTTCAAGGTTAGACATCTAAAATTAGTTATTTACAGAACCACTTCAAGACTGGCCTGATTTTCATAGCTGGTGAAAACAATCTGTGTAGCCGTCGTACATTTCACAGGGCAATCTGGATTTCACAGTTTGAAAAAACAAAAGCACTTAACTGATTTGGGAGGTGCCTGCACCGACATTAGCAGTGCATGTGGAAGACCTACTGCTAGCTTGGAATGTGAGAATTGGGGCCCCGCAGGCAGAGCAGCAGTTGCAGAGCACTCTGCCTGCCTGGCAGCGGGTCAGCTCAGGGGAAGCTCTTCTGCTTTCTTGGTCTGGGTGACTCAGTCACAGTTGTTGTCCCAGGAACCTTCTTCACCACGGTTGGTAGTACATCCTTTAGGTATATCTCTACTGGCTTTAAACTAGCTTGGCTAAAAACTGGGATCATCACAGAGAGAAATGCAGTGTAGATTAAGTGCACGAATATCTATTTAGCTGCTTTGGGTGTTTATGGTGACTGCAATTATGCTCCATGGTGCTGCCGCGATGCAGCTAGGATTCATTCAGTGCTAGCTGAGGCATGGCACACAAGTTGTGATCACAGCAGCAGCTGCAGACATGCAGAGCACTTGGCTATTGAATTCTGCTTCCATTTCCTATATGTCTAAGTATGGCTGCATGAGTGAGTGAGAGCAGGTGGTTGCCAACTGCAACAAAACGTGTAATTATAAACAAGCCAGCCAGGATCCATATCCTGAAATTAAAATTTCAGTGCTGCTCCTGACAGTTCTTCTCTGAGTTCTCTTTTACCGCTTTCAAAAGAAGACCTGTTCCTCTGCTTACATGTAGGTCTTGTATTAAATATTAATCCCCTCTTACCTCTGTCCCTCACATTTTGTAAGATAGGAGTGAACATAATGATCTGCAAAATGTGAAAACAGATGGAACAGGTTATGCAGCACATGAAGAGGGAAATTCCTTTTGTTCTTAGAAATAGCAGAAATTACATCAGAGGCAGAGAATACAAAATAACTGATTTTGTCTCTTTTCTTTCTAAGATCGAATGAAAAGATTTGGAAGAAGCAAAAAAGAGGAATCATGATCAAATAGGACAAATGGGTTTCTAAAAGTAGATTTTAACATATCAGAGAGAGGGAAAATGTTAATAAGAACAAAGAATAAACTTTAAAATACTGTAAGAAGTATAAGTAAGATATAGTTCTGCTCAGAAGGAATGTTCTCTTTTCTATCCTACTAGATTCAGGAAATGAGCACATCATAAAGTTTCCGGCACACTGCAGATTCAAAGTTATGATGAGAAATTTAAACAGGGACTTTCTTATCTGGGTGTATATTTGCCATGTGAAAGCAGCTATAAAACCAACCACCTTGTCCTGCAGGTTTCCTTTGGGGTGAATGAAGAACCATTTCAAGCTGCAGTCTGGTTTGTTGCATAATACAGAAGGTGTCTAGTGAATGATTCTAGTTAGTCACTAACCACATTCCGTATTTTCAAGGGAGTTTGATCCATACGAGTCTTGGGTTTCAAGTTCAGCTGTAAGTAAGGTCTTTGGTGGCTGCTGTTGCTCAGCAATAGATTTAATAGTAAAACACTCGAGAAAAAAGTAAAAAGTTGAGACTGAAACAGTGTGGTATGTCTTCTGTTTTATTATAGATGCTCTAATCTTTAGCAAGTCACTTCTTAAGTAAAAATAAACTAACATAAGATGTAATTTACTTATCTCTCAGAGGAACTGTAAAGAGATTTTAAGTTCAATTTCAAAGGAATCACATATTTTATTGATGTGATTCTCCAAAGCATCTAAGGGGGGGGAAAAAAAAAGTGTGCTCAGTGCAATGCTATTTTATAACAGTGTAGTGCAGAAACAGAGAAGGAAGGTTTCTTTATTCTTTGACTCAGAGCTATGTTGAACCCTGATGGATGTCTTATGTTATCATACCACTAAAGGCACCTTACAAGGCATTGAGGAAATATGGTGAATTAAAATTACACATCTGCTCAAGTCTAAAGTTTTAAAGCTTCCACCAGTTTAATTTTGGGAACCGAATAGATTTTATTAAATACATTTATGCTTACATGATATTGGCATGCTAACGGACTATGAAGCATTCCTTAAATGTATATATAAAAATCTGTTACTGCTTTCAAGGCTAACTATGTAACTTTCTCATTGATTGTGTTTTTCTTTTCTCCTACTTCATTCCTCTTTTCTAATGGATTGTGTGTTGCTGTAATGTAGGTCCTGGAAGAGGGGCTGAGTCCTTCCAGGTTCTGAGTTATGTTGTACCACTGTGGCTACAGGGGCTGTTCAGGAGAGAGACATAGGGCTGATATGTAAGAAATTAGGTACCATCCTGAGAGGTTTACATTCATATTTTCATCCAGCAAAATCTTCACTTTATATATCTAAGGTTATGGTCTATCAGGATGAAAATTTTGGACATTCTGAAGAGGTTTCCATCAGAGAAGGAGACTGAGATAACTACCTGATTCTTTCCCTGGTGTTGTTTTAGAAGTTTCTGTTTTGTGTGTTTCTTCCCATGTTGTACCAGAACTAGACAACAGGAAGCCATCAGTTCTTCTCTATCAGTGTTTGCAACCTTTTTGATGTGTCAAGTCCAGTCTATTTTCTATTTAGGAAAAAGAAAATTGAAACAGTTTAAAACAAGTTTTGGATTTTTTTTCTTTTTGCATTAATGAACTTGGATTTGATGTTTCTGCAATTTTATCCTTTTTTCCCCAGACTCAGAAAACTAAAAGTAGCTGGCTGACATTCTCTAACTGCCAAATGTGTCAGCTCAATCGCTAGGGGCTCTCCAAATCTGCAGATACTGAACATCGACAGAATCCTGAGCATTACACATGCATTTTCACCACATATTTTGAAATACCTGAGAAAACTAACTGCACTCATTGTAACTGAGCTCTGTGTTAAGGAAGTTTTGATTTCTTGCTCTTGCCTCATATAGTTTTAAAACATCTAGGTGCAGTTTGATTTATATGTACATTATTTACTTTATATGCACATGCTGAAATTTGTAATGTAATGTGTTGATATTTGCTATATGCACTTGCAGCATTTTGTGTAATCCATAAGATTCACAGCAGTGCCTGCGTTTCTTGTTTCTCTATAGGCCTGTGGGCATGTTTTTTTACAAATGCCATTATATAGGGCGTGAGAATGTCTCCTACATATTTTACAGCTCAGAGAACCCTAAAAATATTGTGATGGTGTCTGTCATCTCATGTGCTAAAAACTGCATGTTGTTGCACAGTGTATTCTGCAGACTGTATTTCAAAAGACAGTAAATTACCAGGTCTCACTGAATATCAGTGGGAGTCATTACATACAGCTTTAAAAAACCATGATTGGGGTAGAAAGTGGAAAGGTATCCTCAGTGAGAGGATGTGAATGCTTCCTGTGATAATGAACAAAACACAGACACTAAGAAAATAAAATAAGTTATAATTGGAAGAAGTTTTGCTATTAATAACCTGTTGCTATGAGGTTTCTTGTTGCAAGTAACTATTGGTTCCTTTATTTCTTTTGGTAGCTTAAATCAATGTATAGTTCTGCATTTTGCCTAACTGGTGATGAAATAGTGATGGCTCTTGATTTAGCAACAATGTTAAAGGTCTTTGGTTAATGATGGTGTCGTTATTTGGGAAGATCTGCCCTCTGAGTCAGGGCAGTCACCATGCTATAGCAGACAAAGTTTGTGAGGGGAGGATCCAGCCATGTTATGTATGTGTGTAAATGGAATCAATATGTGTTGTAAACTTCAATCTTAACTGCTACTACTACATATTTTTCAAGGAGCAAGAACCACATGACCGTAAGGGGTTGCAATGCCAAGCATGTTTTGATGATAAAGTTGAGTATAATGAAAACTGTTTATCTACAAACAAGTTATGCAGTCATGAATGGCCATTGGGTTTTATTGTTTTCAGCTGCCATTCAGTGTTCTGTCAGGGACATTTTAGGCTGGTATGTTTGGGCACATACCTGAAGAATATGTTCATATTTCCTTTCTCCTTTATTTCGTTTCCGCATGTTGCATTTTAGGTGAGAGATATTGTTGTCCACTTTATTGTGACTCAGTGTCCTAAACTGGAGTATTTAATTTCCAGCTCCTCTCCACAAGTGATAGATAAAAGCCTAGTGGACTTCAGCACCTATTTATGAATGATCAGGTACAAATTTGAATGCTGAAAGGAAAATGTTTGTCCATATGTGAATCTTGTAAATTTGAGTATTTCAGCCATTCAAAAAATCATGTGGGTCTTGTTGGTATTTCAAAAGCAGAGACTGTGGTTTCTTTACTGGAGATGTCAGTGTGGTGGTATGTGAGTCCTGAATCCACAGTTAGTCTTCCTGGTTCTAGTGACTCTAAGCATGGATCTTTTGAACGACATCCTGTTTGGCAGAAGCAGGTCGCATCTGCATAAATGTCCAATTTTTTTCAACAATTTTGATTTAGAAAAAGATGAAGACATCAATTTTCCTTCAGACTGTATCTCAGCAGGCTAAGATAGTGATCCTCTGTAGAAATATTTATCTTGCAATGAACAATCAAAATGTTATGTAATGACTCTGTAAAGAGATTTCCATGATGAAATCATGATACTTTATGCAAGACTGCAACATGTCGAATTACTAAATTGCTGGAGAAGTAATTAATTATTTTCTATATAAGCACTGACAAGCAGTTTACTGTTTAACAGAGTATTATTTTTTCTCATCTTTAAATGTATGTAAATGAAAAAAACCAGTTACAGCACTTAAGGAGTGAGATACTGTGACAACATCTACTTCAGTTGAGCTTTCCTTTTGTACTACAAAATCCTGGGTTCACTGAAGCTGTAATTTCTCATAATTCCTTTTATCTTTCCATATGGTTCTATGTAATTGGCACCACAGAAAATGATGAGGTAGGAGAGACTGCTTCTGTGGATCTGTCTTGGGTATTTTGATGGTGCCTGATGATACTAATCAAAGTGCTCCTTGCTCATACTCATTAACCATGTTGCTGAATGTTTTAGCTGAGCCTTTTAGTTACCCATGAAAATTATTATTAAGGTGAGGATACAGCATTACTTTCCTAACAACCCTCTAGGATTCTCACACATACGAAATTCTTAGGCAAAAAAATGCTGCTCAAGTTTATAGCATCCAAATAGGAACATGATAGAAGACTCCACCAGAAAGAAAAGTTCTTGCAGTCTCTTTAGAATAGTAGGATTTCATGGTGTTATTTGATATGGTGATTTGGCGTGAATTTTATTCTAGCATATGATATATATATATTCAGATGCAAGACATGCCTTAGTAAATATTCTGTCATTTTAACTCTTAATTGGTCAATTAGTGCTCTAAAATCCCATACTGTTGTGACATAGTTCTAAGCTTCCCAAGTTTATTATCCATCTTTGGTGAGGTAATCCAAGAATGAACACTCACCACTGGGTTTTTGTATTATGATATAAGATTGACATTCATGAGCTGCTTAGGCATGAGAATTGCAAGCAAAGCTAGTGGATCTCACATTTAGAATTCAAATGAAGCAACTTGAATATAGAACGTTAAGTGTAACTCTCAGTTGCATATAATTGATTTATATTCCAGGAATCTTTACATTTTCCTTGTCAAAAGTGAATGTGTATGTATAAAAGGCTGAGGACAAGGTGGAAGAGGCATCTTAGTATAAGAAACTTTATTTTCTACAGAGTCTATCTTGTTGATCTAGTGTAAATCTGCCTCATTAACAGTTTTTGTACAAATTTATTTTAAACTGAAGCCATAATGTAAGCAGGAGAAGTGAGAATTATATGGTATATATATGATATTGGTATAGAGTGTATACATTTTAGAGTAATCAACTTAGAATACTTCTGTCATGGTCTTACTAGTATACTCATTTAAAACAGATAATAAATTTATATAGGTCACCCTGAAACCATGACTGTTTCTTAATTTTATTGTGCTCATAGCAGACATACTTTGGAAGTAATCATTTGTTTTCATATCTACAGTTATCTTGATATTTGTGGCTGTAAAAGGTGAGTGATACAAGAATTCAGGCTTTGGTAGGCAGCTGTTGCCAGGTTTATTATCTTGCTCTGATCTCTACAGCAACAAGCAAAAGAGGGTAAGGCACTTATCTGGGGTTTAATATGCTGAAAGTAAGTAGCATTATTTTCTACCTTTTTTGTCATTAAGAAATATTTTGTTTCTTTCATAGAATTTTCCTTGCTAATTATATGCATTCAAACATGGCCTATGTGGCATAACCTTCAGTGTGAAGAACATAGAGTGAACTTCACTAAAGAATAGATACATGTTAATCACACACAGCGATTGGCATTCTTCTCTAAGTAAGAATTATGCCAGAAATCCTTGGTTAAGGCAAATATTATATCACTGTTGCAAATATGAAGGTTGGAATGGCACTTCCTGTGCAGAGATCTGCAGGTAATTGAATGGTTCATTCTCTTCATAACCTTTCTTTGGAACAAATCATTGACATACTAAAACTCTGTGCATGCATGGGGTGCTGCCTTAGGAATTAGACTTCTTGTTCCTCAAATGCATAGATTTGTTCTTTGGATGAAAAAATATCAGTGTCAGATTTTCTCTGCAGATTTTCTCTTATCTCTTTTCTGTGGATTTTCTTTAATCCTCCCCTGCCTATACAATCCCAGGCGACACACCCTCACACCATCCTTGGACATAACATTGGGGTTACCATTGTGCTATCCTATGGTAACCATTAACTTCTTCTCTAGGTATGACCTAGTCCTGCATCCACACCCCTGATAAAAATCTTCTTGCTTGTAGCAAAGCTTTACAGATGAAGAAGAAACTTTTTAAATGTTTTGAAGTTTATTGCAGTTGCTATCCTTATGGTTATTACTGCATTAATTTGTTTCCTGTTTAAAAATCACAACTAAAGCTCCAGCTGCCATATATTGTCTTTGTAAAATCTTCATATATATGAAACACTTCTTAGTTTATAATGTATGGAGTTGAATCTAAACCCATTATTATTCATCTGTATGTTTTATGCTTTTTCATAGATTAACTATCTTATGTAGAAATTTAACACAAACGTAATTTTTGAACATTCTCTAGATATGTAATCCCTCTTAGAAAAATTGATGTAGTACTTATGTATGTGTGTTAGAGAACAGAGAATAGGAAAATTGTCAGTAATCATTTCTATATATCTCTCTATATATATATTTAAAAGTTTTCTATATTTGTAAAGAGTGTTAGCAAATGTCTGTGACTTTTATTTGTGATAGCCTGTCATAAGTTTCAAATATCTCATTCCAGAAACGAAAGCAGAGGCTAATAAACTTTTCTTATAAGGGAGGAAAATGCTTCTCACAGTTTAAACAAACTGTTACTCTTGACTAAAACGACTGATAGTAATTTCTTATTAAGAATATAGATGATTACAGAGGAAATGTTTTGTCCTTGCCAATCACTTGCTCACAGGAAAGGATGAACCCTGACTGGTCACTGGATTCCCTGGAGGACTCAGGCAGATCACACAGCCAGCTCTGGTCATTGATTATTTTTTTTTTCTTTAAATATGAATCAGTAACTAATATTTTACACATGCATCATCAATCCTATTTCTTTTCCAGTGGTTGTAGGCAGTGATTCCAATATTCTTTTTCTTATTGCTCCATTCTATATGTATACTAACAGGAAAACAGATGCTTCATCTATTTGAAGCATTTTCTTCCCCTAAATCTTAAAAGCATTTTACCTTGTTTTGTTTTCATATTAGAACTATTATGTATTTAATTGTTTTTTCTTTTAATAGTAAGATTTTAAATCAGATTTTTATTTCAGAAAAATATTCAAAGGTGTTGAAAAAGCAAATATCTTCTAACTTTCTTCTTGAACAAAATGACAAATATTTGTCCAGCGATCATGAAACCAGAAGACAGTAGCCAGGGTATGATCCACATAACACATTGGATCATTTTCCTTTAAAAATTGTTTTTCAGAACAACAGTCTATGCATGTGTTGGTTTTGTGTGACCTAAATTAACGTGATGTTTCAAATAGTCAGGTATGTGAGCATAATCTGCTTTTTCATTCAGTTAGAATGTTCACACATGTCATTCAGAATTTGTTATTACCTGTGATGGCTGGAACACCATTAGTTCACATTTCAATGAATATTAAGATAGAGTTTTATGGAAAATATATAGGCATGTGTTTTCTCATTCTGAGCTGCAATTTCTCTGATGTCATCTGAGACCATTCTGTATATTTATGTGTGTGTATATGTATGCGTATATCTGTGGGTATGTATGTATGTACGTGAATGCCACATACGCACAAAGTTTGCCATACAAATGAATGAAAATAAGTGGTTCCAGTACAGATGGGTTTCAGGGAATTTTTGTAGTGTGCTTGGTACAGACTATTGGATGATTAACTTCAGTTTCTCTTCTGGATGATGACTGCCTCAAAGCTCAGTGAGAATTCTAGTTGAAAGAGGTAAATTTTATTGGATCAGTTCCTGGACCAGAAATGTTTCTGTAGTTTTTTGTTAGAATTGGTTTTTAATATTGCAATTGATGTAAGATTTTTTTCAGATTTTATATTAAAAAATACCCATCTAGATGGTTATTTTAAGATTTATCAGAAAAAAACCCAAAATTTAGTTGTTGGTGGTGTACTTGTTTGACCAGAGGCATTTGTAGTTAGGACAAATACCATCTTCAGCCCATGTTTGTATCTGTGTCTGTGTATATATATGAAAACTCAGGTGACTGCAAAACAGAGGAGAGCTACATACTCTAGATGACTAGCATGTGTGATCTGTAACATGCTAGCATTGACAAGGCACTTTTAATGAGATCTCTTCAGTTTAGCAGCACTGTTTAATTTTGCTCAGCCTCTGCAAAGAAGGCACACAAGCAAAATTCTGTGACATGCTCTACAACAGATACTAGAGTTGCAACACAGGTCTGTTTAAGCATAATTTAAAGCCTGATTATAATTGCTGGTTTTGAGAGCTGTGGTCTGACAGGCATGCTTTAGTTTGGTCTTACAGTGCTGGAGGAACCTGTAAGCACAGCTGCTATTTCCCTCTTTTTTCCCTGAAGCACTTAGAGAGAGGGGTCTATTTTGAAATGCTGGATGTAGTGTTCTTCCACTTCAGGTATTCCTTAGCCACTTAACCCCCCCTCTCTGTGATTTCCTGTTCATGTTGCTGGTGTTTTTCTTTTTCCCTTTTGTAGAATTGCAGAAAATAGGTACTAAAGGGGCCTCTGCCCCAGGTAGAATATCATACCTAGATTATTCTTTAGGGATGTGTCTTTTAATCCCTTCTTAAAGCTCATCAGTGGTGGAGTCAAAGAATGCTTAGGGTTAGAATTGCTTGCAGATTGAAAGAGTATTAAGGGGGAAACATCACCTGTGTATGACCTGTTCTGAGACTCTTTCCTGCTCATCTGCTGTTGGCCAGTCATAGGTAGGACACTGGGATAGATGGTCCTGATGTAGTCCATCCAACTTGCTTGTGCTATATTCTAATTTTCAGTGGCAATATATTCCTTACTGCTAGAAAGACTTTCCTTGTGTTCAACAGGTTATTCCTTACATCTGTACAATAGCTTCCTATGCTGAATATTGTTATACCTTTGCTCAATGTTCCATTCTCCATGACAACCCTATTTTTTTTTCAGACCTTTGGAATAGTCATATTTCCCAGGCTGTGATCCTTGTTAATCTCCTCAGAAATCTCTTCAACTAACCCATGTAGCAAAAATTTAGCATTGTTTTCCCACTGAGACCTTATTAATGTTGAACACAGTGGAAGTTTACATCAGGTGTCTCTGAGGCTATGCTCCTCTGTATAGATTCCAGCATGATGTCTGATTTTTTGCTGATTGATGCCCAGATGATGATTCACATACCTCCAGACCCTTTCCTGAAAAATTATTATCTATCCAGTTATTTCTCAACCAGCTGGTGCAGTTAATCATACCTGCCTACATATGGTATTTAATTAATTAAGATTTTGTCCTCACTAATTTGTATGCTGGTTTTGCTCCAATTTTCTCAAGTACTTCTTAACTCTAAGCCTGATATTTCACTTCCTTGTATCATTTTTCAGCTAGGTTTCAGCTACAAGTTTAGTAAGAACATTCCTAACTCCAGCAGGGTTATCAGTGAAAATCTGAATACTTATGTACAGTTCTTAAATTTGACTTTGAACCCTAGGAAAATACTCTCCAGATATGGTTTTTCAAGGGATTTTTTCAGCTACCTAACAATAGTTTCATGTTATCTGTTACTTCACCACAGGCTGGTCCACAGTGAGTTCCCCCCGTAATTACAAGGCAAATACTTTCCTCACATGACTTTTGATTAAATTTATTGCAACTGTATTCTGATTTAGAAAGTATAGAAAAAGAATTTTTTGCATATAGTTATTTATACCATCAAGGCAGTTCCTTTTTTTTTTTTTTTTTAACAATTGAAAACATGTATCTCATACTGGACTTTAGATTGGTATTTTTCAGCAGTAAAAAGCTACTTTGTTTATAGATTTGAAGAGAAAAAGGGAGCACCATTCACTTGTTATTGGTCCATTTGTTTACAACTGTGGATCTTAGTATTCTGATTGTAGCAAATTGTATCTATTTTTGATGAGAAAATTATTCACATTTTAAAACGTCATCTGCTCTGATGGAGTTGATGTACATCACAGGTTTCAGAGCTTCATGCTGAGAGAATAGTTACTGGCAGATATACTGAATATACTCTCTTTTCGTCACAATTCCATCTTCTAAGAGGTGAAGTGCCTGCTAATTAAAATACAAAGATCAAAATAGGTAAAAGAATAAAAGGGCTTTTCAGTACATTTTCTATTTCCTATCCTGAATCACAATGTATTAAGATTCCAGACTGTGTTTTGTAGGTAACTATAGTAACATATATTTTTGTTACCTTTTATGTTTCTTTAATAGAGCTCAGTGCTATAAGAATAACTATTTTATTTCTGCTTGTTGTTGTCCAGTTATATGTAATTCAATGTGAACTTTTCAGTTGATCCTGAACTTAGTACTTTTTTTCCTGTGATGAAAATGAATTAAAGTGATTTGTGTTGACTGCATGTTTTGGGGTTTTATTTTTTTTGTAATTATACTTAGCTTGCTATGTGTAATAAATTGTTGGGATCATTTTGAGGGGCCTTCATGCCTGTGACTGACTTCTACTTTTCTGACTTCTAGAAAAGCTCTCTGTATTTGAAAGAATCAGACTAAAGGTGTTTCTGTTTATGCTGTATCAGTTATAAAGTAGTTAGATTGCATGAATGCTCTAATCTAAAATAATTACACCAATTTCTTTTGCAAAGATAGACTGGTCTAGTTTGACATTTAAAAAGAAAGGAAGAAAGAAAGAAAGGAAGAAAGAAAGAAAGAAAGGAAGGAAGAAAGGAAGAAAGAAAGGAAGAAAGAAAGGAAGAAAGAAAGGAAGAAAGAAAGAAAGAAAAGTTTATTACTTATTGTTAGTATAGAAGAAAAGTGATTTCCCTATGTTTTATCAATCAATAATTCTAACCATTCAAGAGATGTCAAAGAGATGCTTAGCTGTGATCTCATGCAGATAGTATATAATTTTAGGAGCTGGATTTTGATGTGACCACATGTCTAGAATGGAAGGTGGAATGTACCTACATTGCATTTGACAGGGGCTCAGATTCTGGAAAGCTGCAGTTTTCTCTATATTTTACTCTCTGTTCCAGATTTCTGTGCAATCACTTCATCAGGTACTGGAGAAAGCTGACTGTCTTCTTTCTTTTTATATGTGGAGGAGTGGACCTTCCCTTCCACATTCTTCTTTCCTGCAGCCCTCTTACTCTCTGGGGGAAGTCGCTAAAGCAGAAGTTCTCAGATTTAAACTGCTGTGATGTTTGGAGTACTTAGACATTTCAAAATGTTTTTATTGCAGCTGGGCCTATGATTATTCAGTTGGGACTTATGGATCTCAATATAAATGTCTTATGGGGTTATCCCTAATATCTTTCAATTCTATTTTTTATAATTGCTTTATGTGGTCCTCCTTATTCATCACACACACTACAGGTTTTTTTTCATGGCCTCACCTTAGTTTCCAGGTTTGTAGATCTTACCTGTATGTTCTTTCATTTGTTCTTGTCCTCAGTTGTATGTTCAATATTGCTGCAAACAAGTGGCTGGAATTTGTTTCTGTAGATCAGATTCTTGGATACATTGCACTTTTTGGTAAGATTTCTGTCAGTATTTAGAAAATTACTTTTATTCCCTCTGAATGTAAAGAGTAAGTCCCTAAGGAATGCTAAGTGACAAATGATGCCAGTTTTATGCTTACAGTTTGTTCTGAAGTTAGCATTTATAATGGACTCTAAGGAGTACATGCATTTTTTTTAAAGCTACAATGGAACCACAAAGCAAAGACTTGCAATTTTCCCTGTTAGTATTACTTTTCACTGATGGTTCTTTTGAATTATGGTGGAGATATCATAGAAGAAGCAATAGTCCTGCAGACCTGAAAATATGTATCTATGACTGCACAGGATCACCTTACGCTTTTGCATGCTTCCTCTTTCATTTTAGATTTTTAGGCATAAAGAACAGCGATTCCAAAGAACAAACATCTTTTCGGCCCTTTTTTATTAAATAGCAGGAAGTAGAAAGTATCCCAGTTCTCTGCAGTCTAACCAATACAGTCAAGGGTTTATGTCCCTCAACAGAATACTACACATGGTCTCTTTCAAAAATGTATACTTTTAAATCTTCCTATTTTCCACAAATGAAAGAGAAAATAGGAACATGTAGCCTTGAGCTTGATTCACGGAAACAGACTCTACAACTCGAATAGAGTTATAAAGCAGGTATGTTTACTCTGGCGCCGGGGTGCAAGGGGATTTCTCCACAAAGCTTGCACCCCAACAGCACATTTTACCAAAAACTTATAGAGGGTGGATATACATATCCATTGGATTACATAACACAAACATACATATGCATAAGTAAGGCTGGGTTAGTTCTAGAGGCTGGTGTCAACAGTTTATGTTCTCTTTGCACCTGCACGTTGCCTCCTGGTGGGTGTCTTCAGGGGTCTTTTGGAGGAAGGCTCGTAGTCTTTCTCACCTTGTACTTTTCCCCGGAGCATGCGCAGATTCTCTTGGCCAATTTCTTGAACAACAAGAGTGTTTTCAGCTGGTTTACTCATTCTATCTTATCTAAAAGTACCGGTGTGTCCATTTCTACCGTCTATATATGGCTATCTATTCATTAGAAAGACTAAACTAGTTAGAGCACATCTGCTTTCCAAGGACAAGAAACATATTTTTGCCGAACATAGTAATTCTTGGTAAGTTTCCACAGAAAACTGCTTTGTTTTGATGAACACAGTAGTCCTTGATAAGCTTCCACAGAACAGTCAGGGCAAGCAGGATTATTAAGCAATATTCAGAAATCATTATAAGTTGCTATGAGTAAATAAGTTGCGAAGTAGGTGATCATTTCCTTATATCAATTCTCCCCTGTTCTTTTTCCTAAGCAAATTCTTTTGCTATATCAAAGCAGGTATTTGAGTACATATCTAACAATTGATCTTACCTAGAATTAGGGAGATATTCTGTGTTAGTATATAATGTGTGTTAGAGTCCCACGTACTTACGATCCCTCCCCATAGTTTGATCATGTTGATAATTAATGTCCATCTTTTCATTGGATTCGGAGCCTCAGGGGTCCAGCCGATTTTGATTCACATCGCTGTTTCGGGGCTCCTTTAACTTGAGTGTGATGTATCCATGGTGATCATTCTTTAATCTTGATGACGGTATGTGAAGTTAGTAGCACCTGGAACGGACCTTCCCATTTTGATTCCAGAGGTGAATCTGAAAAAGGTCTTATATATACATAATCACCAGCTTTAATGTTGTGTACAAGCCTGTCCAGACCTCGTGCCCTGGTCCCTAGGACCAATTTCTCTATTTCTCACAGCTGTTTTTGTAGATTTATAACATAATCTGTTAGTATTTCATCTCTAACCTGGATTGATGTCCCTGCCTGTATCATATATGGTCTCCCATATATGATTGATATATATGATATATAAAACATATATGATATATAAAACATACCTGCTTTATAACTCTCTCTGAGTTGTAGAGTCTGTTTCCACGAATCAAGCTAGATATCAGCAACTAACGTGTAGCCAGAGCCAAATGCTGTCCTTGCTGCCTGCTTCAGCAGCCAATCAAACTTCTTTGTCTGGATTTTGTCAGCTGAGTATAAGACTTGTGTATTTTAAAAAATTAACATATAGGTGTCCTTATTGATCTGGAAACCACAATTTTTTCTTCATCAAATGCTGGTGCTGTCAGTGAGTGTTTTTCATAGATAAAATTTAAGCACAAGAATATTTACATCAGAGTTCACCCAATTAATAGTCACATTCTGTTAATTGAAAGAATTCAAATGAATGTAGTCATCAGAATTAATTTTAATTTCTCGATTCTTATTAGTTACAATTTTACACTTCTGTTTTCTGTGGAATTCTTTACACTATTACTTTTCAACCCCATTATTATTGAAAACCAGAGAAGTTTGACTGTGTTATTAACTGATATATTGTCACTTTCTAATCTATTCCTTGAGTTGTGGTAAGTGAACAAAATCAAGTACTTAGACATAATTATCCATTTTGAAAATGAGCACTAATTATAAAAATCTTAATTGAAGACAAGCTCTTACAGCTTATTGCATGATGCATAGACTTTGTAGAATCGTATGTATTCATGTTAAAATAACTATTAAAGTTACACCACCACCCTCCCCTGCCCCCACAAATGATAACCATCTGTTGTTAAAGTAATTACTTTCATAGGTTCTACATCACTTTTTCAAAATTACAGCTCTCAAGGACAGAATATTTTTCAGCATTATGATGTAGCTAATTTAAGTAGTATCTTTAACATTAGATAGTACAGAAATTCATGAAGAGTAGATTTGTTTACAAAAGATTGTATTTTATTTAAGCACCATGCTTTAAAAAAAAAATATCATGAAAGTAAGAATGATTATAAACATCTTTGACACTGCTGCACTGTAACATTTAACAAATAGTTTGTTAATTAAGAGCAAAACTTTTTCTGTTGCTCTGGATTGCTTGTGAACAGTTTATCTTTTTCTCTCAATCCATTTATTCAAAGTTATCCACTGGATCATCCTTAGTCTTAGCTTGGAAGTTATCAGTTCTTGATCACTGAAACTAGAGCTGTCCTCATTTCTGCTGAAGACAGAGTCACATGGTTTTTTTTCCTCCCTGATCAGATGGGTGAACAAAATGGCCTATTTGTGCTAAAAAAAACCCCTAGCAGTCAGCACAACACAGTATGTTAACTGTCACATAGATATAAAGTGATATGAAATACAACATGAGTATATCCAACAGCTTTTAGCCCTGTAGTGTAGTCAGCCAAAGCACTTTATACCTCATCACAGCTAAAGCCTAACTTAATGCAGCCAAGTGAGCGGCAAATGTTATCTTTGGGTTTCAGAAGTCAGGTGCTTTAGGAGGAGAATCAGTCTGCCACCAAAAGCACTTATTTTATGTGTATTAACTTTTCACAAGTATTCTTAAGTATTTACTTGAAGTTTACTAATACATGAACGTCACTATACTCACTTTGTAAAAGATTTGTGAGCAAAGGCTGATGCAATACAGTTTGTGGAAGAAGTTTCACCTGTAGGAAAATAACACATTAGAAATAGTTATTTTTGTAGTCTTCTCCAATTGTTCAAATCTTGAAGATCTGCAAGATAATACATGTCTAAAGGGTATATTAAATCTGTTATTGTATTTGGGCTCATAGGAACATAAACTTTTTCTTTATGCTTTGGAGACAGATGAGAGGGAACCTAGTTTTAGTGACATTTTAGAGGGGGAAACATCCAGTAGAATTTTTTTTTCTTTCTGATTTTATACTAAGTTGCTGAGATGAATTGTCTTTTCTGTAATTTGTATGATGAGAAAAGAGGATCTCTTAAATTGGTACAAACTCTGGCAGATGATTTTTCAGGTCTTTTTTCTAAGGCTATCGCAACATCTCACTTCAAGATTAACAAGCACAGTATTTTATTTCACATTCCAGAAGAATTAGTGTGGCTTTATAACTTTGTGATTCTTTTATTGTTTGTGTTACTTTTTAGCTCTGAATCATGTAACCTTTAGAATTTCCTGTAATTCCTTCCTATTTAGAAGATCTTTGAGCAATGCTTTACTACGCCTTTCTTCTTGTCCGACTCTCCATTCTTTTTTTGCAGTATTGTTTGGTCATACATTGTCATAAATAATTATTTAATGTTTTTGAATGCACTTATTTTATTTCTCACATGATTCGGAATTAACCTTGCTTAGGCGGAGACAAGTCAAATTACTTATATTCACATTTATTCAGCATTTAAATTTGAACTTTTTTTCAAAGTACTATATATTCAGGAAGTAAATTCTAATAAGATTATAATCTCAAATATTATTCTGACCTTTTATAAATAAAAAGGCCTACGCAGGCTATTTTTCTACCCTAGTAAATTAAAAACATCAGAACTATTCTCTTGCACTGAGGCCAGTGGGCATGACAGTGTCCGCTTCATTATTATTAAACTGGATTTACCTTCCAAAACAGGGTGGCCACATTAAACTGGCTTATCCTATCTCCCAAACAGTGTTCATTAGGACAGAGAAATTGTTTGGGAGGTGCTAGTTGTCCTGCATCCAATGTCAGGGGATTGTTCTAAACAATTTAACAGTGTAGGTAGATGAGTTTCAGTGCCTTTGCCTGAGATCTGGCACTTTTGAAGTTATTAGTTGCAGCCAAGGGGACTGACAGACACCATTCAAAACTGCTTTCAATGGGGCATTGACTGGTTCTGTTTTCCCCAAGAAAATTGCGCAGAAACCTGAATTTGTGGGCATGTGCCACAGCCCTGTGGACACTGAGCAGCTCAACAGCCAAAATCCTCTTGGGATCCAGAAATGAGACATTCTTTCTTCATTCTTTAAGGACCTGCTCTGATGTCAATACACAGAATTTGCCTAATGTGAACAGAAAGTTACACAATATGGAACAGTGGCAGCCACTTTTGCCCAAGATAAAGTAGAAAGAAGAACTGATTGTGTGTGTCTTCTTTATAGACCCACCTGAAGGTAAGAGCATTGCATACAGGCTTGGGAGATGGATTCAGCCTTCTTCTCTGTCTGAATAGATTCAGGTATTTCTTGCTCCATGAAAGAAACCTGTTCTTTAGTCTGTCTTACAGTTGCTCATACACCATCTAGCCAGAATCTGTGAAAATAATGCAAGATTTTTTGGACTGGGAAGAGGTAAATGAAGGATGGATCAGTGATCCACTGGCATAGGGAAAACTAGCATACAGCATCTGCTCCAAAGGCTTTTTTATCTAGTTATAATGCACTGTAAAGCACAGCTGTATGCTTCTCAACTCCATCACTGTCCCCAGTAGATTCGCAGTTAGGACACTTGAATGAGGAAGAAGAAAGGTAATTTTATTTGCTTCAGGCAGGGCAGTGAATTAAACTTGATTCTCCTTCCGGGGAAATGTTCCAACACATTGAGCAGGAAAAGCAGGTAGGAAGAAGTTGAAACAGAGACCTTTCTGTTTGCAAGGAAAACCTGAATCTTGCTGTGTTTTTGAAAGAGCTTCATCACCATTCTGAAGAAAAAGATCAAAGGTAATCCTAACTGGAAGGATATATGTCTGTTTGACCTAACATTGTTCATCTCTGTCCTGAAACGGACACATCTACCCTCTGTCTTCAGCACTGCTCATCATTGACTAGATTTGCACATGTGTAATTGCATTTTGAGATGCCTGTTTCTTTAAGAACAGAGAAGGTTCATCAGTAGATGTAATTTGGTTTGACTATTAGAATTGGAAAAAGTATGTAGACTTTCAAACACAAGGAAACCTTATGTACCTGATAGCTTGTATAGCCTTCAGTTAAAGAAAGATCCTATTTTAACCCAGAAAGCTTATTTTGCTTAATGTTCAGACTAATCTGTCCATTACAGCATTACTAGTGAATCCCTTCATGGCTTCTGTAGGAAACTTAGGAGCCTGTTCAATATGGATTTCACCATCTGTGACCATGCATGAAGGAATATTTAGTCTACAGTGAAATTCAAAGTCTTAATAACGAGCAGCATGTAATAATCTAATGTAATAAATGACTTTTACATTGACATGTTATTTCTCCGTGCACAGAATAACTTTTCAGTTTTTTCGTGAATGGACTGAGATAATTTTGCTTTAGGTTGATTTCTTTTACAGCTATGGAGAAAGAAATAGTAAGAAATTAAACAGTGGTCGGGTTTTCTCTCCACAGAGCACTGTAATTACTGCCTGTTATAGCAATCCAGCCTCACCACAAGAAAATATTGAGAGAATGAATCTAGGAGCTTTGATTTCTTTAAGCCTAGTGGGACTGAAAAGACAAGGGAAGAAAAGCCTCTAGTTTCCAAGGATGTTGGTGGATCTTCCCATGTCAAACAGTCTCATCTACCCCTTTGTTTCCAAGGAAGTGTTACTTCCATACCTGAAGGTGGAATTTAGGATTCAGTGACTTCTTTTACATTTAACCGAGCCAATTCTGCATTTATATTCGTGTTCATTAAAAAGCAAAGTATTTGTCAGGATTTTTAACACCTTAAAAATAGGACAGAATAAAAAAAAACCCCATCAAGATATCATGAAAATTATCATGAAAGCCTTCCTGAAAAAGATGAAATTCATAAGTATTTATTGATAGCTGCTTAAGTTATTCAAAATAATTACAGATTTTGAGAACTGGCAACTTGACAGCATGCCTTTAGAAGAGTCTTCTTCTGTTGTTTCTGGGGTTGGAGTACTCTTATTAGAACTGCATGAGGATCACAGAATCACAGAATCATTCAGGTTGGAAAAGACCCTTGGGATCATCAAGTCCAACCATCAGCCCTACTCTACAAAGTTCTCCCCTACACCATATCCCCCAGCATCTCATCCAAACAACCCTTAAACACTTCCAGGGATGGTGACTCCACCACCTCCCTGGGCAGCCTATTCCACTGTCTGACCACTCTGTCTGTGAAAAATTTTTTCCTAATGTCCAGTCTAAACCTCCCCTGTTGCAGTTTAAAGCCATTCCCTCTTGTTCTATCGCTAATTACCTGTGAGAAGAGACCAGCACCAACCTCTCTACAATGTCCTTCCAGGTAGTTGTAGAGAGTGATGAGGTCTCCCCTCAGCCTTCTCTTCCTCAAACTGAGCAGTCGCAGCTCCTTCAATCACTCCTCATAGGATTTGTTCTCCAGACCCTTCACCAGCTTTGTTGCCCTCCTCTGCACTCACTCCAGCACCTCGATATCTCTCTCATATTGAGGTGCCCAAAACGACACAATACTCCAGGTGTGGCCTCACCAGTGCAGAGTACAGGGGGACTATCACCTCCCTACTTCTGCTGGTCACACTATTTCTAATACAAGCCAGGATGCCGTTGGCTTTCTTGGCCACCTGGGCACACTGCTGGCTCATGTTCAGCTGCTTGTCAATTAGAATCCCCAGATCCTTCTCTTCCAGACAGCTCCAGCCACACCTCCCCAAGCCTGTAGCCATGCATGGGGTTGTTGTGGCCCAAGTGCAGGACCTGGCACTTGGCCTTGTTGAAGCTCATCCCGTTAACGTTGGCCCACCAATCCAATCTATCCAAGTCTCTGCAGAGCCTCCCTATCCTCATGCAGATCGACATTCCCGCTTAACTTGGTGTCATCTGCGAACTTACTGATGATACACTCTATGTCCTTGTGAAGATCATCAATAAAGATGTTAAACAGAAATGGTCCTAACACCAAATCCTGAGGAACAGCACTTGTGACGGGCCGACTGCTAACACCTTCAAACTAGGCCCAACAGTCATTATTGGTTATTTCAGCATCTCCCTGGCTATTCGTTGATCGTACAGACAAGCTTTTAAAAAGGCTGAGAGATGTTCATGCCTCCCTTGCTGCCAATACTTCATATTTTTGCAAAAGCACTTTGGGTACTTCACTGTTCTTTTATTTATGGTCTATTTTCTCTCTTGCAGAAGCTTCATCTGTATGATTTCCTCTTCAGTCGTGGTCTGGAGTCCATTAGAAACTGTGAAGGTCTTTCACAACCTCAGTGTCCCAACTGCTAATGTTTTAGTTGAACGAAGAATTCTGTGTATGCTGAAAGATATTTTGGCTTTTAAAAGTACCTCTGCTTTGACAAAGAGCTTTTATCCTACTTTGTGCCTCACTTTTTGATAAAGTCGAAGCATACAACTCTGTTCTTTTGCAATATTATGCAAGTTTCTTAATTTCTTTGCCAGAGACTAAGTTTTTATTGATATAGTTTATGCCTTTTCCTCTTTGGAGGTTATAATGGTGCAATATATCTGAGAAATACAGTCTACATGATGCTTGTTGCTAAATACGCTACCCTTAGTTTTTAATTGAAGAGATTAAGAATGAGTTATATTCAGTATTACTAAAAATTATACAACAGGGAATCAGAGTATCTATCAATGGTCTATAATCTGCCCAGACTTGGCATTTAAGTATGTGCACTTATCCTATATGTTTCACATGAGGTGCATGTCTGGATATAACTGGGTAAACAGTTGAAAATGCCATCAAAGTCATAAAAAGTGCAAAAGAAGGCTCAGTGGGAGAAAGGCAGACAAGAGAAACAGCTGGGTGGGAAGAACCACTACCATGGCCCATCTGCTGGAGACCTCCCAGAGCCATTCCACTCTGTACCCTCTCACCATGCCCTTCACCTCCCTGCTCATGCTGTGCTTCCTTTCCTGATGGTAGGGAGAAGGCAAGGTTCATGAACAGGTACAAAAGGAAGAGATGGAGCACCAAATTGGGATAGTGATGCTTTGAGATGTATGCTGGCTTGCAGAGGTGGAAAAGTTTGTGTCAGTGAGTGAAGAAATTACAGTAGGTTTAATTAATTAATTTTCATGTGCTGTGACCAGTATGTCACCTGTGTGTAACACTAACTGGTTTTAGTGAGATATTTCAATATTACTGGTTGATTCTGTTTTACTTATGCTCTACTTTCCAAGTAAACTGTACACCCTGTGCTCAATTGCTTAAACTGTCCAGATGTGAAACACACAGAGGTAAATAAGAGAGTTATAGCAACTATAGAGGGATCCATTCACTTTCATAACCGTCCATAATGTTGGGAAGATTAGTTAATATATGCAAGAACTATAGAAAAGACATACTCTGTCTTCAGAGTAAGGTCTGAATAATGTGCATTAAATTGTAAATAATGTCCAAGGCCACATACAATAATGAGGAGAAGCAAATTACTGAATAATTATTCCAGTTTATGTTCTGTTTCCTAGCTCTTAAATGCTTGATATTCCAAGCAAAAGTTTTCCTTTAGTATGTATGTAAGATTCCTAAAACAATATATAGGGAGGAATGGGAAGAGGCCTGCTGTTTCCAGGGGATCTGCCTGGAGCACAGCAGTCCAGCTTTTCTGGGCTTCTGCACAGTTCTACAAAGTTACTTCCAGAGACCACATGTATTCAAATAGCATTTGAGGGTTCTGTAGCTTATCCCAATGGCCAGCTCAGCTCCTCTGCTCTTTTGATTCCTGGGTCAACACTAGGTCTTTATGTTCTGTGGTGGCAACACCTCCTGTTTCTGGTTTCCCTGTCTCTTCTAATCTGCTCCATTTAACCTCTGCATCTATAAAAACATCACACCTTTTCCCACTCAGTACAATAGGACACTTCAGTAGTGATACAATGAAACTTCTTGTTCATGTGTTGTCTTAGGCCTCCCTGATGTTCCTGAGCATGTTTTAACGTCCTGTTATGCCTCTTCAGCCGAACAGATGCTCTGGCTAGCTTGTGTGTTTCGTGGAACAGTGAAGTCAAACTGAGACTGAAAATTGTGCATGGGTGTCCTGGTTCAGCTAGGATAGGGTTAAGTTTCCCCAGCAGTGGGGAGGGAGCTCTAGCCAGGTTATTCATATACCATGCTGACATCAGGTCTGGGTACCCAAGCGCGGGAAGAGCAGGAACAGCTTTTGTCCGGGTTGTTCCCCTCACTGCTGTATCCGTGCGGTATATCTCTTGTTCTGCTCATTGTTATTACTGTTATTGTTATTGTTGTTGTTCGGTTTGTTGCCGTTACACTGTTGTATTAAACCTCTCCTTATCTCACCCCCAGGGTTTGTATTTCACTCCCTGCCCCGTCCGGTCCAAGGGTGGGGGAGGGGCAGCGGCAGCGTGGTCTCGGGTCCCGGCAGGGCCTAAACCACCACAGCCTTTTTGGCGCCCAACGTGGGGCACGAGAGGGTTGAGATAAGGACAAAAGGAGAAGGTGTGTTAGAGCAATCTTTTAGGTGCAATTTTTCTGTTTTTACTTGTATTGTTTGATAAGGAACACTGGCAATGCTGGCCAACTTGCTTGCGTGGTGGGGCTGGATTAATCCTTATGTCCACGGTGTGCTCCTAGTGCTGGTGTTTGTTCTCGGTGGAAAGTGTGTCAAGGGTCTTATTTTGCTGTACTGGCTACTGACTGCTTATAATGTGCTTGCATCACTGCTTGTGGGGTGAACCAGTACCTGTTTGCTGCCTGGGCTTTTGTTAGGGGTCTCACCCCCTCTATGGGTGAGCCAGGGGAAGAGATCCTCTCGGTTTTTGAGAGTTTCAGCTATCCCTGGAGCATCCAGGCCACTGTGTTCGCGGCACAATGTTTTCTAAATGTCTGCCAGATCTTGTTTTGGGCCATGCGGTACTTCAACAACAGCACCACCCAGAAACCTGCCCCGAGGGCAGTTATGAGTGGCAAGGTGTGTGGGAAGAGATGGGCAAGTGCCTGGGTCAGTGGTCACCCCCAATGCTTTGCGATCTCACTCCTGAACAAATGCAGAGTCCTGATAAACTGGTGGAGTGTTTGGAAAAGGTGTGCTGCCAGTCTGACAAACCCCAGGCGACACAACTCGCTGTGATGTGCTGGGGGCTTGCCCATGCTTACCGTGTCATCTTTAACACTGTTCACTGCCCTCAAGGGGGAGAAGGGGCTGCAGGATCTGAAAGTGAACTTACTGGTACAGCAACTGGGCCAGGGGGACAGGCAGTGCCAGTGCCAGTCGCTTCCACCAGCACAGCAGCTGGGCCAGAGGGACAAGCAGTGCCAGTATCAGTCACCCCGATACAGAAAACTAAATATACCAAAAAGTCAGCTCGCATAGTAAGGAACGGAGATGAGCCAGGCCCAGCATGAAAACGGGAGGAAGAGCCAGAGGTGATCACCCGATCTCTATCTCTGAGTGAGCTGTGAGATATGCAGAAGGATTTCAGCTGCCTTCCAGGGGAGCAGATTTTCATCTGGCTGCTCCAATGCTGGGATAGTGGAGCTGGTGTTTTGGAACTGGAGGGGAGAGAGGCCAAGCAGCTGGGATCTTTAGCCAAGCAGGCTGGTATTGACAAGGCAAAGGGAAACAGACTCAAACCCTCAGCCTTTGGAGGCGACTCCTGCTCGGTGTGAGGGAGAGGTACCCCTACAAGGATGATGCTCTATGTTGGTTAGGCAAGTGGACCGACATGGAGAAAGGCATTCAAAACCTCAGGGAAGTGGCTGTGTTTGACATGGTCTATGGTGATGTGAATGATGACCGGTCACCCATGGATCCAGATCAGGCCCCTTGTACACAGTCGATGTGGCAGAAGTTCCTGCAAAGTGGACCAGAGACACGTTCCAAAGCATTAGCAGTAGTGTCCTGGTGGCGAGACACCCAGACTCAAACAGTGGATGAAGTGGCTGGCCAGCTCCAGCAATATGAGGGAAATCTCCCTTCCTCCCAACATGCCTGGGTTTCCACTGTAAGGGAACTGTCTCAGAGGCTCCAGAAAGTGGAAGAGGACATGTCCTACATTCCACCTGCACGGGCTGATATCTCAGCCATTAGAAGCAGATGTTTCCCCACCCAAAAGGCTGTGGTGGTTTAGGCCCTGCCGGGACCCGAGATCACGCTGCTGCTGCCCCTCCCCCACCTTGGACCGGACGGGGCAGGGAGTGAAATACAAATCCCAGGCTGAGATAAGGAGAGGTTTAATACAACAGAGCAACAGCAACAAACCGAACAACAGCCATAACAGTAACAGTAATAACAATGAGCAGAACAAGAGAGATACCGCACGGATACAGCAGTGAGGGAACAGACTGACAAAAGCCGTTCCTTCTCTTCCCGTGCTTGGGCGCCCGGACCTGATGTCGGCATGGTATTGAATAACCCGGCTAGAGCTCCCTCCCCACTGCTGGGGAAACTTAACCCTATCCTAGCTGAACCAGGACAATGGTGTATATCTGTATCTGTGGCTTTGGTATCTTATGAATATAAAACTTTTCCTGTACTGTGTGCTTAGCTGAGGTGCTTAATGCCTTCTTTGCCTTGGCCTTTAATAACAAGACTAGCTGTATTGAGGGAATCCAGCCTCCTCAGCCAGAAGACAGAGACTGGGAGAACAACCCCCCCGCATTCCAGGAGGAGATAATCAGTGACCTGCTGCATCACATAGACACACACAAGTCTATGGGACCAGATGGGATACACCCGAGGGTGCTGAAGGAGCTGGCTGGGGTGCTCGCCAAGCCGCTTTCCATCATTTACCAGCAGTCCTGGCTGACCAGGGAGGTCCCAACAGACTGGAAATTGGCCAGTGTGACACCCATATATAAGAAGGGTCAGAAGGATGATCCGGGAAATTACAGGCCAGTCAGCTTGACTTCAGTGCCCGGGAAGCTGATGGAGCAGCTCATCCTGAGTACCATCACACAACACAGGCAGGACAACCAGATGATCAGGCCCAGTCAGCATGGGTTTATGAAAGGCAGGTCCTGCTTGACAAACCTGATCTCCTTCTACAACAGGGCGACCTGTTTACTGGATGAGGGAAAGGCTGTAGATGTTGTCTACCTTGACTTCAGTAAGGCCTTTGACACCGTTTCCCACAGCATTCTCCTGGCGAAACTGGCTGCTCGCGTCTTGGATGGGCACACACTTTGCTGGGTAAAAAATTGGCTGGATGACCGGGCCCAAAGAGTTGTGGTGAATGGAGTTAAATCCAGCTGGCGGCCGGTCACGAGTGGTGTCCCCCAGGGCTCGGTTTTGGGGCCACTCCTGTTTAACATCTTTACTGATGATCTAGACGAGGGGATCGAGTGCACCCTCAGTAAGTTTGCAGATGACACCAAGTTGGGTGGGAGTGTTGATTGGCTCGAGGGTAGGGAGGGTCTGCAGAGAGACCTGGACAGGCTGGAGCGATGGGCTGAGGCCAGCTGTAGGATTTTCAATAAGGCCAAATGCCGGGTGCTGCACTTGGGCCACAACAACCCCCAGCAGCGCTACAGGCTTGGGGAGGAGTGGCTGGAGAGCTGCCAGTCAGAGAGGGACCTGGGGGTGTTGATTGACAGCCGGCTGAACAGGAGCCAGCAGTGTGCCCAGGTGGCCAAGAAGGCCAATGGCATCCTGGCTTGTATCAGAAATAGTGTGGCCAGCAGGGACAGGGAAGTGATCTTACCCCTGTACTCGGCACTGG
Organism: Strix uralensis; assembly: GCF_047716275.1. Taxonomy (NCBI): domain Eukaryota; kingdom Metazoa; phylum Chordata; class Aves; order Strigiformes; family Strigidae; genus Strix; species Strix uralensis. The sequence continues at coordinate 77,851,087 of NC_134012.1, forward strand.
GGAGGCCGCACCTCGATGACTGTGTTCAGTTTTGGGCCCCTCACTACGAAAAGGACATTGAATGACTTGAGTGTGTCCAGAGAAGGGCAATGAAGCTGGTGAAGGGTCTGCAGCACAGGTCTTACGAGGAGCGGCTGAGGGAACTGGGGTTGTTTAGTCTGGAGAAGAGGAGGCTGAGGGGAGACCTCATCGCCCTCTACAACTACCTGAAAGGATATTGCAGAGAGCTGGGGATGAGTCTCTTTAACCAAGTAACAAGCAATAGGACAAGAGGGAATGGCCTCAAGTTGCGCCAGGGAAGGTTTAGACTGGATATTAGGAAGCATTTCTTTACAGAACGGGTTGTTAGGCGTTGGAATGGGCTGCCCAGGGAGGTGGTGGAGTCCCCATCCCTGGAGGTGTTTAAGAGTTGGGTCGACATAGAGCTGAGGGATATGGTGTAGTTGGGAACTGTTAATGTTGGGTTGATGGTTGGACTGGATGATCTTTAAGGTCTTTTCCAACTAGACAATTCTGTGATTCTGTGTACTGTGGATATAGAAATGTATGTGGGTATAGAAATATCTCCTGTACTGGACACAGAAATGGTGGTTTTGCATTTTTATTTAATTTAGGACTGGATTTGAAGGGACAGATCCTTCCAAGAATAGGCACATAATTTCAGAACAAAGCACTGTTTTGCCATTGCCTGCTGGGAATCCTGCCCTCACCACTCACTCTTAGGTCTCATCAAATAAGACAACTTTTATTTTTTATTTCTTTGCTGTTGTGTTAGGATCATTTGACTGAACCATGGTCTGCCAAGCAATCACTGGTTGTGTGGCACTGTGTAACACTGCAGGCATCATCTGTTTTGCAGGATATACCTGTGCTGTGGCAGTGTTCAATGACACACCGTACTCCATGCCAGTGCCTGAGGTTTGTGTGACAAAACCTCTGTAGCAGTGGAAATAAGGGAGATGACAAAGATGACATCCACTGAATACACAAGGGATTAGTGCACGTGAAGGCAGAAATCTGGCCTGTGTAGACATTGCATTGGCAAATATTGCAAGACTTTTATATGGCTTGATTCAAAACGGAATGTTAATGTGAAGATTTCCATTTGTTTTCAACGTTACTTATTATTTATTTTTATCGTACAGGTAGAAACATAAAGCTTTCAAGGAAAACAAAGACACAGACCTTTGCAGCAGGAGGGTCAAATCCCAAGTCATAGAAAACCAGGGTTACATAGAAAAGTTTTGGAAAAGATGGTGTTAAATCCCAGAGGAAAAAGAAAAAACCGAGAAGATGGATGCTATATGTTCAAAGTCTATGCCCTCTACTTAGCAGTCCAATGTAGTCACTACCATAAAAGATACACAGAACAGAGTGAATAGGAGAGTGGGCAGGGTAAGGACTACTTACAAATGTCAACTCATAAACCTGCAGCCACAAAAGCAAACAAGAAGGTGAGCACATTGATTGGAGTGGGAATTCCCTGTCTGTCTAGTGAGACACATTCAGCCCTGGATAAGGCTGTTTCAGTTCAGTTTAGGAGCTTGTCCACATGGAAAGTCAAATGTCCTGACTCCTATGAACAGAGAGCTGGTGTGTGCAAACAATGTAAGTTTGTCTTTTTCAATGGCTGAACAACCCTTCATCAGCCCCCAAAGGGCTTCATGACACTCTTCAAGTACAAAAATTTGATGCGCAGAAAGAAACCATGGAACCAAAAGAACACTTCTGATAAATTAATTCTGCTTTACTAAAACACTAGATTTTGCTAGATTAGAATCTGAAGATGATACTGCTTTGCTACTCTTAGGAGTTCTACAATTGTGTAATGGAAATATGGTGACATAAATTGTATAAAATCATAAATTGAAGTCCTTCAGTTACCTGATATTTTTAAGCTAAAACTTATATTTCAAATTACTTAACAGCTATATTTCTCTAGATTGCAGGGAACATTTCATGAAACATTTCATTGACTAGAGATAGATGGTTGGCAGGATTTTAGACTGAGTCTGTCTAAGCCTGACAAAATAGTAATCAAAACCTGTAAAATAACAATAATTTCCTTTGAGGGCATTCCACGTCTCTTAGGCAGAGAAGCACTTTAAAGTTCCCATTCACAGTATGTGATTTATTCTAATGAGAGGTCAACTGGAATATTTGTGCTGTGCTGGATCAGGTACTTAGCCTTGGGCTATGTTTTGGTCAATAAGCAAACTCTGTTCCAATAGTTAGATTTGTATTCTGTTTATCACAACTTTGGTATACACACTTTACATTTGCAGATAGACATAAAAGAATAGTAAGTGCAGGGAAATTAAAAAAAATTCTCAGTTAAATTTTAACTCCTTCCAATGAAATTTGAGTTTTGAGTCTGACTTCAAAAAAGTGAGAAGTCTTGACTTCTGCCAAGAAAGACAGATGCTAGTTCTTCTATACAGAGCACTGAAAATCTGGCTCCTTTGGTTTATTAATCTGAATGCAGCTTTTGCATTTTCAGTTTGCGCTGGTATTTTAACAATATACGTTTCTAAACTACTAGTGGTGGGGTAGCAGCGAGCACATACTCGGCAGTGTGTAACTCCAGGACTGCTCGTGGTCGGCAAGAATTTATCTACTGAAACTTTGGGTCATCCTGTGTTCTTTGTCTTCCAGGAACATAAGGAGTGTTTATATTCTGCTGGAAAACGGAAATCAGATGTAAGACCTTACGGGCGACCGCATAGTACGGGGGCTCACATTTGAGTGCTGCGGGACGGGACGGGACGGGACGGGACGGGAGGTGTTTGCAGCTCCCGGCGTGGCACACAGCTCCCGGCGCCGCCGGCCGCGTACCGGGCAGCGCGGCGCGCCGAGGGGCAGCCTGCCCTTGCGCCTCCGGCTGCGGGCAGAGGCCCCGGGAGCGGGGGCCGCGTCGGGGCCCTCCTGCCCCCTCCCGGCGGCAACGGCAGCGCCGGCCGGGTGCCGCCTCGGCACGGCCCGGCTCCCGCCGCGGCCGGGAGCCGCCACCTGCGGCCCGACCCCGCCTCCCGGCCTCGCCCGGCCCCGCGGGGCGCCGGGGCGGAGCGGGGCCCGTCCCGCCCCGCCGAGCCGACGGCGAAGCTGTGCTGTCAGGTCGGGCCGCTGCTGCTCGCTCTGTCCTGTCCCGTCCCGTCCCGTCCCGTCCGCGGGCAGAGTATCCTCGGCCCCGGCCGATGGATTCCGAGGCGGCGGGGGACGAGCTGTCCCGCCTGCGCGCCCTCTTCCTGGCCTGCGACGCCAGCGGCTCGGGCCGCATCGAGCGGGAGGACTTCGCGGCGCTCTGCGCCGAGCTGCGGATGCGGCCGGCTGAGGCCGAGGCCATCTTCCTGCGCCTCGACAGCGACCGCGACGGGGCCATCACCTTCCCGGAGTTCGCCCGCGGCTTCCGCGGCGCCACCCGGCGGCGGCCCGGCGGCGGCGAACTGGAGGGCGAGGAGGAAGAGGCGGCGGCATGGGCCGCCGCGGGGCTGGAGCAGCCCTGGAGGGACTTCGAGGTGCGGCTTGGGGACGAGGCGAGGTACATCCCCAGGTGAGGCCCGGGCCAGGCGGCGGGTAGGGCGGCCGCCCCGGTGGGAGCTGGGCTGCGGCCACAGGAGCGCTGGGGCGGAGGCTGCCGACGGGGAGCCTCCCGGCGGCAAACCGCCCCTGCCGCCCGCCGGCCGGGAACAGCCCTCGAGCAGCGCCGTGCGCCGGTGCTGATGCAATCGTCTGCCGGGGAACGGCCGTGACTGACCTCTCGCCCGCCGCACAGAGCCCTCCCCACATCTGCTTCCCGGTGTTGAGTGTTTCCAGCCCTCTTTTCCCAGCGCGCCGCCGCTCGCCTGCTTCCTCGACGCTGCTCTGCCAGGGACCCACGTGGGAGAATGAGGCTGGTGAAACGCACGGGATGCAAAGTGCTGCCGGCTCCGCGCATGAAACTTTCTCCCCTCGCTATCCCCCGACCAGCCCCCGGCATCTTTCTTGCACCCCTGTCTTCCTTTTCCCAGTAAAGGCAGACTGACACCACCTTTGCCTCCAGCTCAGCAGTGTTCACACGTGCTGAGGAGCTCGCTCAGGTCCGTGGGAGCCTTTGCCCTCGATGTCAGTGAAATGAACTGGTGGTGCCTTGGTTTGGGATTAAACCCGGTTCCCAAGGGTCTGTCAGTACCAAGCTGGTTCCAGTTTACAAAGGCACGTTTTGGTGATTCGCAGTAATCTGCCTGAAACCTGAGGTGCTCAAAATTAGTATGAAAATGTTTGCCATAAAATGTTCGGACTGATTCTGCTTCATTTAAAAATCGTAATTTATGATGGAAAACAAGCAATCTGAGTTTAAGGGCTTGACAGCTAGTTAAGAGGCAGTCAAAAAAAAAAAATAGTTGGGTATCCGGAGAGACTATATCAAGTTGCAGCGGGTCCTGGCTGTGAGGTACACAGAAGCTAATAAAAAGTACAGTCACTTCATCTCACAGGTTGTGCGATAAAAAGTTTCTTCAGAGAAATTTTTAGTTACTTAACCTGCTACTTGTGCACAACTAGAGCCGATTGTTTTTTTATATTTTTGGACTGGAAGGGTAAATAACATTAGTTAGTCTTACTGGACTGCTCCATTCCAGACAGATCAGTAACTTCATACAGGTCTTTCTTACCTAGTTCATGATGCCTTCATTGTTTCGTATTTGCTTTCCACAGAAAGAGAACAACAAAGCCAACCAAACAAAAGGCTGTTTGAAAATTTGCGGGGGCAGTTCATCATTTAACCTAACACCAGACAGAAACTAAATAGGAGATGGAAAAAATCTGACTCACGAACCATGGTGGCTTGTGAAAGCATCTGTCTCCTTTTGGTAATAAGCCTATCTCAGTGTCTTGGTTACTATGTTTGCAGCAGCAGTTTGATTATAGTCCAGTTGTTTGTCTAAGAGAATAGTAGGAGGGAAGGGGAGTAGCTTTCGTCGGCTTGACTGTGTGGATATGTCCTTTAGTTTTGTTGAATTCATCATGACAATGTCATTTGTGTTATGATTCTTACACATCAAAATTGCAAACAGAACTAACTTCTGATAGTTAAATACATGTGTATCAGGTGGGCAGTAGTTTGGTGTAGATGATTCCTATTCATGTTCAGCTTTATAAATAGCTTTGAACATCCTTCATAGTTGGCTGTATTCATTAGGTGTGTGCCAACATCAGCTGAAGAACAGTGTGCCCTTTGTTCTCTTGTTCTTTCTCTTTCCTGTCCTGAAGTGCTGGAAGCAGATCTGTGTTACAGCTCAACATTTTTACATTTGTGGCACACATCTCTTTTTGTTGAAATGTATGTGTAAGTTTTTTTTTCATGTGAGTAGTCCTACTAAAATCATTAGGACCACTTGTGTAAGTAAAGAATATATTGAAATTGTTTGAGGAGTCTGGGCATAGAAGAGATTTTAAGCTACAGAATACAACAAAACCATGTAAAGTACAAGCTTGCACTTCAAAAAAGTTATTTATCTTTTTATTTAAATTATTTAAATTTTTTTAGTTGTTTATCAGTTTAGGTTTTTTAGGGAAAGGCAGTACTTTGAAAAATGGACCCAGCTTGGAACACGGCTGCATCTTCATTACTGTGAAACTCTTGATGTGCTCACACTGTGATTTATTACTCTTCATATGTTTGCTGTAACACTGGCATTGAAAACCCTGAGAATAGTAATTACAAAGAAGAAACTCCTCAAATCCAGATGAGTGGAGTTAGTTGTCCATAATTTTTATCTCGATCGTGTCTGGTTTTTATCTTGATCATGTTGGGGTTCAGTCCCTCAAAATGCTATGCCTTCTGGCCCCAGTCTAGCAAAACACTGGCACATGTGCTTTGATGCTATTGTGGTTTATACAGAGAGAAACAGGGCATAGCAGATGGAAGTCATGAGGTAAAACCAGGGCTGAAGTCAGGAGAAAATAGCCAGTAAACACCTGTGGTGTCTATCATTCCCAAGCCTGATTGGGAAAATCAAGGGGAAATTTTTCACTGATACCAATACACTCGATTCAGCCTTTGTTTCTGTGCCTGAGCTTTTATAAGCCGTAAATGAACCTCCATAATGAGGTGTGAAACCCAGTAACAGATCAGAATCCTGCCCCAGTCCTCAATGTAGTAACAGATATTAGATGCAACATTGTTTACTACCAGGTACTGCCTCCTTCCAGGTACTAAAATAAGCATATACTCCAGTAAATATATTTTGAATTTAGTTAATTTAAAAAAAAAATAGTTTTATTATGGGATGGATCCTGCCTCTCTGTAGTTTGGTATATTGGTTGCACAGTTCTGTTAGCTTCTGCTTTAAACATCCAAGTCTGTATGTACTGGAGCTGTGGTTTTATTGGTTGCAGTTAAACAGGAAGAGTAACATCAAAGAGTTTCGTTTCAGCCTTGCTCCTGCACTTCCCTTCTGTGTTGTTACATTCACTCAGGTATAATGAGTAATTAAACACAAAAGATTGTAGTGCCTTTGGTTTATATGTAGTGAATTGCCAAGTGGAGTATACCTGTGTGAGCCATAGGACATCTGTTTTATTGAAAACTCAGGCATGTTTGCTAGGTTGTTCCTCTAAGAAGTATTTGCAATGGTACAGGTATTTGCAATGGTACAGCAGTAGACAGAAATGGTTAAGAAACTTACCTATTTGGTGCTCCAGGTGATGAGTGCTCCAGTGTACTGCCAGCACAGTGTTACTGTGTGTTGCATTCTTTTTTTTTTTAATATGTGGCCAACCTCAATCTGTTTGGATCTGTTTGGAAAGGTTCCTTCCGCATTCCTAATAAGCATGTGCCCCTTTAAGCATGTGAGAATGTCCTCTAATGGCAATGCTTTTCCGTTGCTCAGCTTGAACAATGATCCAACATCCACTGACACTTCAGTAGAAAACCTGTACTTACCAATGTTATGACAGTTATTCACAGTTATTCGGGTCTGTAAAATACAGGCAAAAAAACTTTGTGGAAAACAAATTTTGAAATTTTAATGCCAAAGACCTTCAGTCAGAAAGAACAAAGGCTTGGGACTCTGTGTGCTGTGTACCTTCCTGTGTATTGTGGGATCACTCTGGCATAAACTGAATCCCTTTAAGACCTACCAGACAATTTTTGTGTAATGTTTGGCAAATTGGATAATCTGATTGATTGAGCGTGGTGGATGAATCTGGAGAAGAAAGTTTGTATCCCTATTTTGACTTAAACCCTTCTGCTTCTGGGCGTCCTCATACTTCATTGCTTTGCTTTTCAGTCATGGAGTCTGTATTACTTGTGTGCCCTGTTCTTTGTGCCAGGCTGACTGTTCATTGGACTCCGATTTCAGTGCTGCCAGACTGAGATTTTATGCACCATACAATTCCAAAGTCTCCTAATGTGATTATGATAACAGTTCGCCCCCAATCATGTCATCTGGAGTGGTATAGAAAATGTGGATCTGGGGGGCATGATAAAATGAGAAAAGAGTGCTGCTTTTAACATGAGCTACATAAACTGTGAAGGCAGGTGATGCTGATGTAATATACTGCTGTGCTACAGCAAAGGAGAAAGGCTCTGCTGCATAAAAAAAGGTCCAAAACCTGTTGTGCTCTTGCTGTCGTGAGCCAGGGTGGATTTTTGCCAAAGTCAATACAGAGCACAGCATCAGCTCTTATCAGCAATTTCTATTTACTTCCAAGGGATGATGAGCCATGATGTCAGCACTAGAGACATTTCCTTGGAAGTCAAAATGTGTTCCCCAGAGAGGGGATAAAGGCAAATCCTAAGGAAAAATAAATGCTGGGTCCCTCTTTTTCATGGTGCTGGAGAGGGTATCTTTGCTGTAAGGATGATGTCTTTGTCTTTTAATACGTCTCATGACAGGGGTTTGACAAATGTGCTCTGCTGAAAGTGTGATGGATGCCTTTCTGTGAGCTAGAAGACTTCCTGAGCTACCATAAGTTTTACTGCTCTTCTCTTTTTGTTTTAATCAGATCAGCATCTGTGCCAAATAACTTCAGCACGGCAGCATTCCTTTTCTTGGTATTTTCATGTCACACGGTCATTTGTCATGACCATAACCTTTTTCTCCTTTTCCACAGACTTCATCTTTCCCTCCCTGTCCCATGGTCTTTTCCAGTCCTGCTCCACTGGCTCCAAATCACATCTCTGCCTTTAGGAAAGGAACAGTATTCCTTGGAAACACTAAAAATCCCTTCCCTGAGAATCAGCCCTTGGCCAGGCTCTCTCTTTGGGGTGTTGCAGAATTGTCTTCTTTTAATGCAGCCTGTTCCTGAAGGGACAGATGCAGAAAAAGAAAAGCTGGTATTAAAAAAACCCATAGTGCTTCAGGGTGAGAAATACCTTGAATTTTACACTGTGTTAACATTTCGTGTAATCTGTTTTTCCTCAAGACATTTAATCTAGGAGAAAGTGTTAGGCACTCAGCTGTGACAAAAGTTGATCCTTTCCAATTTGAAATGGATTTCGTCAGTCTTTTCTGGTGGCTGATAGGATGGCATATTGATTGAGTGTACTTTTCAGAAAAAGGTATTTCTCTATCTCTTGGTGGCACACATAGGCTATTGGTTTCCAGTGTAAGGACAATCATCAGATGCGTAATGTTTGATCTTTGTCTTGCTCTAACTAGCTCAGACCTTCCTGTCTCACACCACCTTACACTTCATCCCTTCATGCCCATAACAGAACAGAGCTGCTACAAGTGATGAGAGTAATTTTACAAGCTCACCTACACTGGAAAGAGACCATTAGAACAGTGTTCTAAAACTTAGGAGTAGGAGTGTATCATCAGGATGAAAACAAGTTTAAGTGCAGTGCTGATTATCTTTGCTTTACCTGCACCTGCAAAAATAGAAACTTTTTCCAGTGCTTGAAAGATGTCTGGGTCAAGAAAACGAAGAGAAAGTTTTTGGGGACCTTAAGTCTGCAGGTGAGAACATGGATAAGAAAGAAGACAGAAGTGAAGACAGAGGTCAGTAATTGACAAGGAATGGTGTTGAGGAAGATACAGTTTTACACAGAAGGACCTATAAAAACAGTCCTGCTGGGGAATGCTGTGGTTTAGATTTCTTACCTCTCAATACCACCCTCGCCCAGCTAAGCCTGACAGCCTACGCACAGCTCCTGCCCAAGTGACCTTTTACCATGTTTTGCTGCTCTGTGCTCCCCAGAGTGTCTTGCACAGAAATTGTGCTGGTCACCTTGTCAGTTTCCACCTTTAAATCAGACCCAAGTAAACATATGCAAAATAGCAAGGGAAGAAACACTGAATCTTTACAATGTGAATGAGGGAAGATGGTATTATAACATCACTGGCACATCTTTGATTTCCTCCGGTTTTCCACTAGCTTATTGCACTTTGTACATCTTTGGTGGAAAACTATACTGAAAATACCTCCCTTGGGGTCAGACTAAGGGGCCCATGTAACATAACATCCTCTCCCTGGCAAATACATAGGGAACACATGTAAGATTCTGAGCAACTGTAGAGTTATTCTTTGTTAAATTCCATTGGGTCCCTCTGAGCTGCGTTCATAGTGTGGATCATTAAGCAAATGGTCACTGTACATTCAGCAAACCAAAATAATACTATGAGTTGATATAAATTAGCATAGCTCTTCGGGTTAAATGAAATGATGCCACTTAATATAATCAAAATAGCTGGTATCTTTAACCAAAGTGGTTTTATTCTTTTTTTTCCCTCTCTCTCTTCTGCTCCTCCTGTATTTTACCATGGTGTTTTAAATCTGGCATATTACAAATTGTGTTATCATCAGGGCAGTTTTATTCTCCTTCTGTAATTCTCTCAGGAACTCTGAAACCATGTGAATACAGTACCTTTGCTTAAAATAACTCTTATGTGGTGTTGTGCAAATATTGACTACACTTGTTAATTACTAATTTTACTGTCAGCTTATGTTATAAAACCTTTGAAATGAGGTAAGATAAAGCCAGAGCAGTACTTGGCCTGAGTACTATACTTTTTTGGGTACTAGTGTTTTGTGTCTGTACTTTGTAGAAGCAGCAGAAAGGCATGCATGGTAGCTAGTGTAACCATAGTGCCAGATGGTCCAAGGGGATGGTTTCTTTCATGTTGTATATCAAAAAATGCTCTTTCTGTGCATTAGTATTTGTGAATGTCTATAGTTGTGTTACTGTGGAACTTAAAGGGGTGCAGAAAAATCCATTTAAAAGTGATTTCAGGATTTCAAGGAAGACCAGTTTTAAAGGGCAAACCTGAGGCATTTCTGATGAATTTTGCTGAAACTGAAGTAACAACATTCTAATTGCCTTTTTGTCCAGCGAAAAGATAGACTATTCAGAGTTTAGGAGTCAACTTGATGAAATCCATTTGTGAAATCTTCTTTGATAAATTTTGTATAAGTAATGAATTTGCAGAAAGGAATAGCGTGTATTCAAGGGAAACTGGAGACAATCTGTGCAATATTCATTGCAACTAATCTGTCCTGCTGTAGTGGTGTCACTGATATTAGCAAAGCGTATGAAAACAGAGGAGTTATTGAAATTATGGAAAGAGACAATTCAGAAAATTCCTCTCATAATCATCAAATACTCACTGCATCTTGATATAGAGATATATATAGCTTCATCCTTCTAAAAGCCTGTGTGCCTTTAAAATATCACAGTGTGCTTGCTGCTAATTCATCATAGTTACTTGGAGTGAGTAAATCAATAGCAGTCTTCCCAATTCATGAAAGTGTATTGCTTCTTGCTGAAGGCATAAGTGATTAAGCAGAGTCCAATCAATTTTGTTGCATGACTTTAATTGCTCCTCTGTTTTTTTGTTGCTGCAGTAGTTGTTGAGTCATGTTTTTAATTAAGACTTCCTGCACAGTTGCCATAGAAGCACTCAGGTAAGTGTCACTGAGAATTTCAGTGGCCAATTTTAATCTAAAGAAGCCTTCCAGGCCCTTTCCAGGATCATGCACAGTTGTGGTTGTGTAGGTATCTTTTGCTTCTTAAACCTAAGCATTGCTTCATAAAACTGTGTCACTGAGATGTCTTGAATCCACTGGTAACTGGTCACTGGGCTAAGGAGGAATAATAAATATAAAGATGGTTTTGTATCACAAAGGAAGAATAAACTCTAACAATAATTACTTTGCACTTCTGACTACTTCATCTTAAAGCAGACTTAGCTCTATGGCAGAGGCTCAGCAGCATGGAGATACCGGTTTCTGTCTTCAGTTCTGATATGTGTATTTGCATACACTTTGAAAAGAAGCTGCAAGAGGGAGTGCCTGTGGCATTCTTGTAAAGAGAGTGGAAGTCATAGAAATATGTTACAATATTCCACTACAAATATCTTCAACTCCTGGCATAAAATACAGTAAGCAAAGGCCAGACTAATGGTTTGATTCTCTACTCCCATCAACGTAAGACACTGTATCTTCAATTTTGCTAGTCCATTTTAATCTGTATGGTAGGCCGCCTCTGGTATTAACATTATGCATGTGCTGTTTTTGAACACAGGATTTCTGGTACTGTTTGAGGTACAGTGTAGTTTTGTGGATGTAGCTTCTCAGCAGCTGATTAATCCTACACAAGATGGGGTGAGAAAGATAGAGTACCAATATAACCCTATAATCTTGTGAAAAAAGTTATGTAGATCATTAAAGATCCAACCCTAATTCACTGACCTGTGATTTGGAAGTGAATCAGGAAAACATTTGCTCAAGTAATTAATATTTTATGTTAGCATCAAGTAACAAGTATATTTCCCACTGGTTGCTTGCTTTCTGGAAAACAAGGTTATTAGTAAGCATCCTGTTGGTGAAATTTAAAGGAAAAAAAAAATTAAGAACACAGGTTTCAAGTTTGTACTTCGTATTTCTAAAAATAAGTCATACATGTTGACCTAGATTATACTAGATTGATCTCACTGTGGCTAATGCCATTTCTATTTTACATGCGATTAATTTAAAAGACTGTGTATATTCACACTGTTTGAAGAAGTGACATTTTTCAGCAGCTAATTCTGGATATGCACAATGTTTGCTTCTCTGTAAAATTTGAAACTATTCTGGAATAGTTTATTGGCTGTTTTGGTGAGCAGTTTGCAGCTCTTAAGGACAACTGCTGAAGCGCCAGGAATTTATGAAATGCAGCATATGTTACCAGCTCCCAGTCCAACTATCAAAAATAAATGGAATTTCATATGGAGGGACTATACAGAGGCTACATTTTGTAATGTTTGAAGTACAGACAGGCTCCAACTTCAAGCCTACCCAATGTTAATGGCGGTGTGGTAGGAATTCTGGAAATGGTAATACCTTGAGACACTGAACTTACTGTTTGTCCAGCTGCGTGTACTTGGAAATTGGTGTCTAAATGCTGTAAATCTGCTGTACACTTGAAATTTAAACTTCTGGAAACACTGAATACAGCTAAAGCATTAGCCTTTGTGATAGAAAGCTTTTGCAAGACAGAAACATGTATGTGTACTGAAATGCCCCTGACATCAGTAAATCTATATTTCTTTGTGCTGCTGTTATGTTTCTGAATATTGAAATGAATGTCAGCATTTCAGCTGGAAACAGGTTTTACAGTGTCCTAAAACACTTCAGTTTAAAATGGGAATCTGAGCTATAGTAATACTTATGGTACTGCTGTAACAAGTTATACCTTCAGTGGGGAAATCACATAGAAAAAGCAGAGTGCTGTCTAGAAGTCCAACAGCTGAGGAAACATTTTTTTTTTTTTTTTTTCTTGAAGGAGGCATGCTCACATCCCTCTCCCACTTTTAAACATTCACTTAAGTGATTAAGTAAGCATTCATACTCATTTTCATTTCTTATGCGGCCTCTAAAGTAGTACACTTCTTAATAGATTATGATTAACATTAGAGCCACCAACAAACTTGATGCACGTTATGGGTTACTCCAGTGCCATGCTCTTCAATACACCATGAACAGAAGACAAAACATTTACTTAAGCTGAAAAGTTTTTTCTGCAGTAAGTAATTAATGGAGAGAAGCAGGAATCATAAACATCATTTAGAAGAATTCAGACATACTATGCTGAAAGTTGAAAGTCCTCATCTAACTTGCTAAATTTTAAAAATATGCAAAAAGGGGAATATCTTCATTTTTCAAACCTGCTATAAAACAGTGTTCCAAGTAAATGCATTAAAATGGTACCTTTCTTTCAGACAAGAGCAGGTCAGTGTTCTCTATCAGAACATACACATAGCGGAACCAAGATTAATCCAGCCTTATGAACATGTCATTAAGAACTTCATCCGAGAGATCAAACTTCAAAGCACAGAGATGGAAACTTTGGCCATCGCGGTAAAAAGGTATATTGAGTTGTGTTTCTAGTTCAATTATGCAGTTACTTTTTTCTCTATTGCACTTTGTTTGGTTACTACTGGCAGTTAGTGTCAAAATGTCATGCGAAGTATTTCTATAAACTGAGTTCAAAAGTTAGTTTACATGTACACACATGTGCATAAGCACATATAGCAGCTTGCAAATGATTCCCTGTTCACGTTTTGGATAAGTCCTGTACCAAATTTTTGCAGGCTCTGTCCTTATGTTTAACGTCTTAAAACATTTTGACTCCTCTTCCTTGGCTGTAACTGAGTTTTAGCATACATGCCCATTATACTTTCATTTTAGAAACCATATTTTTGCTTCTTCAGCTTCAAGGGGTGTATTTACCTGTTGTAAGTGCTTGGCATTTGCAGTCTCACATCATCACTACCAAAACCAAGCAGATTAGCTCAAGACAGAGATTTTGTATGTGTGGGTGATGCAAGTTGCTGTAGTTATCCTATTGAAGTCTCTTCATAGGACAAACAGAGGGGCCTTTTATCTCTGTAACTTAATTTTCAAAATGCAGATGTGATGTATTTCATACTAATCATCAGCTGTCAGCTATTATTTAAAACCTAATTTGCCTGTATCTTCAAATTAATTTCTGATTTTGGTTCCCAACCATTCCAGCTTCAAGGTCTGGGCAATGTTAAAACTGTTTCAGTGTCTGACTAATTTGTTTCAGCTGAGGTAGGCAGATGTGTTTCATACAACATTCTTTCAAGCCAGAGGGCAATTCCTAAGAGAGTATTTACTTTTACATTTTAGAGCTCAGGATAAAGCAGCAGTTCAGCTCAGTGAGCTGGAAGAAGAGATGGAGCAACGTATACAGGCTGCAGAGCATAAAGTTGAAAAGGAAGTGAGTATTTTATATTTACAGAATTTCATAATTACCCAACTCTCAGTGGTCTTAAGCAGCATTGATGGCCAGGTGAGTTTTTTTGACACTGATGACCTGACTCAAAGCTGCCAAAGGCAGGGCCTGGATGAAAAGAAGCTATCCATGAGACTGTAAATGTATTATCTTAATGTTTTCCCAAAGGTGAATGGCTGCTCAGATGTAATAAACCAAGAAAAAAAAGTCTTTGTCTTTTGTGAGAATATGCTGGCCTAGAGGAATTTATTTCTGAGACCAGTGTTGAAAACGGATTGGAGAAAATGACCTTTCACCATAAAAGAAGGGAATCTAGTTCTGCTAGATGAATCTATGTAGAAATTAATGCTTAGATCTTTTGTTCCTAACTGTATATCTGCATTGGAGTGGTGATCTTTCTTTCCCCCATTCTCATCCTGCAACTATATTTTAGAGAGTTACAGTCTCTAAAGAGAGGGTAATTGTGATGACAGTGTGTGAGGGCCTGGACCTCCTAAGGTTGTTGGGAAATTCTGTTTCAATGTGCTTGGGTTCTAGCCATTGCTTCAACTGGCTTGCAGTCTTGATGAAAAAGTACAGGAATCCTTTTCCCCTTACCAATTGAAAGATATATTAGAGCCACATATGCGTAATTCTAAGTAGTGCAGTAAAACCACCCCACCTGTGTTGTCTGCTTCATGTTGAACTGTTGCTAAATTCATATAAGATAAACCTAACTTTATAATGTGCATAACAATAACAGTCTGTGAAAATGTTCTAATTTGGACATAAGAAATGTGTTAATTAAAACATACACTGTGGGCATAATTATTGCTTTGTAGGACACACAATATACTGAACACATTTGGTATGGATTCTTTCACCAAAGTGTTTGCAGAATCAGAAGCAATGCAGTGCAGTCTGACAACTTGATTTAAAATAGTTCATGGTAGTTGAGCTGTGAAGGTAAACAGTATTCTGATAGATTTGCTTAAAAAAGTATCTTTCTCTATACAAGAGGAAACACTCCTACCAAACTATAAAATTCAGTGGTTTTCTTAGAAACAAAATGTAATGACATAAAATGTTAAAGATACTATTCCAGCAAAAAAAAGCATATCATAATATGTTTAACTAATGATAATGCAACTCTCGCTTGTGATAAACTTTCCATTTCCAGAGAGACTAAGCATTATGTTTAGAAAACAGATACATTTGCTCTGGAAAATTTCTGTTCTTCAAAAAGTGGTAAATCACTGAAAAAAGCCCTGAAGACTCTTTTCCACTCCTGTAAGAAGACGACTGGGATGTGTGTATTCGCTCACTCTGAGAACATCCAGTTACATACTAGCATTTTGTAAAAACACACCTGCTATGTATTATGTAGTCTGTGTTTTTCATTCTAAAAAGTCCTCAAATTGTTGCTGAGTTGCATGGATTGGGATTTCACACCCAGCTATAGACATGAAAGATGGGCTGTAACTTGTTTTTCTCAGTGCTCATTTAATTTTCACTCCTAAATGTTCCCTTTAGCTCATAGCTCTGCGTACTCCACCTACTGAAACGCCCTGAGAGTAAATGTAAGATATTTACTTTGTGGGATTGTACTAAACCATTAATCTTAATGCCTGTACTCAAGGCTATTGTTTGTCAGGGTGATCTCACTCATGCCACTGTGACACCTGCCTCTGCATGATAGTATCTGCAGGCTGAGCCTATCCTGTATTTTGTTTCTTCAAGGGAAGCAAATAGTTACCAAACAATACTTAGAAGTCCTATATAGGTGCCAACAGTATGAGAATCCAGTTTCAGCTGATTACTTTGGTTATCATTTTAACACATGGGTTATCATTTAACACACTGATGTCAGCATCACGTACAGAAAAGTGCTGAATTCTGAACAAAATCCATGTCTGTCTTTTCCATGTGGAAACTCAACCTATCTCCTTGCCACCACATACCACTGCAGCATTCTGGTCTCTTGCACTGTGCACTGAAGTCCCTGAGGAGTGAGTTAGACACATAGTCATCTATAGCACGCGGAACCTAGAATTCCTCTCATTGTGCTTGATGTAACTGCATTTCAAAATCTCTGTTTTGATTAAAATAAAACTTAGAATAGTGTACTTGGCTTGATATGCAGAGCAAGTACCATATGAAACTAAGGATGCTGTCATCATCATACCTTTTACTGAACGTGGGCCTGTAACATTCCAACTTCCAAGTGAAAAAATTTAAAAGAAAACCAGAAATAAATAACTGATGGTGCACAATAATACTGTTACTAGCACACTGGTTTGAGAAAAAGGATGTAGTGGCCTGATTTGTGTGTGGGAGTGTATGTATACATCAATACATGCAATACACACCTGAATTTATGTATGAATAAAATTTGAACACTTTCAAGGTTTTTTTAAGACATCAAGAATGTTAAGCACAGGAGACTTATGACATGAAGAACAAGCACTGAATTGACCCATATCTTTAGTTCCACCTTACCATATTATTTCTATGAATATTCTACAAATGGACTGCATTTACAGAATCAGAATCTGTGTATCTTGAGGAAGGGGCAGGCTGGTATAATGGAAAGACAAAATTACACACATTAATCTAAGGGGAAAGTGTGTGGTTTCCAACTTGATGAATGCATTTTTTAATAAACATTTGAAACCTGACTCAACTTTTAATTATACTAAATATACTGCAGGAGAAGCGAAAAGCTGAAGAAGCGCTAAATGAGCTGAAACGCCAGTATGATACTGAAGTTGGGGATCTTCAGGTGACAATAAAAAAACTTAGAAAGGTAAGTGAGTTGAAGTCATGGTAAGAGTTTTAAAAGATGCTGACCTGATGAAGTGCATCCCCCAAGATGGATAATCATAATTCTAACTTTTAAATATAATGTGTATTAGTAAATGGCAACCGCAAGTACTTTTTTTTAGGTTGTGTTGTCATTCTGTGCTATTGTATTCATTCTGTGTAATTTACTGAAATACTTAAGAAAGGGACCAACTGCTAGCCAAATTCTGTTGCTGAGTAATTTTCTAGGTCCATCTAGTTGTTAACACTGCAGTTACCTAGTCTTGTATTTGATACATTAGAAATAATCTAATATATTGCCTCTAAATATTTCTAATTTATAGATTTAGACGAAATTGGCAACTGAAATGTAGTAATTTACAGTAATAAAGTGCCTCTTAGCTAGTGCATTTTTCTCAAATGTTAGTGGTAGAGGTGGGTTTAAGCTGTAATTTTAAACTGAAATTGCTAGTGGATCTAGTTAGTTCTAGTCTGAACTGAAATCAGCCTGACCTTTTCATTTGATACCTAAGCGTAAGGTAAACTGAATCTTGGATACGAATATTGGTTTGGATTATTTTGTAATTTGGGTTTAATTCTGACATTAGAATTTGCTATTAGTTTTACTAGAATTATAGCAACCAGTGAGGGTATATTTTTCTTTTTTCCTACTGAATTGCACTTAAAAGAGCATTGATAGAAATGGAAATTTCTCGCAAGAAACATGAGAGCTTGTAGTACAAATTCTACACAGATGAGGTAGTATATAATTTTTTACATTAGTGAGGATACACCTGTATATATCTTCTCAATAGCTGGGTTCTGTGTCGCTGGTTATGCATATTCAACACCTACAGAGTGCAAAATGTTCATTAAACTTTTTTAAAGTATTGATTTAAAAGATTGTATCGAAATCCAGTGGTTTTTGGAGTAATGCTGCCTACTAGCACAGTTGGGGAAACTCTGGGTTTTAAAAACTGTAATAGCTGTAAACGTTGTAGGTGTTATTTAGTATGATTTCCATTACTTTTTTTGTACTTTGAATCACAACAATTGATGACATATGTTAATTGTGCATTGTTTTATCCTTATAGCTGGAAGAGCAATCGAAAAACATAAATCACAGGGAAGATGTGGTTGAACTGAAAAAAAGAATACATGATATGTTGCTGGTAAGAGATGATTATCATCAACACATTAATTTAGCCTCAGTTTTAGCCTGTGCAATACAGATTTTTTTAATTTTTTTTTTTTTTTTTTTACATTTAATACTGGTAAGCTACAAAATAAACTTTTAAAGCTGTTGATAAGTGTATGAGGATCTTTAACTTGGAAAAAACGCTGTTCTGTATAAATGCGTACACATTCTAGGTATAACATTTAGAAATGGCTTGAGATGATACAGTCCCTTTTTTGTGTAACTGACACGGAAAAATAAAAACTCAGTGGTTCTGGCCAGCTGATTTACTTTATTGATTTAGAATTCTTTAATTTTCTTTCCCCCTCTGTGCTCAGATTTTCTAGTGTTTAATTTTTATTTAATTTTGATGGTTTTAATTTTAATATTATAATATGTCAACATTTTATGCAGCTGACTATGACAGCTAACATCTAATATCTTCCTTTTTTTTAAGGAAAATCAGAAACTTAAGAAAGATCTTTTAGAAGCACAGACAAATATAGCTTTTCTACAGAGTGAATTAGATAGCTTGAAAAGCGAGTATGCAGATCAGACTTTGAACACTGAGAGGTAAGGTACTTCTGCGTGATAATATTTTCACCAGGGACAAAAAAAAATCTGTTGTCTGATGTAGTTATTATGTATGCAGTTGGTAACTGTTATTTTCTAAATTTGCCATAAATTACAGGTATACTTTTGACACCATGCAAAGTGTGTGTTGACTACTGTTCACTTGTCAGGTTTCTGAAAGAGCAAGTTCTGGTTTTGATGCAAACTCTCATAATCTTGCAAGGAAGCCCATTGATTTTACTGGGACTTTAGTTAGGAGTAAATGTTACAACATCAGGCAATTTTTCCCTCCATGACTTGCACTCAGATGAATATTCTGTATGAATAGTTTTGGGAGAACAGTTGTGGAAGGCTCCCACATGAGTCTCAACCAGTTATTCCTAATGTGAATGAAAGCTGCTTCTGGATATTAATGTAAAAGAGTGTAAATGACAGTTTTATTGTGTGGTTATCTTGAGGTAACACAAATGATATTTCAAGGGGAAAAGAGGGAGTGCATGTGGTTATTTTCATTTTCTCTTTCATTCACAGTCTTTGTTTGCTGTGGCAGCGATCAATGGAGTTACCAAGTGGTTTTACTTTGCATAAAACTGCTTTTAACTTGATTCAGCAGAAATGTAAACATAGAAAATTGTATTCAGAAATATTTTGAAATTATATCTTTTCCACACTATATATTTCTCACCTCTTATAGATGTTGACTGTTGAGTTTTGTCCTCTGCCAAAAGCAACATTAGAAAAATAAAAAAAGATATCCTGTAAAGTATAACTTCTTTGGGTTTTTTTTTTTTTGCAGAGACCTAGAAATGATCCGAGAGTATAGTGAAGACAGAGATAATCTGGAAAGACAAATTGAAATACTTCAGTAAGTTCTTAGTAATTCAGGTTTTTATTAACAAACTTCCTCCCAACATATTCAGGGGTAAATGTTTTTGTATGCAAAAGACTGGGATAAGATTTAGGGAAAAAATACCAAGTAAAAATATTGAAATGGCCGCAATTTTCAGAGAAGGTACTGTGTTACTGGGCCACTAACTCTTCATTGTTTTTTTCTTTCTTTCTTTTCTTGGCCTCACTGACTTTCATTTGTTTATGATAAGCTGAACAAGATTTGAATCTATCCATGCTATTATAAAAATTATTACTTGGCTCCTTTTTTTATTGACTTTGCTTCTTCAGTAATTCCCTGATTTAGCCTTTTCTGGGGGGTACTCCGTGCAGTATTATACAAGGGGTGCGGCACAGATACTTGCTTTCAAGGAGGGTTGCAATGAATAGTTTTTTTGTATCTTTAGTTAATTTCTTTATCCTAAACATATTCTTTCAAGCAACTGAATCACATCTGTCCTTAGAGTCATCTCAGCAATACTTAGAGGGTAGTCACTTTGTATTTCGGAAGTGTTCAGAAGTGACTGTATCAGTTTACTACCCTCCTCGGCTGGTTTTTTTTAGCCGTTGCTACAGTGTCTTTTTTTCCCCACAGCTGACCACAGACCGTGCTACCGCAGTGAAACAGGGTTTCCTAGGCTGTAACTGGAGGCTAAACTTCACAGTGCTTCTTTCACATACAATCATTTCTTTAAGTATACAACAACACATTTCTAGTTTCACCTTACTCTTTAGTGTTTATCTAAAGAAAAACAAAAGGGTGTTTCATATTTAATTTTTCAGTTTTTGTGATGTTACATAATATTTAATGTTTTCTTTACTCCTGCAAGTTAAACTATGTTTCCTTGTTAGATCAGCTAATAAAAAGCTACATGACAGCAATGATGGTTTAAGAAGTGCACTTGAAAACAGTTTCAGCAAGTACAACAGATCGTTGGTATGTATTTATAATTTTGTTTTGTTGTACTAGAAGATTTAAGAATTACACACCAAATGCAAATTTGCTTGTACTTCAGTGGGTACTCAGCAAATTAAGTTTTATTCAGTGGACTCACTGGGAATATACTTGTTGAATTTCGTTAGATTTTACTTATGTTCTGTGAAATAATGGAGTTTTGTTAAAGCACAACTACTTTCTGAGGTGCTTAGGAAAGTAGTGACTTCTAATATGCAATGGCCAAGTGTATCTGATGAGGTGACTAGATCAGCACTTTCTCTTGCACTAAAGGAAATATGTTTGTATAGTTTATATGGGACTGCCCTACCGCTGAAAACACACTTTTTCAGAAAACTGCTTTCTTTTAGTAGCAAGGTCTTAACCTAATTTGAACTTTTGTCCAGGCAAGTCACTGGGAAAATGAATAGCAGGGACTGCTGATAATAGGGACTTCGGTCAGATCTATCAATCTATCTGATTGAGCTATCACAACTCTATGGGGATCTGTTGTAACAGATGTAACCCGGCATCCTGCAAACCAGAAAAAGGAAGGATTGAAAGTTACAAAAAATCTACTCTATGCTGCCATTTTGCAATATTGGGAAACCTGTTAAACTCCAAAACTAATGACAAGGCAACCCTTTACATCATTGGGAAAGCAACTAACTGTTTTAGAAGAACAGGGCCAGAATAATGAGGCCACAGAGACAATACGGGCCAGGAAGCAGGAAAATAGGGGTCGTTGCCTGTTTCCAGCATACCATACCATGAACATGAGTGCCTTTTGCTGATACAGGCTACCAGAGATTCACTGCAGGTGCAACAAAAAACACCATTTCCTTCTGCCATGCCCTGAAACAGAAGGGAGGCAGATTACAGAGAAGATAGAGGAAACTGTTCCCGGTGAATAAACAAGTAGTGGGACAGCAGAATGCATGAAATACCCTGTCTGTGTCACATGCTACCAGTTGAGATCTCTCCTTCTCTCCACTACCTCACTCAAGAACCAGGAGGTATCTCTACTGAAACTAGTTCAGCCAGTGACATTTCCCTTTTCACTTTAGTAGTCAACATGCCATTTTTCTAAACATTACTTTTCAAAGTTTAGCATTTGAAAGTCTTCAGGTGTAATAATGAAATAATCTTCTTGGAATTTCCAGTGTCTTTTGTGGTTGAGTGTGACTGGTAGGTTCAGTAAGAAGACGACAGTGGAGCCTAAATGCTATATGTAATGGGCCTTTTGACATCCTGTCCTATATAAAGCATGAGGTTTAATTAAAAATAAGTAGTTGAATATGTGTGAAAATACACCGTAGTAATTTTGACAATGCACGCTTTTTTCATGACAAATCTAGATGCTTACACTGTGTTCATCAAATATATTATGCATTTGTTATGTATCTGTTGCAGCGGTTAGCATGCACCTCACCAGGAAGTACCATTTCTAGAAGCAGTCCTAAATTTAATGGTGGACAGTCTCCTTTAAACTCACAGTATGACAGGTAAGCCAGGTTTGGTTTTATTAAGCTTAAAAAGACTAGGGCATCACACTTGTCTTAGAAGAGCAAATATGGCCAAATAACAGAGAGAATAGTTCTGTCTGATTCAGAAGAAATGTGTGACCATAGCATATGATCCAAAGTATACTGAAGTCAATATGAATCTTTTCAATTACTTCAGAAAGCTCAGGAAGACTCTTCTCAGTGCAAATCGTGAACTTATGGAGAGTTCAGACAGCCTTTTGTTTGGTCTTGTACTGTTTTGATTCTAGTTTAATTCTCAAATCTCCTCTCCTTGTCTCCAAGAAACTGTAAAAGTCTACTGGTGACCTCTGTCAGCTAGCTTACTCAGTAGATAGGAAATAAAACATTTTTGGTCTATCTTCTCCCTCTATGTCTGATTTTTCTCAAGTAATAATTATTACAAAGCTATTTGGGCCTAATTCTTCAAAAGAATAAACATCCTCATCTCATACTGACATGTAAGAATAGTGAATGCACTTGGATATTAATTAATGGGGTAAGAGCCACAGAGAACATTATTATCTAAATGCAAATACCAGGTGGTCAGAGCTACTTTGGTTTTGTGCTTATCTGATGTAGGTCATTGATCAGAGCTTCCTCAGCTCATTACAGAGACTCTCACTGAAGTCACTGGGTATTGGATCCAACCTCAAGTGCTGTAGATGATGCTATGTTTTTCCACTTTTTTTTTTTTTTTTTTTTTTTTTTTTTAACAGCTGGAACTGCCAGCAAAAATCTGTGTCCTTACTCAATTAATAGATTGTTTTGTCTTATTTTTCTTTCAGTGGTACTTCAAACTCTAGAGACATCTCTGATAGAGTTCTTAGTAGTCTGTGTTCTACATTTTGCCAGAGAGATTAATATCTTTGATAGGGATTAAGTTGACTTCTGCTTCACACTAATAATATCCCCATTCATTTAGTAGTGTTACTCTTACTCTGCTGTCTCCATGTGAGATGTGTTTGCTGGCTGTAGAGTTTTGCTTGTCACAAACTGATTCCTTCCACTGAATGCAGATAAAACCAATTCTGTTCTGATAGACCTTCTGCAAATTTTGAGAGGCATTCACTACGAAGTTGCATATTAAATTCAGTAATTTTCTGAAGGGATAACTAAAACCTCTCTGGAGGCTTAGTGATGTTGTTCTCGGTGAATATGTATTAGTAATTGCCACATGGTGCAATCCTTGCATTCCCACAAAGATGAGAAATGCAAGCTACTTTAGAAGAAAGTTTATGCAATAGAAATAAACCTTACTCTTAACAGGTGTGACTTAGTATCAAAAGACAGAGATATGAATGTCCCAAAACCTGTTCATTTTCAGTACTTTGCCTCCTGATGTCAGATCAGCATTAAGAGATGCTAATGTGCATTCTAACGTATTTTAAGCAATTTACATTAGTAGGTATACTTTTTTTTTATTTTAGTTGTATCATTCATCTTGGTCTAACTTGCTTTCAGCACATATGAAATTCCCAGCATTGAATTCATGCTTCAGTGAGATTGAAAATTGACTGCTAAAGACCTTTATTTCAGGGAACGCCTGAGAAGCTTAACTTTGTTATAGCATGCACCCTTCCTCTGTATTTCAGTGATGTGGTGTAGACTAGTAGGTGCATGAATACAAATAGCATGGATGCTGTGATATTCCACATCAAAGATCATGCTCATTCATGTGGTTATTCATTAGCCTGAAATGATGTAAATTAGATGGTTCTGGATGTTGTTGCATGAAACAATGATGTCTCTGTCACCCCTATTTGGCTACTTGCAGGAAGGAATTATAGTTGACTCAGTAACAGCTTCATCATTTGGTGGTTCTCCCCAGTATACTCTTCTGTGGTGTGGCACTGATTGGGAATTCCCAGCCCCTCTGGCAGCAGACTGCCTTTACAAGGATTGATGCTGACCTTGTCTGTTTTAGAAGTTTAGTGCTTCACGTCCATTCCCAACAGGACTGAGCCAAACTGATTCTCTTTTCTCTTCTGTGACTTGGAGACATTTTGTACCTCACTTTAATTTGTGCCTGTCCCTGTCTTGCTGCAGAAGCAGGATAATGATTGTAGCCATAGTAAACATTTTTTAAAAGACTGATTCTTTTAAGATTTACTCTATTAATTTTTCTTTTCTGTAGTTTCATTTACGTAAATAAAAACTAAATTGTTTTTCTGTAAGCCATACTGTCATTGCTGCATCCATTTAAGTATTGTTACATATTACCACATCTAGAATGAAAAAAATAAAAAAAGGCCCTTGAAGGAAAGGTGAGGGGAAAGAAAGGACTCTCATGTAAAACCTTAAGTTTTGCATAACCTACCAAACTGTAAGAAAACACATTTCAGACACTTCCACGATTACTGATCTCCTGAGCTCTATTACGCCCTTTTCTATATTTATAGCTGTTACTTATTGGCCTGTGTGCTTCTATGAGCAAATGCATTCATTTAAATTAGATAGAGTATTTCAAGGTCATTTTATGTGTCTTAGAATAGGTCAAAATTAGCTAAACCGTCAGCCATCATTTTCTGCCTTTGCTGTCTTCATAGTATGTCATTTTCTGAATCTATTTAAACAATTTTTTCTGTGTATGAATAAATAGACATTCTTACTGAGACTTGGGAAGTCATCATCAATAACATAGATTATATAATTTAATTATTTAATTACATTTAATTATATAATTTGAGCATCCTAAAAGATATGATTAAAAGGACATTATTTAGAAAGGCAAAATAGGCATTGATATATGTCTTAAACTGTACAGTTGTCTCAGAATGCCTCAGATTTTGTTGGGAAAAGCAATTGTGGAATGTTTTTTTCCCCCTCTCCAATATTTTCTTATTAGATCATCTCATTCTTCCTGTGTGGATGAAGATTATGATTCTTTAGCTCTATGTGATCCTATGCAAAGGATGAACTGTGAAGTTGACAGCTTACCTGAGAGCTGTTTTGACAGTGGTTTGTCTACCCTGAGAGATTCAAATGAGTATGATTCAGAAGTGGAATACAGGCATCAAAGGATTTTTCAAAGGTCACAGTGTATGCAAGAAAGCTTTGGTGGTGATGCTTCTGATACAGATGTAAGTGCCAAACTTACTCCTTCTCTGAGAAAGACCTTTGTTTGGAGACAAAATTAGTTTCCTGTTTTTAAAATGAAATGGATCTTTGCCCATAGGCCAGTTAAAACTAAGTATTTGGGTTATATGCATTTAAATAAGATTAGTGACAGTTTTTTTTTCAGAATGCATAAATAGTTACTTCTCTTTAGAATAAAATGTTTGTTTTGACATTTTTGATAGATTTTTGAGGTAGTAACTTCATTTTTGAAGTACACATGGTTTTTGAAGGTTGTTAAACAGCATGAAGACAGAAGCCCATTTTCTAATGATTGAAAGGCAAATGCTACAGAAGTAAAATAGGTTTCTGTTCACTTTCTCTTACGCTGTGGCAGTGAATGAAAAAATCACATACAGGGGAAAAAGAATACTGTTAGTACATACATTGACTTACACAGTAAGTCTCAGAATTTAGACATGTAGGAAGGTGTTATTGTGTCCATTTTATTGTTAGTAAAATGGAGAGCTTTACTGATAACCACATAGCAAGACTAGTATCAAGCGCAGCAGAACACAGGGTTTTTTTTAGAGTAGATTCTTTACTGTGCATTTAGTAGAGACATCTAGTCTCTGCAGTTTGCAGCTGTGCTATACTTAATTTAACTTGAGTAGTAATAGCACAATGTCTTGTAGGGCAATTCTTAATTTTTGTAAACTAAGCTTTGAAAGGAAGTATTTGTTTATTGTAATTATTTTTTAAGCTGAAATTTTCTATATGGAAGTTAATTTGCCCTATCTGGAATCTGTACTGAAAGCATGTATGACAAACAGCAAACATGTTTAAGGACCAAATGTAGGCTATAGTAAACAGCAAATGTGAATAAAAAAACCCCAGAATAATTACAGTATTTTGACTAGAATTTCAGAGATTTATTTGGCAATTTATCTCTGTTTAATCCAAACTGTCAAATGTTTTAATCAGTCTTAGCCGTGCCTTTCCAAAGAAACATACTTTTTTCTCACTGGAGCTAACATACTAGCTTGTACTTTCAGGTTCCAGAGATCAGGGATGAAGAAACATATAGTCCTGATAACAACGGTACAGTATTACACTGGAAGCCCTCACAACCAGTAAGTCGAAGCAGCTCAATTGTTTCAACAAGGAGACACATATCTGCTCTCACCCCTCAGGTAC
Source organism: Strix uralensis (assembly GCF_047716275.1). Taxonomy (NCBI): domain Eukaryota; kingdom Metazoa; phylum Chordata; class Aves; order Strigiformes; family Strigidae; genus Strix; species Strix uralensis. The sequence goes on from NC_134012.1 coordinate 77,877,441, forward strand.
AGTTCTGTAGGGAGAAAAAAAGTGTTTGATTATAGAAAATATTTTTAATATGAGTTGAAATAGAGGGATTCTTTTTATTTTCAGTCAGATGCAACTGAATGTACTCTGAAATACCCCAGTTCAGACAAGGCTTACAAGATTGTTCTTGCTGGAGATGCAGCAGTGGGAAAATCCAGTTTCCTTACAAGACTTTGCAGGAATGAATTTCGAGGCAATACCAGTGCAACCCTGGGTATAGTTGTTCTTCTTAAAATACTAAAGTGAATTTCATTGCTGTTCTGCAGAAGTGAGTGAAAAGAACATCCTCTGGCCAGGAAACCCTGGCAAACCCTGATTGTTTGCCAGCGTTTCCTGAATATACACACACAGTTTCTTAGGTTGTGAGATCATGGACTACAAAAGCTTAGAAGTACCTAACTGCCATTTGGAGTGGATAATAAGGTACTGCTCTAGTTTAGTTTCTATGTGCAAATTACAAAGCCAGATCCTGAACAACACAAAACACCAGGAAAGGGAGTTTCAGTATAATGAAGTTAGAATGTCTATACCATCTTTTTCACATTTTTCATTGCTTTCTTGTCTTCTCAGCTCTTTCCTCTTTCCTTAGTATTTCATACTATCCTTTGATGTTTTTCATACTATTTTTTGTCTCCATTTCTTCAAAGTGTTATTGAAGTTTTGGTTTAAATGCAGCTGGAGGGATTTCTGACATCGTGTATATTATTATAGCTGTCAGCTAACAAACTTGTCTCAGTGAGTCCAAAGACTGAATTTTTGTCTTCTAATCAAATCACAGTTATATATTTGTTTTATTGCCTCTGAGTCAGGATTTTTGTTCTAATTTATCTTTTTCCTTCTTGGCATTTGAAATAGTCTGTTTTATAAAACATTTTCTCTTCTTCCATAAAACTGTTTAGCAAAATAAAGGAGAGGTCTTCTTGTTTGCTGGTCATAATGCTAAATTTATATGAATGCTTCTGGGAAAATGTGTGGGTAAAATATTTCTTTTAATGTTTTTCTAAAGACAAATTAAATAGGTTCAGGGGATTATTGCAGTTCAAGGCCATGTGAATGACTGAAATCTCATAATCTATTAAAGGACATGAATTTTGAAATAACTGCTGTATATGGCACCTAACTTCATTTTCTGTGGGTTTTTTTAAGGTTATTGATTTTTTTTTTTATTTGACTATACCCATTATTCTGTTCAGGTGTGGATTTTCAAATGAAAAGACTAATTGTAGATGGAGAACCTACAGTGCTACAACTGTGGGATACAGCTGGGCAGGAGAGGTTAGTAATTCTCTGCACTTATGTAATTTCAGTTGTTTTGTTTCTAAAAGATGTTTGCCTTTTTTCATCTGGGTGATGGCCCTATAGTAAATCAGTATAGCCATATTTAAATGTCTATAAACAGATGTGATTTTGCTCTGCTGAGACCCCAAGACAGGTGGAATGTTTATTGGTTAGCTTTGGTGATGCCTGAGGTAATCTTTTCTCTCTGCAGAGAGAAATAGTTGAGGTTCACAACAACATTAATTAATTAAATCTGTATGTCCATCTCTTGCAATACAAAAAGGTGGAGTAGATGTATGTTGTTTCTTCCATTTTTAGTCTTTAGCTTTCTTTGTCCTTACAGGTCTCTATTAATGAGCAGGCTTTATCTTACAGATTCCTCTCCCTTCACTCTCCTTTCCTCCTTCCCAAAGACTTATGGCAAAGTTGTACAGATTGCTGAAAGTATATCCAAGGTTCTTCAAATTATTGTGTAGTTTCCTCAAAATCCTATAACATCCTTACTCAAGAGTCATTACTTCTTTACTGACAGCTTTTGGGGCTTATTAAGAGGTTAATCTAACAACTTGGAAGTCAGTTTAAGCTGTTTGTTGACCAAGATTTGTATTGGGCTGTTATGTGTTTACTTTTGCCTGAATGAGTGATTATGTGAAGCAGGTAGTCAGAGGCCCAATCATTCTCCTCCCACATAATAAATTTGTGAAAAATATTTTAGCATATAATGTAAATACCTAGCTGCTGTACTTGGTTGTTAGGTAGATTGTGTTATGTTAATGGCAAAGATGACTGTAACTGATGAATTCATCCTGGAATAAGTTCATTGATTTCATATTGTCCCGATCCAATGTCAGGGCAGGTTTCGATATGATCCCAGGAGCGAGATTAAGACACAAACGAGGTCAAATGCCATATACCCAAACCAGGTTTTTATTATTAAAAAAGTGAAGAGGGGTAGCGATAGGACAGAATGGAAGGAAAAGACAGAAATAAAGCAAGGATGCAGGATAGGGCTGCAAGAATAGTCACCATCAAGGATCCAGCGGCGTCCCGTTGGTCCTCAGTCTTCAGTTCTTCGGTGGTGGGTCTCACGGATCTGGCTTCGATGGTAGATGCACACTGAGCAAAATTTTCTGCTGCCTTTTTAAGTTCATTGTATCCACTGATTAGCATATCTGCTCACCTTTAGTTTTTTTTTCTCTGGTCCCACAGGTTTTATTGCATCTGGCTTCAGGGCAGGAACGTTTGCCTCTTATCAGTTTATTAGCAATGCATGCATGGCTCTGGCCTACACAATAGAGCCACAAATGGCTACAGGATGGGGCCAGCTCAGTACCCGTCTGCCCCTTTGAGGCTTGTCTAAAGAGTCCGGACAATGAAACTGTAAAGAAGTGGGGGGGTGCATCCTTCAATACACTCCCGCTTCTCTGGGCAACATCCCCCAGACCAATTCACAGGCCGCAGCAGCTTCTTTTGGAGGTTTGCACAGACACAAGCAAGCTTTGAGATAGTCATATGACATTTCAGTCTCTCGCACATATTTTTTCAAATGTAGCAGAGTAACCCATTCAATTCATGAAGTTACATGTAAGTGAAAAAGCTTTGCCACCTAATGAAAAGTCCAGTACAAAGCAGATTATTTGTAATAGAAACACTGCAGATTGTTTTGATACAAAAAAATGTTGATTGCTGTTTAGGACAGAATCCTGTGAATCCTTACAGAGCATTTGTAGACTTGCATCAGCAGTTTTCGAGGATTAAGAAAGAAACTATGAGAAAACTCATCTTGTAATCTTAGTAGTGCAATAAAGTAATGCTGTGTTTTTAATGATGTTAAATTAAATTATTTTTTGATAATGTGGCCTTATGGAGATCTTTTTTTCTTCTGAAAGATTCCGAAGTATTGCTAAATCATACTTCAGAAGAGCAGATGGCGTCTTACTGCTATATGACGTGACATGTGAAAAAAGCTTTCTTAATGTGCGAGAATGGGTGGATATGATTGAGGTGAGACCCTTAAGTAGATACAACTTAAAAACTATGTTTCACCGCATTGTTAACCTTATTATTTATAAAATTTGAATATTGAAATTAGTCAGACTGCAGTCTGTCATAGAAATAAAAGCTAAAAGCTACATGGAAGTCCTAAATGTATCCTGACGTATTCAGTTAGTGTTAAGGCTGATGCATCTTTTTATATAAAAGGTATAATGTAATCACACTTTTCCCATTCACTTCCTTTTGAAATGAGCTTGAGAGCCCATTTCAGATACCCTCTTGTGGATGGCTTGAGTAGTCCTTGGAGTCTTTGCGTTTTAAACCAATATGTTACACTCTGTAAATTAACTATTGTTCAAGTGAAATTTTCAGTATTTATTTCTACTTCTTGTTTGTTTGTCTTGTCAAACTTTTTGTATGTTTGTTGGAATACAAATTTGCATTTAATGAAAAGGGGTTTTGTCTCATACCAGATGTGTTTAATAGGAGGGAAAATGATACACAAAATCTTTAATTCATCTTCTGAAAGCCATTTCTTTTAATCATGGTATAGGAACTGGTCACTTTTCCCATAGTAATTTTGTCATATAGCATTTGGATACACTAACTGTTTCCATTAGATTGACCTAACATATGAAATTCCTTGTTGGGAAACAAGGCTTATGAGAATGGAAGCACATCTTTGCAGGCTGATGTTTAAGCTGGCTGCTTAAATACCAACTAGCTCGTGAAGAGTTCTCAGCATGACTTTTGTAATTTGTCATTTTTTGTGATAGTGCACAAGACTATTTTGTGTGGGAAGGAAATCAATATGACGTGATGTTACTAGTTACTTCTTTGTATTCTGAGTGTTCTAGCAATAAGGAAGTAAAATCCTCTTTCCAGGATGCAACTCATGATAATATTCCAATTATGATGGTGGGGAACAAAGCAGATCTCCGTCAAGCTGTTACAGAACAAGGGCAAAAATGTGTGCCTATTAACTATGGAGAAAAGCTGGCTATGGTAAGGTCCAAGTCTACCTCCAAGTCTTAAGAACTTTAATGTGAAAACCATGTCAGAAACTAGTAAACAAAAGTAATTTCCTGGTAATTTGTGGCTTGCAGGTCGAGGGAAGTGATTTTCCCCCTCTACTCTGCACTTGTGAGACCCCACCTGGAGTACCATGTCCATCTCTGGGGCCCCCAGTGTAAGAAGGACATAGACCTGCTCAAGTGGGTCCAGAGGAGGGCCATGAAAATGATCAGGGGGCTGGAGCACCTTCCTTATGAGGACAGGCTGAGAGAGTTGGGGTTGTTCGTCTTGGAGAAGAGAAGGCTCTGGGGAGAGCTTATAGTGGCCTTCAGTGCTTAAAGAGGGCCTACAGGAAAGGTGGGGAGGGACTCTTTATCAGGGAGTGTAGTGATAGGAGAAGGAGTAACAGTTTTAAACTGAAAGAAGGTAGATTTAGATTAGATATAAGGAAGAAATTCTTTCCTGTGAGGGTGGTGAGGCACTGGCACAGGTTGCCCAGAGAAGCTGTGGATGCCCCCTCCCTGGCAGTGTTCAAGGCCAGGTTGGACGGGGCTTTGAGCAACCTGGTCTAGCAGAAGGTGTCTCTGACCATGGCAGGGGTGTTGGAACTAGATGATTTTTGAGGTCCCTTCCAACCCAAACCATTCTATGATTCTATGATTTGTTCAAAGTAATTAGGATTCGTGGATACTTTTCATGACAACTATCCTCTTTTGATGGTGTTTGCTGGGCTAAATCATGTCTTGGTGTCCACTGAGCTGAACTTTATTACTGGATGGGATAGTCTTCTCAGTCTTTATAGTGAAAAAGTGGATAGACTAGGAGACTTGAGTTTTTCTGCTGCCAAAGAGAAATGGCCAGGGAAAATACAAAGCTCACAAGTGAGCGTATGAGGCTTTTTGCGTAGCTTGTGTCTGTCCAGCTTTTGAGTGGAATATTTTCATCTTCAAGAGACTGTCTTGTATTCCTGCTGTGTCCACAGAAAGGAAAAAGGAAGTCTCAGCTATAAATAGAAGTGTAGACAAGTTTTTTGCATATATTTATAGGGGACATAAGGGATGCACATATCCCATATTTTGCAGAAAAAAAAGCAGAATCTTTAGTCCTGAGTTGCTGAGTGCTTGTACAATTGATAGATTATACTGTGGCAGATACCGTGTCTGTTACTTATGGAATGATATTTCTGGTTAACCTAGAATACCAGATGCTGTAGTTTATGAGTAGCTAACAAGCTGGATTTAGTAACCTGTCCTAGCAACTCTCTCTTCCTATTTTGCAGTCTGTGAACAAGAAGATTGAGTTTGGACATTAAGCCTATGATGTGGTTTTTATTCAGTTTGTTAATTCAGAATATACTGAATATAAGATACAATTAAAAATCAATTATTGTTTTCTTTCACAGTACTAAAGTGAATAAATTGGTGAATGAAGAGTACCAGAAGAAATAGTGTTTATTTAAATGTGTGTCATCTTTGTGTTATTGAGGAAACCATTTGTAATTGAATATATGTATTCACATGGGAACCATCTCAGATTAGTTGGCTTAACATTTTATTTTTACTCACAGGCTTATAATGCGCTATTCTGCGAAACAAGTGCTAAAGATGGGTCTAATATTGTAGAAGCAGTTCTTCATCTTGCTCGGTATGTTTCTGTTTTCGAATAAACACATCTAAGTATATTTTATAAAAAGGACATTATATGTGAATATGCATACAAGGACACACATGTACATTTAAAATTGCACCAACATCAAATTCAACAAACAGAATTTAAAAAAGAATGTCATGTTAACTGTAAAACAGGATTTATTCTCAGTTTAATCAAGTAACGTTTTTGCTTGAAATGTTACAAAGCTGTCTCAATAATTAATATTTAAATGAGAGCTCAGTTATGGACCTCACAATTTTAAAACCTGTTTGGTGAATGAATTACATTTTTTAATGGTACATGGATTTCCTTTCTTAAATCTTTCTTAAATTAATTTCCAATGCATATAGTTCTGTGTATAATTAATTCTTAATTCTTTCACATATATTAATATATATATATATTCAGTTTTATGACTGACCATTCTAATCCCACATATTTTCTTTGATGTCACTTTCTCTAAATTATGATTTATGAAATTCTGATTATATCCATTTAGCAATCTGGTATTTCTGTGATAATGTGTGAGCCAAATGTTACACTTCTGTACTTCCACTACCTTTCCAAACCATTCTTGATTACAATACAAGTTTGAAGGGCTGGCGGTATGAAAGAATCCTCAGCTTCTGATTTTTCAGTTTAATACATGGAGCTTAAGGCCAGAATTACAAACCATATTCATGTGAATTTTGCAGCAGCCTAATGCAATAATCAAACTTTTTGGCATTGGTGAGTATTTGATTATTCATTGTTAAAATAATATTAATTAATGTGACTTGAATACAGAATATAGGCTTTCTAGAGAGGATCATTGCTTCTTCAACTTGGGACTTCAAGAGCACCCATATTTACAGGAAAATGCATCCATCAGAGATGCAGCAAGAACACAGGCATTTATTTGTCTGTCAGTGTCAATTTGAAGATAATTGCTGATTTGTTAAATGACTCATTTCCAAGAACCTGGCCATGAATGCAGCAGTGGATTATGAAATTAGAGAACATACATAGCACAGTTATGTAACATTAATCACAGTTAGAAAATTATCTCTGATGTTTAAACATGATAACTTTATTTAACTGTTTCAAGGATAACAAATGTTTTGGCAGTTGGAGCCTCTCTTTTTGGAATGTAAAAAAAAAAAAAACCCGATATTTTTCTTCACAAGGTTCATTGATCCTCAAATGGTCTAGACATTACCCAGAAGCTTGATCTGGAATGGGTGCCTGTGATTTCTTGATTTCTTTATTCAAGTCTTTGTAATTTATATTCTTTGAAAGAAGCATTTCATTTTGAAATAAAAATATCTAAATGAACATTTCATTACCATTATGTTGAATTACACAGTGTTCTGAGAGAAACGTCATTAATTTATTGTACTAATATGAGGACTTAACTTATTTATTTTTATACATATAGATAAAAAATATATATAGAAATATAAATCAAAAATATGTTGGTTTTATATATATTATAAAAAAGCAAGAAATTTTAGAGCTGTCTTTCAGCATTCTAGGGGGCCCATAGTAAGAATAGATAGTAATAATCATGATTTTTAAGTCTGCATTTGTAATAAAACATCCAGCAATGTGCGTTTTTCTCTGAGAGTAAATTTATACTTGAAATTGCAGTTATTTAGTTTTGTACTTTCAGCTATGAACATATTCTGTTTCTATGGTAATATACTGAAGGAAACAAAGAAAAATAATCAAAAGGAAAGGGAAAACAGAACATTGTGGAGTTATTACATATCATAAATTATTATATTTCTATCACTAACCATGATTTGTATAGAAATACTGATATGATTCCCAAATTGGAGACTTGTGAGACATGTTGATTCTGTGCATGAAAAAACGATTTTAACCATGCAATAGATGATGGTGAGCTCTGTAAGATATACTGGGAGAAACGGGATAGTGAATGTGATAGAAATATATTAATTGTGGTTTTTTGTTTGTTTGTGTTTGTTGGGTTTTTTTACAGTGAAGTGCGAAAACGAATTGATAATCAAGCTGATACAAGGTCAATAACCAGCCTGACTGGGACACCTGTGAAAAAATCTGCAGTCATGAAAAACTGTTGCAATGTTTAAGTGATAGATACTTTTCCTGACTTAAATAACTTGTATATTTTAAAAAAAAATAATGAAGGGTTTCAATAATGTATTCTTTTTATTGTGGATTTATACATTTATGTTTTTAGAAATTGCACATCATGTTAAAAATCCAGACTACTTTCTACTCATTCATATTTGTGCACTTGCATTGCCCTATAGGCTCTGGTTTCACTTTTCTTAAGTAATGTAAGTCAACAAAGTGAACTCAGAATCAGCGCTACAGTAGTCACTACATACAATATTGTGATATATTTTATCTTCTGTACCTACTTGTTTCTTTATGGGCTCAATATTTCTTACATACAGAACATGATAATGTATATCACTCATAGGAAAAGAAACAATTACAGCTTCAATCAATTTAATCTCTTTTTGCCCATGTCTGCTCATGTAGTTTTTTGAAGGCATTTTATAGGTTGATGAAACATTTCCTAAGAAAACCCCAAATTATTAAAAGGTTGCCTAGATCCAGGTAAACCCTAAGTTCAGGGTATGAAGCAGAATGATCTCTGTTGGGAGGAGACAGTGGCAGGCGCATGGGGTTCTGTTGTAACTTCATAAAAGTTAATGATTAGAATTTATTTAATTTTGGGAGTTGGGGTTTGATTCAGAACTGAGAGGTAGACTTTACATCTGAACCTACACAGCTCAGAAGTGAAAGGAACATTTGCATGAACCATTACCATTCAAAATTCCAGAGAGACTATAATACCTGTGATATGTAGGATTACTGAGATGAATTAATGATCCAATAGCCTGTTTGTTTAGACTAGATCATTGTTAGTATTACATAGAGATATGGGTTGTAATTTTTCCTTTGTTTTTCAAATGGGTTCCATTCAGACAAGAATTGATGGATTGTAATAGTACAGAGAAGTCTGTTTTAATGAATATTCTTTATGCATTTTTGAAGTTTTAAACCTGCAGGTGAAAGAATTGCTACAAATGCACAAACATCTGTATAAACTGTTCCATTAAAAGAAGTCCCTGAAATGAACAGCAGCCACTTACCTTAATGAGAATTCCTTTGCCTGATTTTAGGAAAATTCTGATAAACTGACCAGTTGGTGGTAGCTTTTGAAGTCAGCATCTCTAAAATCTGAGTTATTATTGCTTATAATAGTTCCCAACAGTCCTATAGTGCATTAAAAACTGTAGGTATTTTTACAGTTAACAATCATGATACAGTTCTTCTCAGCTTTCACTAATTTTGATTGGAATTGGATAGGTCCCCTTCACAGCCAGCAAACTGTTTCTGTCTTTTCTGTATATGTTAAAAAAACATCTCCAGGCTGAAACCTAGCTCAGTAGATCAACCCTTGGATAAAGTTTTAGGACTGATTGGAAACCCATATGAGTAGCAGCTATTACTGCATTTTATCAGCACTATATTTGAACACTGTATAGCCTATGCTCTGTTACCAATTTTATAAAATCTGGAGTTCTCTTGAAACAGGATGTTTCATAAAAAAAAATACAGTTTTAAAGTAGGAAGAGTGTTTTTAGGCATCCTTTCAAGCCTCTAGATCAGAGCAGCTAATCCTCAGGTAACTATATGAAAGCTTGTTCTTAACAAGACAGAGAAGTCTAATGCCAGAAGGGATAAGACATTTTATTTCATTCTATTGTACTTCTGCCCTAGAAAACATGTTTGGTTTCCTTTTTGAAGTATTAAGGAATCTTCACGCACTACTTTATTCCATGCAGCAGACTTTAGGGTTGTAGCATCTTCCCAGCCAGCAGTACAGGATGCCTCACTGTAGTCCTGAGACTTATGTGGAGCAGGTGGCAGAGAATGAAGGAGATGCTGGTGTACCAGGAGTATGCCTGGTCACATATGTATTGTTTACTCTTAATCCTGTATTATTTAAACAAGAAAATTACAGCTGTAATTAGCTTCTCTGAGGAGAAAACCATGCTTAACTGAGCATATTGATGAGGGCCTCTTCCGTGTTCTTTGTGTGTAAGAGCTTCCCTCTCTCCAAAGGAGTGAAATCAAAGTAGCATTAGTGTGGATTGTACTTGCAGATAGTTCTTCCTGCAGCAGTAGGGAGGAGAAAGGGAGATCATCCAGTGCTTGGTTTCTGAAGTGTAAGCTTACAACATGTAGGCATTTGCATTTTCTCAGGATGAGGAGGTCATGATTGTAAGTTGTTACTTACGTTCCAAAATATCGCTCTTCAGTGTTATTAACTTCTATTAACTTGTAGGGTTTAGACTGAGGCGCAGTGTTCTATGTGTGTCTCCTGAACCAGTGTTTGACCAGCTCTGTGGTCTTGGCCTGCAGTAAATGAAGTGAAATATGTTTGCCTAAACCTTGTTGACACACCGGCATGAGCAAAACATAAAACATGGATAAAAATTTCTCTCCATGTTCAACCGCAGTTTTCCAAGCAGCTACAAATCAGGTATTTCCCCTTTGCGGTCTTGGTAACTCCCCTTTCAGTATCTGTAGGCTATTAGATCCCCCTTGACCTTCTCTTCACATAGTAACACTGTGAGGTACCTCTTGCTAATGCGGGTTCCACGTCCCAGAGTTGGCAGCGTGCGTTTCTGTGTAGTAATTGCTTTTGTGTTTGAGATGCTTACCATAGAGTGCCATGTGAATGTCCATGGCTGTAGAGAGCCTGGTTGAAGGATGTGAGTTCAGGAACCAGACTTCACACCTATTTTTTTCTCTGCAAGACTGGGCCATTGATATTTTGGGTACATTTTTTGTTTATTTTAATGACCAAAATCTCTCTTGTGTTATTTGGCCAAATTATGTAAACTGAATCCCCTTTTTTAAGCTCTGTAATTTTTATGTGTCATGTAAAGCAACTTTAATTTGAAACTGTTTTTTTTTTTAAATAAGATTCAGGGTTGGAAACTGTTAATAAAGTTTTACTTTCGAGTAGTTTTTTGGTCAATGTCTAAGTTACTAAAAAAGCACTACCAAATGGGGATGTAGCTGTAGCTCAACTGGAACTGGTTTTAGAAATCTTTAGAAGCTGTGATCAGCTTCATCAAGTCTATTCACATAATATTGTGTAGAATTCATGTTAAAGCAAAAGAACTTGTAAAAATATTATTTAATTTTATAAATTAAAGCATGTATTTATACATGGAATTAATGAATATATAAAGTTTTCTGTTGTTTTGCTTTGAAAAGTTACCTTGCCTTCTACCTAAAATGTAAATAGCTTTATGCTCTGACATGGTTGCACTATTATACTTCAGGTGTTTTTGTGGTTTTGTTTAGTACATAAAAACTATTCATTTAATCACACAATTTTATTTTTTTGTGTTAGTGGATATGTTCCATTAATACATGTATGTATTTGAAATGGAAAGGCCTTTTGTGTTTTTCCTCATGATCTGTAAATAAGTTATTTTTATTCAATTGACATGGAAGTATTATTTTATCCTCTATTGGTTTTGACCCATATTAGTTGTGGCATATTACACATTTCTGAGGCAATAATTTCTGTGAGGCTCTGAAAATGTTTTGATCACATAAGTTCTTGTAACCACTTTGTGCCTGTTCAGCATACATTAGTGGATTAATAAGCTGCAGCTTCTTTTAATTGTTCTTAGAAGTATAGTTAGGGCCTAACAGGGTTTAAGTATTTTTCTGTGTAATCATTTTTGTATTGACTACAAAATCCTCTATTATTTTCAGAAAAATAAATTACAGTTTTAAATTTGTATAGCCTGTTAAAATGCATTCCAAGGGAAATATCTACAGGCCACTGCTCCAAGAAGCATCATGTAGATGTGCACCCATGCAGATCCCCTATTAAACTAGTAGGTTCTGTGTTAGCGCAGTCAGTTTGTTCAAACATGCATACTTTTAAAGAGGTTTTCTTTTTTCCCCAATCCACTGCTGTACAACTATGCTAGGTAACTTTTTAGGGAAAAAGATTTTGGTGAAAGATCCCTAATTCATAAACCAAAGGGAGATATTTATTAGTATAGTCAAGGCACTTTATTGTATTACAAAGAAACCTACTTCCAGGATGTTTCTGACTGTATTAGATAATTTAAAAAATGGACAAATATCACATGTGCAGTTCAAATGCCCTTTACCACTACCACTGCCAGATTTGATATAGCATGTAATCCCTCTGACCCTTTCCAGGCTACTTAAGCATTGGAGAATCTTTTTAACAGCACCAGTTATGGTTAGTATTTCTGTCTCACTGTATTACTGTCAGACCTAATTCTTTCTTACTGGTATGCCTAGGACTGGTAACATCAATATTTATCATTATTCTCTTTTTTTTCACCGATCTCATTTTGTGAGAAAACTCTTATGGTAAAAGAAAATGACTCATATGTGGAACATAGGTTCAGATACGTTACTCAGTTTGTAAAAAGTCCTTTTTTTTCAATTTCTGCACTTTGAATTATGGCTATAGATAGATGGGTTTATAGGAAATTAGCCCAGCTATGAAGGTTTGCCACTGAATATAAAGTGAAGTATTTAAAATAGAAGTGTATTTTCATAGTAGTATGAGGAAGAAATTCAGTGTCAATTGCATGTGCCAACTTCTAGTAAAAGTCTGTGTATTATTTAAATAAGGCTCTGAATTGTGAAAACCTTTGAAAATTTAATTTATACAGTTTACTTGTAAAACTATGGCGCTCGAGCAGTTTGTTCCTCCTCAGAACTACAGATCACTGCATTCACTGTGGTTTTGTACATATATATGTTTAAAAAGAACTACACATTTTCTGTATTACAAATTGCTGTATAATAAAATATGCCTCAGTAGCCATTTTTCTTCAGTGTATTTTCTTTTTGTCGGTGTTCATGACAAGTTCAGCATAGCATCTGTAACCTGTCAGCTTAACGTTGTTAGGGTTCACCAATTTCTGTGGCCAACAACATACAAGAGTGATGCCACCACAGGTATCCTCTGGCTGTCTCCAACTTATTGGTCTCAGTGAACAGTCATCAACTTACAGCTGAGAGATGTCCCTCACTGAGAGTCCCAAATAAGTCTTGAAGTTATGCTGCTGTATCTGTTTACAGAGATGCTTCAGCCACTCTAACCACTAAAATGTGATACTGGTAACATAAGAAAGAAAAGAAAAAAATAGCCAAAAGTAATAAGCCTATTGCAAATATGCCCTATAGAGGGCTCTAGACCTCAAATAGAAAATACTTAAGGGTCCATACATCAAAGGAAAAACTGCCCCAAAACTCAAATTAAAAGTTGCTTCAAGTAAAATTGACAACTTTAAAGGTTATCACAGAATTATTTTGGTTGGAAAAGACCCTTAAGATCATTGAGTCCAACTGTTAACCTAACTGACAAGTCCACCAGTAGACCATGTCCCTCAGCACCACATCTACACATGTTTTAAATACCTCCAGGGATGATGACTCAACCACTTCCCTGGGCAGCCTGTTGCAATGCTTGACAACTCTTTCAGTGAAGAAATATTTCCTAATATCCAATCTAAACCCATCCCTCCCTGGTGCAACTTGAGACCATTACCTCTTGTCTTATCACTTGTTATTTGATGAAAGAGACCAACACCTACCTCGCTACAACCTCCTTTTAGGTAGTTGTAGAAAGCAATGAGGTCTCCCCTCAGTCTCCTTTTCTCCAGACTAAACAACCCCAGTTCCCTCAGCTGCTCCTCACAGGACTTGTGCTCTAGACCCTTCATCAGCCTCATTGTTCTTTGGAAGTGCTTCAGCACCTCCATGTCTTTCTTGTAGTGAGGAGCCCCAAAACTGAACACAGTATGCAAGGTGTGGCCTCACCAGTGCTGAGTACAGGGGAACTTCCCTACTGCTGCTGGCCCCACTCTTTCTGATACAAGCCAGGATGCTATTGGCTTTTTTGGCCACCTGGGCACACTGCTGGCTCATATTCAGCTGGCTGTCGATCAACACCCCCAGGTCCTTTTCCGCTGGGCAGCTCTCCAGCCACTCTTCCCCAAGCCTGTAGTGAAGCATGGGGTTGTTGTGACCAAGTGCAGGACCTGGTACTCGTTGAACCCTCATACAGCTGGCCTCGGCCCATTGATCCAGCCTGGCCAGATCCCTCTGTAGAGTCTTCCCACCCTCGAGCAGATCCAACACTCCTACCCAACTTGGTGTTGTCTGCAAACTTACCAAAGGTGCAGTTGATGCCCTTGTCCAGATCACTGATCCTGAGCCCTGGGGAACACCACTTGTGACTGGCCGCCAACAGGATTTATCTCCATTCACAACAGTTCTTTGAGCCTGGACTTCTATGTTGATCCAATAGGAACTTAAAAGCACTTTTTTGTCTGGTATCTTCTTACAAATATATTCTTAATAAGTGCAATGCTCAAAATAATAAATATAGTCCATTTCAATAAAAAGTAAGGTAGGTGAGAACAACCTAAAAGAGGTATCATAGATTTTTAAGTTAGGTTTACTGGCAGAACTGCCGTGGTGTATGTTCCTAGGCTTCAGAACAGCTGCTGCTTTCCTGAGTACTGCTGACACCTGCCCTTGCAAAGTTTTGACACCTTGAGCTCCTTGATGAGTTTATAGTGACACTGGCTAGCAGTACACTGTGTACCTTTTTTTTTTTTTTTTTTTTTGTATCTAGGCTTGGAGCAAAACTTTGACCTCCTTGGCAGTTCTCAAGGAATTTTAGATTTGCTTGAGTTGTTTTTTGTAGCTACTCTGAAGTCCATAAAGGCATTAGATTCTCATGGATATCAGCCTCCGGTGTATTTGGAATTAGAGCAACAGAAAAAGTGTGTCTTGGGACAGCAGGCATAGGGTAAGAGCAAGTCCTATTCTTTAAAACTCACTAGTGATTAGATCTGGAGATAAAGCATGAATGTATGCTCCTTTCTGACACAAACCAATAACATCTGGAAGGATGGGGTGGGAGTGGAGTGTGAGTCACTATCAAAATGCTCTTTTCAAAGACTGAATTCCCTTCTTTTAGAACAAAATCTAATAAGACATCAAATTTAATTTTCATATTAATTTTCCTCTTTGAGTATTTTCCTCCTGTATTTCTGTAACCTCTTCTTCCCATGGCCATAAATAGTAAGAATTAAAATGCAGTTTTGCCTTCTTTATAATTTGCACAAATTAAAAATTATTGTTGAAACTGAAACATTTATCCATATTTAATACCTGGTATAATCAGAAAGAGTTTTTATAGTCCTGCATTAAGGGGCTATATTATGGTCAGTGGAGAATTCTAGTTCATAAGCTAGTGTTGTAATCTGAGGAAAATGAGAGGTGCAGCAGCAAAAGTTGATCTTACTGCATCTAAAAATACTCACCTGGTAGTTTTCTATTTTTTCTGTTACTTTGTGCAAGTAATCTCTGACTTTGCTAACAATCTGCTATTGTTTTCCTTTTGCAAAAGGACTTCTTTCAATCTTATTTAAAAATAGGGGAAAAAAATCAAAGACAGAATCTTTAAGAGTGGAGAAAATCCTCCTTATGAGCTGCTTACTTTTTCCACTCCCCAGCTCCAACTGTGAATTACCATGAGGAGAAATGTTAAAGTGTTTGCACCAGAATAAAAGAGCAATGGAAACATTTAAGATATAAGAAAACAGAAAAAAAGGCCAAAACTACTATATTTAGAGCAGAATACTGACTTCCTCATGGCTTTTTTTTTTCTGAAAGTAGCTTTCCACTTTAGTCTGTATCCATTCCTGTAGAGTGTTTCCTTTGGTAATTCTTAGGGAATCATTCTGTTCATGTCACAAACATATCTTTACAGAGGTAACTGTTATTAAAGTTGTCAGAGAAAATCTGCAGGCATTTTGCAGTAAAATTATAAGAAGAGTTCCCTTTATCAATTGAATATGTCAAAATGCCTGAGGTTTTGATTGATTCCACTAAACAAATTCAATCTCTATATACCAAATAGATGACCTTCTAAGATAAAATAATGGAGCAAATTAACTGTGTGAAAGATGTCAAACTGAAACCAGGGCTGTGAAAGCACATGGTGCTATATCTGAACTATGTGTATAAGTGGTGCAAGTAACAATAGACGTTATCAATGTGCTGAAATGTGCTGAGTACCATCATACAACATATGCGGGACAACCAGATGATCAGGCCCAGTCAGCATGGGTTTATGAAAGGCAGGTCCTGTGTGACAAACCTGGTCTCCTTCTACAACAGGCGACCTGCTTATTGGATGAGGCAAAGGCTGTAGATGTTGTCTACCTTGACTTTAGTAAGGCCTTTGACACCATTTCCCACAGCATTCTCCTGGCGAAACTGGCTGCTCGCGTCTTGGATGGGCACACGCTTTGCTGGGTAAAAAACTGGCTGGATGGCCGGGCCCAAAGAGTTGTGGTGAATGGAGTTAAATCCAGTTGGCAGCCAGTCATGTGTGGTGTCCCCCAGGGCTCAGATTTGGGGCCACTCCTGTTTAACATCTTTATTGATGATCTAGACGAGGGGATTGAGTGCACCCTCAGTAAGTTGGCAGATGACACCAAGTTGGGTGGGAGTGTTGATTGGCTCGAGGGTAGGGAGGCTCTGCAGAGAGATCTGGACAGGCTGGAGTGATGGGCTGAGGCCAGCTGTAGGATTTTCAATAAGGCCAAATGCCGGGTGCTGCACTTGGGCCACAACAACCCCCAGCAGCGCTACAGGCTTGGGGAGGAGTGGCTGGAGAGCTGCCAGTCAGAGAGGGACCTGGGGGTGTTGATTGACAGCCGGCTGAACAGGAGCCAGCAGTGTGTGGCAGGTGCATCCGCCCAATGAAAACAGAGCTTCTCAGCTCCTGACTGCCTTTGTTCTCAGGGCTTTGTGGTAATTGGGGCCTTTGGCCAATGGGAGCCTCTGTTGACTACAGGTCAGATTCGGCCTGGGTATAAATGGAGTCCCTTGGGGGAGCCATTTGCAGCTCGTCCCCTGGAGCAGCATGCTGTGGTTGAGGACTCTCCCCTTGGGTCAGGATGCTGCCCAAGGAAACTCCTCGAGGGGCCTTGGGTCGGGATGCTGCCCTGAGCAGGTCCTCGAGGTTGAGAGCCCTCACTTGTCAGGTGAGTGATAAAGCGTTTTGGGTTGCCGTTAAACCCTAGGGAGTGGCACTTTGTTCTGCGGTTTGGGTTGCTGCTAAACCCTTGAGAGTTCTTTGTTCTGCATTTTGGGTTGCTGTTAAACCCTGGAAAGTTGTTCTGTTCTACTCTCACAGACATTCGAACCTGTAATTTACGGAGAGCTGGTTAATTGTGTTAATAATAAATTTTAAATTTTTGGTGGTTTATTGAGAGCCTTCGTAACAGTGTGCCCAGGTGGCCAAGAAGGCTAATGGCATCCTGGCTTGTATCAGAAATGGTGTGGCCAGCAGGGACAAGGAAGTGATCTTACCCCTGTACTCGGCACTGGTGAGGCCGCACCTTGATGACTGTGTTCAGTTTTGGGCCCCTCACTACAAAAAAGATGTTGAATTACTCGAGGGTGTCCAGAGAAGGGCAACGAAGGGTCTGGAGCACAGGTCTTATGAGGAGCAGCTGAGGGAACTGGGCGTTTTTTAGTCTGGAGAAGAGGAGGCTGAGGGGAGACCTCATCACCCTCTACAACTACCTGAAAGGATGTTGCAGAGAGCTGGGGATGAGTTTCTTTAACCAATTAATAAGCGATAGAACAAGAGGTAATGGCCTCAAGTTGCACCAGGGAAGGTTTAGACTGGATATTAGGAAGTATTTCTTTACAGAACGGGTTGTTAGGCATTGGAATGGGCTGCCCAGGGAGGTGGTGGAGTCCCCATCCCTGGAGGTGTTTAAGAGTTGGGTTGACACAGCGCTGAGGGATATGGTGTAGTTGGGAACTCTCAGTGTTAGGTTAATGGTTGGACTAGATGATCTTCAAGGTCTTTTCCAACCTTGATGATTCTGTGATTCTGTGAAATATTTTGGGGAAATATAATCTAAACCCTAAATTGTGAATTATAGTAACAGTTTGTGAAGTAGTTGGTATTTTCTAAAATATTTCTGCTAGTGTTTACTCTACCCCAAATTGAAGACATTTTTCTGGCACAATCAGAGCTGTAACGTTAAACTTGCCTGTACCTGTAGTTGTTGGCCACAAGAATCCTAACTGAACCATACACAACATTTGCCAACTGTGTAACTCTTCCCACTCTTAACTATTATTCTTGGTCAAACTGGTGGAAAGCTGAACAAAGCTGCATGGATGAAATAAATTCTACTCAAAGAGATTTCAACAAATACACAAAAAGGCATATATTTTTTCTACCTTTATTTTCAAGTCATCTGAAGTGACCAAACATGAGTGATAGTGTAATGCTAAGTAATGACTAATAACCCCTTTTTTGCACCATAATATTCTGATTCTGGAAAATCGCATTTAGAGAGGTGTATACATATACAGGTGTATACATACACATGCCTATATACACATATGCATACACATTACAGTATATATACTCTTTCTTTTATATGAACACATGCATGTATATATATAAGTATTATGCATGCATATATGTATGTGAAACAATGACTACTGTCTTTCCTTTAAAAAAGTAAAATCCTAGATCACAGGAGCTTTCCCATAGTGGTTTTCATAAAAGGTAACAGTGACATCAGTGTTCTTATCACCTTTTCCTCTTAAGTGTAAGTCTGCTCTGAATCCAAGGTTGTATTTTACTGAGCACATATTGGCAGCTACTTTTGCTTTTGAAACCCACAGAGTATTTTTAGAGTTTTATTGTAAAGTGCTTTGGGCTACCTACTACATAGGGTCATAGAATCATTTAGATTGGAAAAGACCCTTAAGATCGTCAAGTCCAATCATAAAGCTAACACTGCCCAGTCCACCACTAAACCATGTCCCTAAGTGCTATGTCTACACACCTCTTAAATACCTCTAGGGATGGTGGTATTTAAACTTTTAAAGGCACTTAAGCTATTTAAGGTACTATAACATTTTTTGCATTTTATTCTGTAATTACTTGGGAATGTGCATCAACATTCAAGTATAGAAGTGCCTCAGAATGATCCTCTGTCAAGATTTCCATGGATGATTTGTGTTGCAAGGTGGTCCCAAGGAATAAATAGTGTCTTTCCTAAAGACTTCATGGACCATTTGAGCACTACGTTTCTCACAGAATAGCTGTGCTTTTTGAAAAAGAATGTGAATAATTGGAGCAGTGAAGTGCTGTGATGGGCATAAAATCTGTCCTTATTAAATGGGGAACATACACGGATCATTTCGTGTGTGTAAAGGAGAGACAGTTTTTTCTGCCTGTTAAAGAAAGACTTGTCTCTTCTTTTTTTGAAGTGTATTTACAAGTAACGAAGTACAGGGGAGGATATGAGTCATGCAGCCTGTGTGTAGTGGCATTCCCAGAGAGCATGATGACAAATAAAGATTTTAAGTGAGTTCAAAATAGAATATGACACTTTCACTGAATGGAACAAATAGGTGATGTGGAGTGTGAAATATCTTTGGTGATTAGCTACCGATAGGGTTTTGTTGAACAAAAGTGGTAAAATTATACTTCCAAAGAATACATTTGAAGGTGGATGGGGAGCTTTAAAATCCAATCACTGAAGCATGTAAGTGCCTATATAAGTTTGAATGAAAGAAGTATAAGCAGGTTTAACCTGGATCTTTAAAGACAAGTTGTGTAAACATTTTGTTAAGTCATAATATTTTATTAAATCCCACCTTCTTCTTACTTTTATCTCAAATTTGAGCATTATGATTTAGGCAACTGAATACTTTATATATCAAGACATTTAAAATATTTTCTTCTTTAAAGAAAGTCATATATCCAAAAAATTTAACCAAATATTTGAAGGCCAAAAGTTGACCTGCACACCCAGAAAGGCTTACTGTTCTGCTCCCAAGTCCTGAAATTTTCTAGTCTTTGTCCTATGTCTCTACCCATCTATCCATCCCATACTCTCACTATCCTTCTTCCATGTTTTTCCACATCCCTCTCATTCATCTACTTCAAATTATTCAGATTTTTTCTATTTTTCTTTCACCCACATCTATTCCTTTGCAAACTTCCATCCCTTCTGCTTCACTGCGATCCCAGTGCAAGGGCTCTGACTTCTGACATTCCTGGGCCTGTCTCTGCCCTGCCTCAGGGAAAGCTTTCTCAGATAATCATCTGATAGTTTCTTTGCCAACTTGCTAAGAAGAGCTCAGGAGGTAGACACTTTCTCTGAGAGTGGTTGGCATTGGTCTAATTTCAGATAGGAAAGAGTGGGTAGCTGTTTTTATCACCGATTCTTTTCAGATAAGAGTTTATGGGTGGAGTAGAAAAGTGCAATGCAGGAATCTAGAAGAGTGCACCTGTGTGTCCTAGGGGTTGATTATTAGATAGCTGTTTAGTGTTTAGCACCTTCTGTTCTGCCAGGTTCATTATGGAGATACAGGGTTGCTAATGCCAGAAGAAATAGTTTTGCTGCATTCATCTGGAGCATTGTAGTCCTGGGTTAACCAAAAACTGAAATGTGTTTTGCTAGTCAGAGCACAAGTGTGTGAGAAACCAAAAGCTGTTGTCAAACTGAAAGACTGTAAAAGTGGCATGAACAAGTTGGGCTTTTTTTTCAGTATTAATCTGATTCAAAAGATAATTTTACTGAAGCTAGCTATTGAACAAGTTTGCACTATCCTTTCCTCCTCACTTTGCACATTCATCTTGGAGAAATGGGAGTGAGGTCCAGAAGAAGCTTCCCTGGAGCATCCAAAGAGCATCTGTGGTGCATGCTGTTTAGATATAGCCTGAGAACTTGGAAAAGGAAATAATCTGGTTTACATAAACGCACCATCTACTTTATAATTTCATTGGGTCACAGGTTGACTTTCAATGTCCTGATAGTGTCAAACATAGGCCTAGGTAATGCCTTAATACAGACAACGACACTGCAAACAGTAACTTTTGAACAGACTATTCTTTTTTCTAATTTGTAACTGTACTTGAGTGGCAGTAGCTTTCTATACCGGGAGGAAATCACAGTTTAAGGAAGTTAAATTTGCAAAATCAACCTTAATTTCATAAAGCAACCATCTCATACTCCAGAACTCGGTTTTGAAAAACAATGGTTAAGTTTCTAAAGAATGATTACACTAGGAAACATTAAGCTTGCACTAACTCTTTCCAAACACCTTTCCAACCAATAAACCGACACTTGTTATGTGATTATGTTGCTAGTTGTGGTAATTTGGTTATATTGTTACAAATGACTGTGAAGTCTAACTAGAGGTTTATGCCTCTAGGATTCAGACATTCTCCACTAGCTTGCTACATATAAAGATGAAAACCTTCACTGAAGTGGTTTACTATGGTGTTTCAGTTTTCTATAATTTAGTCAAGTGGTGTTTATGCTGGTGAAACAAATAGGTTATGCATCAAGAAACTGCACCAAAGGGTATGATTTTCAGCATTGTTTGTAATATGGGCAAGGTCCCATTAGAGATAACATCTATAAGATAAATAAAAAACCATGGTCACAAAATAGTGGAAATTCGGAACAACAATATTAAGGACTATCGAACAACTTGTCTGCTGTAAAATACAAATTTAGTAAAAAAAAAACCTTTGTATTTTTAAAAAATGTTATAGTACTCATTTACTCCTACGGAATTGGTGGGCAATTCTGCAGATGCGCAATTTATGCAATGATGCACATTTATGATTTATGCTGGTTTTTGTTGAAATATATGACACCGTTTATTGTGAAAATCCCCAGTAGTGTAAACTGTGTCACATACACAAAATGTTTCTGAGATAAATTTGAGCAATTTGTTCATTGAACCAGTTGTCATGTAATATAGATTTCTTGTCTGCAGCTGTAACTTTTCTGAATTACTTGGCATGCAATATTTTAATGCAACACGAAAGTATCGCCGACTGTATTCTGTGATCATTTATTGCACTACACATTCCATTTGGAGAAATGTTTATTTATTTACATTCAAGTACTTTATTTATTCAAACGATGTTTTAAGTCTAAGATTAAGTAACATTTAATTATCATAAAATTCTATCATAGATCAGTAATACTCAGCTGATCACTTACATCTTGAGAGCAAAGAAACCTTTTGCAGGAAATACTCTCTACCAATTGCTTGTTCTGTGTAGTCACTAGAGGGCAGCAATGTCCAATATAACTCTATGCTAACTATTAATCCCTGGGGTTAGGCTGTTGCAAAAACAAACGCACAAAAAACCCACGTTAGAAATACATACAGTCAAAAAGTAGGTTAGTATAACAGAACATTAGTACCATGTTAGTTAAATTCAGTACTGTTTTCACTAAAACAACCCTTCTGAGTGGTTTATTACTTGCTTGTGAAAATTACCCCAAGGCTAAAGTTCACATTAAAAAAACTTAACACCCTCCTGCTCCCCCCCACACCCCCCCACACCCCCCCCCCGCCTGCCTTGTAGCACATATTTTTGCTGTACATTGGTTTGGCTGTTCTCATTGTGCAGTTAGTGGTGCAGCAGATATGTCTATGGGAGCCAGCTGCTGTCTTGCAAAAATGCTTGGATTAGTTTCATTCTTTGATTGCTTTCATTTGTCTTTTAGGTTATTATTACTATGAAAACAAATTGCTTAGGGTAGATTTCTGTAATGAAAAGCATTGCCTTATGGTCTTTGAATGGAGGAAAAAACCCTGTTCTACCTCCTCTAATAACATTGCACAGAATGAGGAATATGTGCCATGTTTTGTGTCCTGGAGTATCCTGCAGGCTGAAGAGATTACTTCTTTTAACAATCTCTTTATACAAGTATCTTGATAGTCTGAATTTGTTAATTTTGAGTAAATAAATAATTAAAATGTAAGAAATAGAAGGCCTTCACTTCAGGACTATCCTGATTAGAATTTTTGGCTGTGTAGTGGCATGCATTAATTGGCAATTATCTCAAGTTAACTAAAACAACTGTAAATGTTAAGACTGGCTAGTCCCAAGGTAATTTATTCATTGCCCCATTTCATCAATGCAGCAAATGTTTGTTCTTTAGCTTGCTGATCAGCCTAGGGTAACGAACAAATGTTTGCAGTTGGAAACAAATGAGCTCCATGCTAGCCTTATTGTATGCCACGGAAATCACTTGCAATCGTGGAAAAAAACTGCTCCTTAAGTGGTGAGCCTCTGACCCTGGATCAGAGGTGATGGCCTGGTGCTATGGTAGCCTTTTCCTTCACTGTGGAGGCTGTGGGCTGAGGTGAGAGCTGACCTGCCATCACACCCACGGCCCAGTGCCCCTGTCATGGAGGCCTGGGCTAGCTGCCTATGGCTGTGGAGAGTTTGCTGTGCCCTGGGATCACACAAGGCTTGAATTAAAAATTTCCAGATGCTGCACAAACACAAGAGGAAAGGGATCTGCTCCAAACCATTTGCTGCCGGCCTCCTGTGAGGTCCCAACCCTACAAGGTGCTGACTGATGCTGGTGGGGGATGGCTAAGGAGGCTGGGGAGCCCTGGGAGCTGGTGAGTGAGAATGAAGTGGGATCATGGCCCCAGGAGGTTGACTGGCAGTGGGACGGCTGAGTGAGGGTGGGAAGGTGTGAGGATAGAGTCACAGGGCTGTCCCTTCACCAGAGGTGGTGGTGGTGTAAAATGGCATCCTCTGGGGTGAGTGGCATGGTGAGGTGGGGGGTGCTGATGTTGACTGTTGGGGATATACCCCAGGGTAGATTTTCTGAGCCAAACCCCTCCCATATTGTGTGTGGAGGCCCCGTGTGTGGGAGGAGAGAGAGCAAACATTGACCTGCTGCAGGCTAGCAAGGCTGCAGTGAGGATGATGAGGAAATCAATGTTTATGAAGGGGAATAGTCTCAGAGGGCTGGGTAGAGATGGTGTCCTGATGCAATGTCGGGGGAGGTTTCGATATGATCCCAGGAGCAAGATTAAGACACAAACGAGGTCAAATGCCATATACCCAAAACAGGTTTTTATTATTAAAAAAGTGAAGAGGGGTAGCGATAGGACAGAATGGAAGGAAAAGACAGAAATAAAGCAAGGATGCAGGATAAGGCTGCAAGAATAGTCACCATCATGGATCCAGCAGTGTCCTGTTGGTCCTCAGTCTTCAGTTCTTCGGTGGCACATGAGCAAAGTTTTCTGTTGCCTTTTTAAGTTCATCGTATCTGCTGATTAGCATATCTGCTCACCTTTAGTTTTTTTTTCTCTGGTCCTACAGGTTTTTGCTGTATCAGGGCCAGCTCAGTACACATCTGCCCCTTTGAGGCTTGTCTATGGAGTCCGACAATGCAACCGAGAAGTGGGGAGTGCATCCTTCAATACACTCCCGCTTCTCTGGGTGACACTCCCCAGACCAATTCACAGGCCGCAGCAGCTTCTCCTGGAGGTTTGCATAGACACAAGCAAGCTTTGAGATAGTCATATGACATTTCAGTCTCTCACAGATGGGGACAGACTTGAGAGAGTGTTATTTATATGGGCAGCCTGTAACAGCACCTCTTTTTGAGAGGATAACAGGGCTGCAGGCTGCTAAGTGTGCTCTTCTGCATCGCCATGTGAATTGCATAAAGAAGAGTAAATTTCTGTGCTCAGCCAGCCTCTCTGTGGTGTTTGGCCTTGCCCCACTCTGGGTGTTGGTGTTGCCTTGTGCTTCCACATGCCATGCAGGGAGCAGGGCACAGCCCTCCATGGGACTTGGCTGTACTGCTTTATATAAACTCACATTGTTTTACATAAACTTTTTTCTTTTCATTTTTTTTAAACAGAGGATTTCGAGACCGTTGGTCACATCTACTCTGGAAGAGCCCCAGCCATGTCTTCATCACCTCCCTGATGTACTTGGTGTGGCTGCGGCTGCTGATGGTTTTGGAACTGGGGCATCTGGGTCTAAGCACCCAATAGCCCTTTCCAGTCATCCTGGGGAGCAGATGCCCTGACACCCTACATACATGGGCATAAATTTGGCTGTCTAAAAGGTAGGCCAGGAGGTAGGATCTAATCCCAAGTGGTAACTGAGAATGAGTTACGTTAGAGTGGGAGCAGAGCCCCCTTGGAGCCCTGGGGAAGTTTGGAAGATGGTGGGTGCTGAAGCTACAATGAGATGATGGTGTTTCCAGACAAGATGGGCGGGGGAACTGTTACTTCTTTGTCTGAACATGTGAAAAAGAACAATAAATAAGGAAGTAATCATGTTTTAATTTTTTTTTTTTTTAAAGTCTCATAGATACATGGCTTTGATTTGATTTCTGGCTTGTTTTTGTGAGGAGGTGAGTGGGAAATAATAAAAGTTTTTTTAATCAAAGCCATGTGTATCTGTTCTGCAGGTTTGATGTCAAATGGCTTATATTTATGTGTGTCTACATGCACACACGTGAACACACACACACACACACACACACAAACTTTTCCTCAAAATGAGTTGCTTATGAGGTCTCAAAAGCCATGTTTCTATGATTGTTTTTGTGTTGCTTCAGTAACTCTGGAGCATTTATCCATGTAATAACATGGTCTTCTGCTTCAGCGGTTATATAGACCTCATGCTTCAATAACTTTGTTTCATAGGATTCAGATGAAATGCTGCTTAGTATATTTTGTGCTTAAAAGCTTACTTATAGCAAATAAGAAAAGCAGCCATTTAAAATGACATAATAGGTTTGACTGTAGAGCCTAATTAGGTTTCAACATATATATTAAAATATATGACTGAACAACTTGTTTATAATTGATGTAAATGTTGCTGTGTGTTGTGGTAGAACTGAAATGTGAATTATTAGCAAATATAGTTTTTGTAAATGAAGAGATCTTAATTTCTTGTGTAAATAAAAAAATCCTACTTGGCAGTGTATTTTAAGGATTGATTATGAAAGTTGTTTCAGGTAGGCAAATATCTATGTAACCTTAACAGAATCTTCACAAGACTATAGTGGAACAATCATTACAGGGCACATGTGATGCTGATCTAGGTTAGCCTACAACAGCATTATGTTACCAGGACTCCAAAATAATGAATCTCACCAAATTTGCTGTCCTAGCAGATGAGTGAAACTCAATCAGATAAAAGTTAATCCAGGAGTTGTAGCTATAGAATGTTAGTCTTCACATGTCAACTAACTCAGTAGTCACATGCATCTCCAGGCACTTTCTTGCAGCTCCAGTTCAGCAGTTACTTTCAGTGTGCCCCAGAGACAGATAAGTGTTGTTCTAGAACAAGTAAGAAAGTAGATTTTTGAAGCTGAAAGTCTTACCAGCTGTGCCTTCTCACATGTCACTGAAGTTCCAGCTCAGACTCTGGTATTAGTAATTTTACAAGTATGGCGTAGGAGAAGGATTGCCTTTCAAATGAGTTGCATACATACAAAGCATAACACTTTAAGCCTCAAACCTAGAATTCAATCCAGGCTTGAAAGCAACTGATTGCATCTAGGGAATGAGGGACATGACAGGTATTTGGGCAACTCACTTCTCATGGACTATTTGTGACTGCTGGAGTCAGTAGGATCTATTAGATAATGTCTACAGGCTTGTTATATTCACTCAGTTTACCCTCTCAAAATTTATCAAATAAGAGACTAGTAGTGTCTAGGAGGATTTCTCCCTAGCAAGGAAATGACTATCAGTTAGAGAGGCTATCAGGAGAAACATGAAAAATTGAGGTTATTACACTGTCTCCAGAGTAGTCTTCAGAGTCTAGCCCATAAGATATAGCTGTCTGCCAAAAATGACTGGAAATCTAGATTGAAGATTTGCTTCATCCTTTTTTAAGTAGGAGGAAATGTTGACATCAGATGCTTGCTTTTCCTTTTTTAGTGGTTATCTTGGGACCACAGTTTCAAGGACTCTTCTGTTTGTGTTAAGAAACTTCTCCACAAGAAGTGCATGCAGAATCTACTTGAGTTATGGATATGAATCTGTTGCCTATTTACCATAAGGTAAACCACCCTCATGACCTCAGACCAAGAAATTTAAACACTTGGAAAAGAGATCTTCCTGTTCTGTCACTTAACTCCAGAGACAAATGATTTTTCCTCATTTGGTCTTGTGGATTTTCTTTTTAAGTGTGTGCTTAAAAACTATTCTAGCCCTTCAAAAGTTGCTGAAAGACAGATTTAACTGGAATGTAGGAAGTCTAAACTCCATGTATAGTTTATTTTTATCTGATCATTTTTTCAGTTTCACCCCACACTCCCATCCTTTACAGATTCAATATAAAACTACATTGCTGAAAGTAGGATAGAGCATGACTACTCTCTGTATTGTAAAACTCAAGTTTATTCTCAGAAAACACTAGGCTATGCTCTTGTGATAATCTTTGTCCAAACTGTTTTTCCCATTGTCTGGTAAGTCAGGTGTTGGTAAGGCTGAATCAACAACAACCACGGTCATCAAACAGCTGCTCAAACTAAGGGTCTCTTAATTACAGGATGATTACCTTGCATGAGAGACAGCTCAATCCCCGGCAGTGAGGAGGGAGAAGCATGTGGCTTTGGAGCTGGTCTCTACTACTTACTGGAAATATGTAAAATATACAATGGAGGAGTGTGAGGTCTAAAATAAATTGCTTAAAATAAATTATTCTGAGTAGTAACCCCTCCTCAATGGCAAACATGGTCTGTCTGGAAAAAAAAAAAAATTGGTTAAATCTTGTTAGAGGGCAAGTATATGTTGTGAACCATTTAGGCTACCACAGCAGTGGTCTGGGGTTTGTAGTTGGAATGATTTGGCTAATTCAATGAGTTCCCTTCCATGAGTTTTCTTGCCTTCCTTCTGTTTTCTCCCCTTCCCAAGGTATAGGGGAGTGACCAAGTGTCTGTGTAGGTATTTGACTATTGGCCTGCATCAATCCACCACAGGCTTTTTTGTCGCAATACATGGGGCTTAAGGGGTTCAGCATAATGTCAGATTTCACTGTAGTATGCAGGACTGAATTTATAGCTGTTATAACTGCTTAGCTGTTAATTGTCAGGCTCCTGTGTTTGCCACGAGGTTCATTTATTTTGTTGTGTATTAGAGCCTATGGCTTGTTAGTGTCTGTTTTTGTTTTCTGTTGTTTGGCATCCTGCTTACCATACTTTGCTGTGCTTAGTAACATTTTGATAACAGTATGTGACTAGGCTGGCATATGACCCTGGCATTGCTGCCATTCTTGCACTGCCATACCAGACATGCTAAAGTCAGACATGAGCTGGAGCAAGAGCACCCCTGAAAGGACTGTGGCCATGAATAAGCCCATACTGGAGCAGGTACACTCTCAGAGGGACTTCAGCCTATGGAGGATTCATGCTGGTACAGTTGCAATGGGTGGATGTTGCAGTATTAACTCTATAGCTTGGTCCAAAGGGACAAGAGGTGGTGACTGTAATGGATATACATTTAACCTGTTGTAACCCTTGGTTTGAGTTGTATGTTATAGGAAGTGCTACAGCAGCAACCATCCAAAGAATGGAGGATGAACCTCACAAGAAACTGGGCAAGTGTGGTGGTGACTCAGCCTGAGCTGGGTTTGCTTCTCGACAACACATCAAACCATGTCTTCTGTTCTAAGCACCACTGTTACAGATGGAACCCAAGCTCTGGACTGAACAAACTCAATGGGCTTTTATGGTCTTCTCACCCTTTTATTTTCTCCCCATCCTATGGGAGAGGTCAGTGAGCAAGCAGCTGTCCAGGTGGTGTTCAATCCACCACCCTACTCATCTGTAACAAAATACCTTTCAAAAAAACTCGTCTCCCTGGATATGGGTGTCACCTCTCACTTTCAAAACCTTAGAGTTCTTCCTGATCAGCAGAGACTAAAGAAAAAGAAGCTGGGAAGAAACTGACTACTAGATGCTATTTGAGACAGGAACTTAGCCTAGAGGGACCTTTCATGTGATCCAGTAGAGTTTCTTCTGTTACCGGTGGTAACAGAATGGTCCTTCTCAGTCTCCCTTATGTTTTGAGTCAGTCATGTTACTTGGTTTTGGTATCTTAGCAGAAAGATAAGTTGAGTTAAAACTTAAATTAATACTTGAGATTCGTAGTATATGAGGAATCACTCAAACTTATTAATGGATAGTGTATGCTTATGTGAAGCCTGCAATTTTGTCTTGAGTTGCATTAATTTGAAATTAATCAAAGGGTAAAAACACTGTCAAAGAGAAATTATTTACGTTTGCAAATGGGCTTTATTATGAGTGTGGAATGAGAATTTGAAAAGAAATGTTGAGAAGACTGTAGTCAGAGTTGTATCATTTTATGGAACATCTGATTAAAATTAGACCTCCTTTTCTATCCTATGGATTAAAAAGGACTGCAACTGAAGATGACAAACACATTTAAAATTAAGCTAGGTATAGTACTAAGGAATGTACAGAAACGGATGAGGAATAATGAAAGATAGATCAGCTTATATTTCTTTTCCACTTGTTTTGGTTCTAAGCCAATCTATCTGAGTAAATAATTCTTCAATTTACTGTACATACGGTAAGGACCTTAGCCACTCTTGAAGTGTGCTCATAACTGACATATACAGAGTGTCCTTCAGACCAAAGAAGGATATGATGCATATGATGGCAAATAATTTTTTCCAGGGAAGAATATGGCAATGTAATTTAATCCCAGTGTCTGATTCTATGGCTATCCTTTTCTTTATCCTGAAAAAGAGGTATACAAGGGTCTAGCCAAACAATTACATAACTACTAACTTGCCATCAAAGCTTATTTCCTTTTTCTGCCTTTTTTTGGTCTCTTTTCATCAAGAAGAAAAGATTATTTGTGGCATAGCTTGAAATGTGTCCGGCCTCCAGCCTCTTTGACAGACAAAGCTCAGGCTGATGTGTGCAATTCTTTTCTGCTAAGGTATAGAAGTTGTGGGTCTAAGCTGATTTTTTCAGTGTGTTTCTTTTTTTTTTTTTTTTTTTTTTTTTAAAGGAGGTTGATAACTGACAGGGCTTTTAAGTAGTTGTGCTCTACTACAGCAGCTAAAAGAATAACATTTATGTACTCTTGACAAGATAATCCTTTGTGGCTTTTTGCTCAGATCTGTTGGTTGAAGAGAGGGGATTCAGTCTTTTGGATCAAGTGTAAGCATGTCTGTTGATCTGGATTTACAAATATCTGCTGACTGAGGCCTAGAGTATCATACCTTAAACTCACACAAACTGGTGTCAGTAGTCAGCAGTTCAGATTTGTATTAAAAGACAAAACCCAATAAATAAATCAATGAATGAAAAAGGAAAGGTCCTGTAATACCTGCTGAGCATGAGGCAAATCTTCTGATTCATTCCTTAGCAAATAGGGCAGTGTTGCTATCAGTGGCACAGAACACATGCTGGGGCAGTAACTGGAGCAGAAATTCCATGTTGGTGGATTGTCTCCTGCAAATGTGAAAGCAGGAATTAAGCAGTGTTTGAAAACAGTAATTTTTGCTTGTTGAAAAACTGATCGCATGTCAAAGCATTGATTTACTTACAACTACGAACTGAATCTTTGGTGTGCTAAATAATGCTAGACTGTAGCCTTCATTGCATAGATGCATATTTAATTGAGACCAGCTTATTACCATCTCTCTCATTATTCTCATTTCTCTCCTTACAGAGAAGAGTAATATTTCAGAGAATGTGTAATGTGGTGATAGCTGATGACAACTACAGGAAAATAACAGAATATGTAACCAGTCAGGTCTTAGCAGATCAACAATTTGGGTAATGGATTGTTTGCAACACTATCCTCGTTGTCAGATTATAAATTGTATGTACAAATACTCGCATGGTCAAAACCTTGACTGCTACCCGTCCATATCCTCTATGTCTTTTCATATCTAACACAATAGTAGACACCAGTAATTACTTTTCTTCTATTTGATCCAGCATTTAGACTTGTACTGGTGCACTTGGAGACTTCTTTGTACAGGATTTTCGTGTGCATGTATGCACAAGTGTGCACAAAATCCATTCATCTCTGACTAGACTGCCTTCTTTTTCATAATGGCTTTGCTGTGGCCTTCCTGTTTGAACTTAAGAGCTATTACAGATCTTCTGCATTTGAACTTCATGTCCCTAATAATCAATAAGTTGACAAACCCTTCAGCTTAAAGAAGTGCTGAAGGTATTACATCCTTTCACAACATGTAGGAGAATCTTTCAGTATAATAGGCTTTTTGAAAAAAGAAAATAAATTATTTAGTAATGGTACATACCAATTATAAAGTAGTTTTCCTCTTCAAGATGCTTCAATCAATTAATTTTTCAACACCTTGCTAGCCTCCCCATCTGCTCCACCATTTGCCTCTCCACCCATTATTATTATTTTCTAACATCCTCTACTTTCCACTTTAGATAATAGAGCCACACTGCCTTTTTCATGCTTTCGTTTCGTGGTTATCTCTAAGTACCATGTGATTCTTCAGTATATGTTTTAATGCACACTCATCACTGAGCATAAACCATAAACCTATAGAATATTTAATTTACAACATTTGACTGTGCATCAGATTCTAGCAAACTGACTATAAATTTGGCTGAAACATTTTTAGTGGGTACTAGATTTAGCACTGCTGATTCATTGAGAGCTTGTCATATATAAAAATTAGTACTAAATAAACAAATAGACGATGATAGCTTCAGCAATGTAAATAAATACATACAATTAATTCCCCCTTCAACTTTACAACTTCAGTGTGGAAATATTAATAAAAGTATTATGAAGCTTACAGTTTGCATCATAAATACAACTTTTAATTACCTAGAATATTAGAAATATAATTAATTTGTTTTAAAATTCAGCAAGTCAAGTGTCATACATCTATTGCAGGCCCAAATGATGAGACATGAGAAGATCATGTTTTCACTTGAGATTTTGTGGCTGGCTCCAGAGAAGGACATTGTTTGTGCCATGCCTCCTGCGAAAAGGATGGAGCTGAAGTACAGATACACATGACCTCCATCTGAATTTCTTGGAGACCCACTAGATACAGTGATGGGCTTTTTCTCCTTTTCTGTAGGGACCATTTGGTGTCCTCTGGGACAAGGATTCCTTTCATATGATTGACAGCTGTCACAACTTGTATGCTTTTATTAGTGTTTTAAGTTTGCATGAGAATCACTATCTCTGGTCAGTTATTATGAATACTGTTAAAAGGGAACAGATGTTTTTCACTCTCCAATGAATTCACTTCTTATAGAAGCTGTGTTATTTCCAAGACTAGAAGTAGTTTGGTCGCTGTTTATCTTCACTCCATTTAGTTTATACCAGAAAGATGGATTTGTGTATGGTGTGTACTTGGTATTCTCCCCGTTCCCAACATGTGCACAGTTGCAACAGTGCTGTCTAAAACAAGACTTTGTACTTAAGGTAATAGACTAAGTATAAGTAAATGACACTTCACTAACTCATTGCATTAATATGGAGAAAACTAATGGTTGTACTGGATGTTTGTGTAAACATCTCTGAGACTGTCTTGAAGGTGCATTTGTTATACACTCATGTAGAGAACTCATGTTGCTTTAAGTTTTCTGAGGCTGTTCCACATGGGTATATTGGCACTGAATTCTCAAAGACTGTTCAAGTTGATTGCTTAACTTTGGTCTTGAGTTCAAAGAGTTTTGCAATTCCTATCTATCTGTATTTACCTATTCTAGATTAAGTTAGTTCCATTATCTTTCATCTGCTTTGTAAGGTGTCAGTCTATAAAATATTGTTTACATTGATGATGAGAAATGATAATTGACTGGTCTTTTTGTCTTTGGGGCTTTTCCATTCTTCCCCAGCAGCGTGGGCAGAGTTGATTCTTTTTTCTGCTTTATTCTCTTTCACATGTTCCATTATTTTGTAGCAGTTAGTTTGCTTTAATGAACCTGTAGACTTCAATCTATAAAGATAGGGAACCAGTTCTTTTGCATTTTTAAAAAACATGGAATTTTTTGTTTATTGGTCACATATAACTGAGTTTTTTTAAAGTGAAAACCAGTGCTTTATAGCTCTGCCACATCATCAGGACTGAAACAGTTGTTACTGCTCATGGAGATCTCTGTAACAGAAGCTTTTAGTTATGCTATAAAACAACAAAACACTTATAGGGTCTTTCCTTAGATTGCAGTGGGAAGGTAACCCAAATCTTCTGAAGTAAAAGATTATCTTTCTTTTATTTCAGCTATAAAACTGTGAATTGTTGAAGTTCTTTTACAGTATTCATAACGACAATTCTCCTGGATGTTTTGCCTACTGAGCCGAATGAGCACCTTTCTTTTACCTAAGGCCTTTATATTAAGGATCAATTGTTCTCGGTCACCAACTAGATATTGCCTTAAATTCTTGCTAATACCTTGTTTTGTGCTTCACATTGTCTTTTCTATGAAAATAAATATTCCTCTTCCAAATTCTGGTGTTACTTATCACCATGTCCAGCTTTATGCCAATATTAAAAACTTTAGCTGCTTCTGAATTTATGTACTCAGAAATTCTTAGTCTACAAAAAAAGCTTACTATAGAGTTGGCAGACATGTTTTTGGAACATTCTTGGTATGGTCTAAATAGGGCAATTTTTAAACAACAAAATATGAGGAAAGGATATTCCTCATACATTCCTAGTGTGAATAATCAAGGCCTTTCTTTGTTGCTTTTCAATAAAAAAAGGAAAGGTAGTGCTCTAACATTTTATTCCCTGGAATGCTGTCCAACGTGCATCAATAATTGTTTTTTAATTGTTCTACCTGAAGAAATTTATGATTAAGCTATAATTAAGAATCTCTTAGTTATAAAACTTTCTGGGAAAATTATTTGAGAAGGTAATAGACTGAATAATGTAAAGTTAAGTGATGAATGAGATGGGATATGACATACTTGGAAACCAGAAAAGATGATTATAGCAGAATCATTGTCCCAGAATTGATGGGATAAAATACAAATAAGACTTTTTTGCCTGAACTCCGTTTAACTGGGGAGAATGGGCTTAAAGGAACTGATGGATGCAATTTTAGTAAACAGATAAGGCAATTACCCACAGGGCTGTGTTGTTCTGATAGACTTAGTGATAAGCAATATTGTTATTAAATTAAGTGTAAGGAAGGACTGGTTTGGGCTTTATGTTTATAAAGAAATTTCTAATTAACATAAAGCATTTTGCTTTTACTGTACAAGTTTAGGTTTGAATAACTTGGGGGCTAATTAGCCTCTTTATATTCTGTGGTGATTTTAAGAAAGATGCACCACGCCTGAATTCTGGCTTATGCTGTGTAATTAAGTGAAGTTGCAGTTTGGGACAGTAGCCTCCTCAGTGTCATAAGTTCACTGGTTTGTAGCTCTGTCAAGCCCATGGGTAGTGTCTGAATGGGCAGGTTTCACTGAACTTCATAGGAAAGTGACTTAAATGGAAGGAGAAAATGGGTTGCAGCAAAACAGGCAATATCTTGGCTGGTTAGGTAGTGGTGTAGAGCTCCTGAAAATCTCAATTTTTGGAACAATTGGTGGAGGAGGGAAGTATGAAGCATGCTCTTGGCAGGGGAGAAGCTGTTGTTTAGTTGTGAGACAACTTCCATTTCAGAGTTAACTGGCCTAGAGCAAAAGAGGAATGGGAGAGAGAAACATGCTCATTTCAAAAGGAATCCAAGAAGCTCTCTGCTGTCATTAAGCTTTTTGACCTTCCAGAAGGGAATGGTTACAGGTACCAGCTGAGGGCAATAAATACTGTCATAGTTAGTGTCACTGGGTAAAAAACTGCTCAACTCATGTTTAAATCAGAAGATAGTTGTTTATTGATTTATTAAAAACATGTAATTATCTGGTAATTTGTGAACCACACATTCAAGGTCATCATCAGCAGTACAACAGAAATATTAGATACTTTTAAAATGTTCATAAGCATCTGCAAATTTCTAAACATGTAGTAATAGTAACGCTCCAAAGTCCTAATCCCACTGTCACAGACCCTGTGGATCACAAGCTCATTCCAACTCCTGGTTGGGCAGGTTCCCCTATTTCCCCATCCCTTTTGGGAGAGGTACAGGTGCTCCAGCTCTGTCTGCATCTATGTAACCCTCCTCAACTTGCTGACAATATGCTGATGAGACACCCCCTTAACAGGTCACACCAGTCTATATGAGGTGGGAGACCCTGCTAGCAGCACCCTGCACCATCACCCCCCCTAAGTGGTGCAGGCTACATCTCTGTCAGGGAGGCTTCATCACATCTAGGCAGAAGTCACCACACTAGTGGCCTACTTTCGTCTGTGTCAAACCTATTTTGACTACTGCTTTGTTAGTAAGGTCTTTTCTCTCAATCACAATAAAAAAATATAATCTTTAAGATGATTCCTCTTTCTCAAAAGTTTTTTGGTAATCTCATGGTTGGTGTTTGATCTAGCTGATGGTAGTCTGACACAAGCTTTGTCTTCGTTAGGGGCCTCGTACTGGTACCAGGTTTTTGGCAAATTCTTTGTGACAGTTTTGGGTAGGCTATTTGAATAAAATCTCCTCACTCACATATCATGTCAGCCATTACTATCCAGACCATGTTACCAAGAGATGCCTTGTGAATTCCCCACACTTAGTTTCCAAAGTCTTATATGAAATTAGAAGATGATCTAAGGTATACAAGTTTTTGACAGGAGACTGCAGGTAGAACTAACACGTCAGACCAAATGATACATCTAGGAAAATCAGGCATTGTTTTGGACACATTATGCCTTCTGTTTTCTTTTTCTTTAAGATGGTCCTGCATCCTACTCTTTTTCTGTGTGTTGTACACAAGGCCTATGAAGTGCACCAAACTGTTTAGTTTAAATCCAGGGCACAGATAAATAGGATTTTTAGGGAAGGGATATTTTCAAGTTCAGAGCAGGTGTGGGATTGGTCAGAATTGATGCCTGTTGTGTCTGGCTGAAAGTTTTCGTCTTCACAAAGGTATAATGAACTGCCTGTTTTGCCTCAGAGGCCAAAGGAAGAGCAATGCTGCAGCCTGCTTAAACTGAAGTAGATTTAGAAGTAGACAGGCTAACAAAACTGAGATTTTCCAGAAGCCTAGGTAGCTTCATTGAAAATAAGGCATTTATTTTTGTACATGTAAAGACAGTGGATGTTAAGAAATCTAATTTAAGTCTTTCCATGTGCTACCATGTTCTTGCAATTTAATCTTCCTTTCACTAATGCATACATATTCTATAACAAAGTGCTTCTAACACCTTAAGTGCACACGAGGAACCAATGAATGTATTCTTAAATATTTCTCTTGTGCTGTTCCTTTTTTTTCTGAAGATCACTATGACTATTCAAATTCACTTCTGAATAAGGATAAACATGTGGATGTTACAGATTTTATTGTTTTCTATTGTCCTTGAAAATGATACTGCTAATTTCTCAGATGATAAACAATCAATGTTCCAGTCTTTCTAACTGAATCTTAGGTTTGGTGATAGAATTAAATAATACCATGATGACGGCAATAATAATATGGTCAGCTGGTCTCTGATTCAACATCCATTAATGATGCACAATCTGTGGAGGAGAAAATACAGGATGCATTTTGTTAAGGTTTGTATTTGTTCATTCTCTTCCACTATCATGAGCAAAGATGGTGATTTATATTGACTCAGATTGCACCTATC